>NC_139833.1:1618307-1623307 GCF_963691815.1 Echiichthys vipera
ACAGAGAGAGAGAGAGAGAGAGACAGAGAGAGAGAGAGAGAGAGAGACAGAGAGAGAGAGAGAGAGAGAGAGAGAGACAGAGAGAGAGACAGAGAGAGAGAGAGAGAAGAGAGAGAGAGACAGAGAGAGAGAGAGAGAGAGAGAGACAGATGAGTTTGAAAGCCGGGTAAAAAGAGAGATAATGACGAGAACGATGAATGAAATGAAAATGGAAATCGTGAGTGTGTTCGGGAGCGAGAGAACAAACACAAAGCGACGCAGCGATGAACGAGTTATTTTGACGTTTCAGGAAGAAACGGTTTTCGTTTAACAAGTTAAGAACAAAAACTTCATGAAATAGAAACGCACAGTTTTCACTTGAGGGGTGCGTTTACGATGCCATAATGAACCAAATCACCTGTTTCTGATGCTAAACAAGTGGATTTCTTTAATACTGTTGATATAAAGCATTGGCTCAGTTGTGGCTTCGTCTAATGTTGTTTTCTTATTTTTATCATTTATACACGTCTCTCTCTGTATGTGTGTAAGTATATTTACTGTCTATCCATTTACTTTTTATTTTATTTCATTTATCATTTAGTATTCTATATTTTTTATATAATTTATTCATTAATTAATTTATACATATGTTTAATTTTCATTTTCTTAAATATATTTTATATATTTTTATTTTTATGGTTTTTTATTTATTTATAATAGGAGACAAAGTAAAAGCTTCTCGTCCTGTGAGCTTTTATTGTGAAAGGTAAGGTCGCACTCCCACTGTGCCTCCGTCCCGTGCCCCAGCACGTGTCACAGCTAAAGCCTGGTTCCTTTGACCAGTGTGAGTGCAACCGTACCACATCTAGGAGCGGCACGCTTGCCGTCCACGGCCCGTTTGGGAGAGGTGGGCTTTAGTAAAGCACGTTTGCACGTGTACGAGCACGAGCTGTGCGCACGTGTACGAGCACGAGGCCTACGGCGGTTCTGAGGTCATTTCCTGTGCGCCTGTTGGGACGTAGAAAAAAGAAGGAGGGACCATGCGCGGACATTTCAAACAATGGCGGTGAAAGGTTCACGTTGGTGTGATGCAGAGGTGGAGTGTTTACTGCAGATTTGGTCGATGAAAAGATTCAAAAACAGTCGACAAGACGCACAAAAACTCCGAGGTCTACGGAAAGATCTGGAAACAAAGCCACGCATCTCCATGACGTCATCAATGCGTGTGACGTGTTACGGCGTGATGACGTATAGGCAGCAAGAAGCATTCTCCGAGGCCCAGGTAGTGTGAGTACAAACGGGCCTGGAGGGGGGGACAAGGACCCTAAAGCACGGGGCACGGGACGGAGGCCCAGTGGGAGGGCGCTCTAAGAAGCGCTGCTCCCCTGGTCACGTCCTCTCCGTTCTCCCCAAACGACGGTTGTATTATTTTGCAGCTTCAGTTTTTCTTGCTGCTCTTAGACTTTTAGAGTTTTATCGATTATGACGCGAACGGAGAGAGCAGCGAAAAGAAGAACGGATCCAGTTTGACAGAAGCTCAGAGGAAGCGCTTTTTCTGACATTTATTACTGCAGAAGGAGGTCTGTGTGTGTGTGTGTGTGTGTGTGTGTGTATGTGCGTCTGTGTGTGTGTGTGTGTGTGTCTTCCTGACCACTAACGTCATCCATGAGTCCTGGCGGAGACGCTGACGGGCCGCGGACTCTCAGGAGTCGCGTGGGAGCGAACAGCAACATGAAAAGTCAATTAGGGTTTGATTCTGCGGTCAGAGAGGAAGAAGGTGGAGCGAGGATGGAGGGATGAAGACGCAGAACGAGGGGAGAAAGAAGAGAAAGTCCTCTCTGATGAGGAGATGAACCGTAGACGCTCAGCGTGTGGAGACGGCGAGGACGCAGAGAGAAGAGAACGCAGAGACGTCCGTCCTCAAACGTCTCAAAGGTTCAGTTCAGAGTCACAGACGAGGAGAGAGAGACGGAAATATTCACGTTTAAGAAGCTGGAACCAATTTTACAGCTGTTTTTAATCATTTCGCGTCTCTTTGTGGTCGTTTAATGTCTGTTTTCAGTCATTTAGCGTCTCTTTGTGGTCGTTTTGCATCTATTTAAAATCATTTTGCGTGTCTTTGCTGTCGTTGGAATCACGGACATTTGGACATTTTCCTTTATAAAAAAGGCTCCGAATGATTAAATTGATTGGTCAACTAATCTTTGCAGCTGTGGCTCAGTAACAGAGTGGGTCGTCCTCCATTCGAGAGATCGGCAGTTCAATCCCCAGCTCCCCCAAAGTCTTTGTACAAGACACTGAACCCTGAATTGCTCCCCGTGCTGTGCATGTGTGTGTGAATGTGGTGTGAATGGTTAGATTAGATGGTCTGTAGATGTTCACTGCATCAGTGTGAATGTGACAAACACTGTGAAAGCAACTTAAGTAGTCAGAAGACTTCTTCTGGTTTCACTTCCAGCCACCAAAGAAACCAACGCTGATTGGTTTAAACTGCTCAAACGTCTCCAGACTGAACTGAGAGTGAAACACGCCGCAGCTCAGAGATCAGGACGGGCTAGGGTCGTTTTTTTAGTGCATCTGGAAGAGTTTTAAACGCCCACAGAGTTTCATAAATGTACATCAATCCACAGCAAAACTGGGTAGAACAGATTAGATTAGATTAAACCATTAACAGAAGATAACCGAGGGAACGCAACACTGAAACTGCAAATGGAAACACTGCAAACCATGAAAAAAGGTGAAAAACAAACTTCTGTGCGGCAACATTTGCTCTTTTTTGTGTTTTCCGAGTGCAACAATGTGAGAATGTGAGAACAGTGAGGCCCGGCTGCTGCTGCGACACAAACGGGAGGTTTTTGGAGATCAAACTAAAGCTGAGATCACATGAGACTTCAGAGCGACATCAATTAAACACAGCCGCTGTCCGCGCAGCGAGCTGACGACACCGTTGCATCAGCCGCCGTCGCTCCGTTCCAGGCAAAGCCCAAAGAAGCTGAAGCCGAGCGCCGCTTCGCTCCGGTTGGCAGCGAGGATCCCTTCTTCCCACGGAGGGGAATACAGAGCCCCCCCCCCGAGGGGCCCCCGAATTCAATCCATTCAGACAAACAGCAGATCCACAGGCCTGATTTCTATTGACACGGCTGCAGAGAGGATCAATGACAGCGGAGGGAAGAGAAGGGGGGCGAGGGAGGAGACGGAGAACACCGCAGGGGAGGAACATCAAGGGGAAGAAGGGATGAAAAAGACGACAAAAGAAGGGAAAGAAGAGACACAAAAAGACAGGAAGAAGACAGGAACAGTGGCTTAAACACACTGAATGTTCAACGGGAAAGTCTGATCGCCCTTGTTGATCGGCGAGATGGAGAAAGGCATCATGGGAAGTGGGGCACACGGACGGGTCGAACGGGATTTACCGATAACTCGTAGAGTTAGTTTTAATCTGCTTGGAGGAGCAGACGGGTGGAGCCGTGTGTGTGTGTGTGTGTGTGTGTGTGTGTGTGTGTGTGTGTGTGTGTGTGTGTGTGTGTGTGTGTGTGAGACGGTCAGATCGGTTCTGCAAGAGTTACACCAGAAGATGAAAAGACGACAAGAAAGGAAGGGAACATGAAAGGACGGCTGAGAAATATATAAAAAAACGATTTAAAGAAAAGAAACGAGGAACATTTTAGAGCGTCGAGCGAAAAAAGAGAGGGAGAGAAAAGAGGACGAGGAACACAACGAAGGGAACAAGATACGGACCGGACCGGATCAGGGAGAGACCAGATAAAACAGAACCGGATTGGACCAGGCCTCACCAGACGAGACTGGAACAGACGAGGACCCGGTGACGCCAAGAAGCTCAAGATTCAGAACCACATTGATCTCAATGCTTCGATTCTGTGTCAGTAATAAGTGCAAAAATACACAAAGAACTCCTCAGAGAACTTTCTGATCAATGTTAAATTATAATGCGTATCGTCCAGAATATAAGACGACCCTCCAGTGTCGGAAAAAGACTTTTTGAAAACCAAAACAAATCTTTCCTCTCAGTCCAATGATGACCTTTGAATGGCTTCACCGTACTGCCCAAACATGTTTCACGGCTAAAGTCTGGTTCCTTTGACCAGTGTGAGTGCAACAGTGACGGACCGGACCTCTGAATCTGCAGGTTTTGAATAAGCCTGTGAATGTTCTCATGTGTCCAGGTCGTCGTTCTCCTCAAAGCAGCTTCAGTCCAAAGCAACTGGACTTGGTTCTTTGTCAGGAAGACGTTTCACCTCTGGTCCAAGAGGCTTCATCGGTTCATGTACGCATCTGACCAGGACCAGGACCAGGACCAGGACCAGGCTGGGACTGGTCCAACTATCTGGTGTGAGATCCAGGTATTTAACCTCTCACAAGGCCGATGATGTCACTGGAACCCTTTGTGCTCCAAGTGCCAACGACCGTCGTTAGAGTTACGGTCATTGGTCGGAAGTAGGTTTGGACTTGGTTAGTGCTGGTCCAGTCCAAGCCTGGTCCTGGTCCTGGTCCTAGTCCTGGTCCTGGTCCAGTGGTTGGTGGAAGTAGGTCTGGACTTGGTTAGTGCTCTATTGAGTGTGAACCACAGTCGTTGGAGTCACAGGAGGACGTTTGTGAACAGTTGTTCTCTGAGGTTGGATTGTAGGGATGAAAGGGCAGCATTGTAAACTGGAGAGAAGTGGAGTCTCAGACCTCCTCCTCTGGTTAGAGATGGTCCAGTCTCAGCCTGGTCCTGGTCCTGGTCCTGGTGTCACAGACCTCCTCCTCTGGTTAGCGATGGTCCAGTCCCAGCCTGGTCCTGGTCCTGGTGTCTCAGACCTCCTCCTCTCGTTAGAGATGGTCCAGTCCCAGCCTGGTCCTGGTCCTGGTCCTGGTGTCTCAGACCTCCTCCTCTGGTTAGAGATGGTTTCTCTACTTTTACATAGATGCTTCTTTTCCTCCTCTTTCAGGTTTTGGATGTTTTGGGAAGGTTTTCAGAGAACCTCAACAAGACAAAAGAGGGTTTTTTTGGTGGGGGGGGG
>NC_139833.1:1628307-1633307 GCF_963691815.1 Echiichthys vipera
GCTCCTTTCAACACAAAGGAGCAGCGGCTCTACTCCGAGTTCCTCACGGATGCTGAACTTCTCCCCCTCTCTCTAAGGGAGACTCCAGCCCCCCTCCTGAGGAAACACATTTCACACGCTTGGACCTGGACCTGGTTCTTTGGGTCCTGACCTGGACCTGGTTCTTTGGGTCCTGACCCAGCTTTCATGACCACAGGTGAGGGTAGGAACCAGGACTGACGGGTGGCCAAAACACACCGGCGCCAGCAGACGCCCGCCTGTGCTCGTAGCCACGTAGCCCCATAACACGTCACGCCACTGTGCTACTAAAGCTTGTTCCCCCGCCCAGGAACTCCGACCCCGGCTCCCGGAGCAGCTCTACTTCCCTTTCCCTTCCCTTGCTGACGCTGTCGTTGTAGTTTAAGCTGCGGATCTATATCTATATCAACTGGTAAGGTCGACAATTCCCCCATGAGCGAACAGCAAGTTGTGACTTCAACATCAGAAACAGCGACTTGGAAAAAATGGCAAAAAGTCCATTTGAGAGATTGACGGTTCGATCCCCACCTCCCCCGGTCCACATGTCGAAGTGTCCTTGGGCAAGACACTGAACCCAGGAGTTCTCACCCCAACCCTGAAGCTTCCTGAAGGAGTCCTTGAACTCGGGCTGGACGTACTCTCCCATTTCTATCTCCTCCCAACCCTGAGGGTCAAGGCGGATGGCGCCCACCAAAGAGCTCGCTCTGTCCCACGTTCCTGCCACAGGAAGGTTTGTCCCGTCATCCAGGTCACTGTTTCTGCTGATGCTCACGGGGGAATTGTTGGGTCTACTCTACGTTACTCTACACGCAAAGTGACTTTTGTTAGGATTTGATCCATAAGTGACAGGAATAAACACATTTTGTGAGACCGTCTCACGTCTACAGTTTACAGCAGTTACTCTGTGGCTCAGTGGTAGAGTGAGTCGTCCTCCATTTGAGAGATTGGCGGTTCGATCCCCACCTCCCCCAGTCCACATGTCAAAGTGTCCTTTAGCAAGACACTGAACCCCGAACGGGTGAATGTGACAAACACTGTGAAAGCGCCTTGAGTCGTCAGAAGACTAGAAAGGCGCTTTATAAGTCCAAGTCAAGTGACTGAGCCCCGACCTCAGACCGGTCCAACGCCTCTGGGGATGAACCGCCCACCGTGAGCCGGACTTTGTCGTGTCTCTGCTCTCCTCATCTCTGTTCATGCTGATCTCTGTTCATGCTGTCGCTCTGTGAAGCTCTCTAACGCACAAAAGATCCTCTGAACGCTCAAATGGATGTCATCTATATTTCAGTGTGTGTGCAGGAGATCTCCTCTGAGGATTGAACTCGTGACCCCGACAGCAGGACTGCTGCGGCGCGGCGTGACTCAGCGTCAGAGGGGACTCTGGGAGGGAGGGCCAGCACAACGGGACTCCTGAGCAGCGGGTCGGACGCTGACATACGGAGCTGCTGTTGCGTTTCAAAGACAGCGGACGGCGGGAGGTGGACGGGGGTTCGGTGAGAGATGACGGAGATGAGCTGCTGATGTGCCTTTGAGCAAAAGAAAACCGGCAACACGAGAGAAGTTTCACTCTTTGAATGAATATTAATCACAAAACTCCTGCCAACGGATGAAAAAGGAGGAGTCGCTCGTTTAGTTTAGTTTAGTTTGTGACAGGAAGGAAAAGAAAGCGGAGGACGAGGAGAGGAGAGGAGGAGGAGAGGAGAGGAGGAGGAAGAGGAGGAGGAGAGGAGGAGGAAGAGGAAGAGGAGAGGACAGGAAGAGAAGGAGAGGAGGAGGAGGAAGAGGAGGAGGAGGAAGAGGAAGAGGAAGAGGAGGAGGAGGAGGAGGAAGAGGAGGAGGAAGAGGAAGAGGAGGAAGAGGAAGATAAAGAAGAAGAAGAAGAAAGGAGGAAGTGTGAAAGAAGAGGAGGTGAAACGCTAAATGTTGTAAAACCTCCCATCTGAGAGGAGCGCCGGCAGGCAAACCACACACACACACACACACACAGGAAGAGGCTGCAGGCTGTGTGTGTGTGTGTGTGTGTGTGTGTGTGATGCAAGCCTGCCGGCTCCGCTGTAATCGAGGCCGGATGGACATCGGGGCTAAAAGTTGCAGCAACCCTTCAGGCTGTGATGTATCACACACACACACACACACACACACACACACACACACACACACACACACACACACACACACACACACACACACACACACACACACACACACACACACACACACACACACACACACACACACACACACACACACACACACACACACACACACACACACACACACACACACACACACACACACACACACACACACACACACTTCATTCTTTCACCGTGTCGTTGTTTCCCAGTGTGATGCGGAGGTGGAGTGTTTACTGCAGATTTGGTCGATGAAAAGATTCAAAAACAGTCGACAAGACGCACAAAAACTCCGAGGTCTACGGAAAGATCTGGAAACAAAGCCACGCATCGCCATGACGTCATCAATGCGTGTGACGTGTTACGGCGTGATGACGTATAGGCAGCAAGAAGCATTCTCCGAGGCCCAGGTAGTGTGAGTACAAACGGGCCTGGAGGGGGGGACAAGGACCCTAAAGCACGGGGCACGGGACAGAGGCACAGTGGGAGGGCGCCCTTAAATACGTTTATGACAATTTACAGTAACACGTGAGTATAAGGCGGTAACAGCGACGGAAAGGTGGACATGTTAGAGGTGTACGGAGCATTCTCCATGTCCAGAGGAGGCCATGGTGAAGGGAAGGAGCAGCCACACAGTCAGGGGTGTCAGCCTGCCTCAGTGATGAGACGTGGGCGTCTGCGTGCTCCTTTACAAACGTCTCTACCTTTAAGGTAGATGTCTCAAACGGATCCAGTAAAGGGCCGCCCGCTGTGGCTGCAGGTTTTCATTGCAACCGAGCAAGAACGCACCTGACTCGACTGACTGACGTGGGCGTCTGCGTGCTCCTTTACAAACGTCTACCTGTAAGGTAGGTGTAGGTGCATGAACGCACCTGACTCGACTTACTCAACCACCTGAGTCGCCTTCACACGGGTGCATTTGTTGGATCAGGTGTGTTCTTGCTTCTTGCCAAAGCGACGTGATCCTTTACTGGATCCGTCTGAGACCCCTGAAACAGCAGAGCAGTGTGGGCGCCGGGCGTAAACGCAGCCAAAGATAGGAGTGTTTAAACCGAGACATAGTGGCGCAGATGTCCCCTCAGCTCCGGGGGAAGGAGACGAGAAACCCTGAAGGATGATGGGAAATGAAGTCTTCATTCAGAGAAACACTCAGACCTTCTAGAAAATCCTCCCCCGATCTTTGCTTCCTTTAATTTAACGTTCCAGCCGTGGAAAAAACTCCCAGAATCCTCTGTTTCTCATTAATTTGCTCTCTCTCTCTCTCTCTCTCTCTCTCTGTCTGCTAATGACGCCGCCGGAGCCTTTGATCCGTCCGTTAACGGAACAATTAGTCAGCAGCCGTTCAGGTGAGGATTGATCCGAGCCGCGCGGCGCCTACAAGGCTTTAAATGGATTTAATTAAACTGCCAGGGAAGTGTGTGTGTGTGTGTGTGTGTGTGTGTGTGTGTGTGTGTGTGTGTGTGTGTGTGTGTGTGTGTGTGTGTGTGTGTGTGTGTGTGTGTGTGTGTGTGTGTGTGTGTGTGTGTGTGTGTGTGTGTTAATACCCATAGGGGGATCAGAACAAAGTGAAACAGGCCTGAACGCCAGGGTTGTCAGGGAAACGCAGTTAAAACGTGAACATACACGTGTCGCTTAGTTGAGATCAGAGGAACAGGAAGTGAGCGCGGCACAATCAGAAGCTCCACTTCTTTTTGTTTTGTTTACTTTTTCATTCATTCATCTTCAGCCTCTTGTCCCTGTCGGGGTCTCGTGGGGGGGGGGCTGGAGCTGATCCCAGCTGACATCGGGCGTGAGGCGGGGTCCACCCTGGACAGGACGCCAGTCTATCACAGGACACATAGAGACGAACAGAGACAGACAACCGACAAGCAATCTGGAGAACGCCAGAGACCATTTCGGACCCGGTTGTTGTAGCGTCTCTCCCGTCTGCACGCAGCTCAGTAAAGTCGTGATTTAAGAAACACTGAGGACTCCAGAGAGTTTCCTGCACAGGTGTCAGGACAAAAGATAGTGAGACGGGGACAAGCGCTAAGCGGGGACGGTTATCCGTGTGTCTGCAGACGAGTGCTTGTGAGTGATGAGTGCGAAGTGGCCACAGCCAACAAAACAAGACAATGGCGCCGGAGGAAAACCAGGTCCTTCTGGTGAGAGAGAGAGAGAGCGACTGAGATGGCCTGCTCTTTAAACTCCCAGGTGCTCCTAGTTTTAAACCCCGCCCACTGAGACACCTGCAGACAGGAAGGGAGGGACGCACAGAGCAGGCCAGAGAACAGCGGGGGGCCGTCACACGAGACTTTCAGGAGATGAAGAGAAAAAACAAACAGGAGCGAAAGGAAGAGAAACTGCTCCGACAGCTGTCAATCATCCAGCCTGAGCGCTGCTCATAGGTCAGAGGGCAGCTGAAGCCCCGCCCCTCTACGTGCCAATCAACCAGAGCGGGGCCAGAAGTCAAACGGCATCTCAGCGGGAGGTGATATGGAGAGGGGACATGGACACACACACACACACACACACACACACAGGGTGAAGGTTCAATTCTCTCATCCTGACGAGAAGACGCTGTGGGTCAAAACCGAGACACGGATCCAGACACAAACTTTTCCTCGAGAAGGAAACAGAAACTTTAATGTCTGATAACGAAACGCCACCGATATAAAGTCATTTTGCATCTTTTTGTGCTGGTTTTGCATCTATTTTTAGTCATTTAGCATCTTTTTATGGTGGTTTTGCATCGATTTTTAGTCATTTTGCATCTTTTTGTGCTGGTTTTGCATCTATTTTTAGTCATTTTGCATCTTTTTGTGGTGGTTTCGCATCTATTTTTAGTCATTTTGCATCTTTTTGTGGTGG
>NC_139833.1:1635807-1640807 GCF_963691815.1 Echiichthys vipera
CCACCCCGCCGCTGAAGGGGCCAATTAAGCCGACAACGAGGGTCTAAAGAGCGGGACAATGGGTCCATTCAGCGGCTCTGACAGGCGCCTTCGCACTCAGAGCGCCGCGCCTTTGTCTCGCCGAGGGTCGAGGTGTCGCTCCGTGGGTGTTGTTCAGGAGTTCTCGGGTGTTGTGGGTCCTCAGAGGGGAGCGGGAGCGCAGCCTTTGTGTTGTGTTTGTGTGTTTGGAGGGTTTGATTGACAGCAATTATAGCAGGGTTCACAGGAGGGCGCGCACAGGAACAAAAAAATATGAGGTACACACAAACAGATGCAGGAAACACTCATGCAGAAGGTGTGTTGCAGTTTTAATCACGCTCCGACACTCGAGCCGAGTCTCACTCTGTTGTTTTTCTCCGGGCTGAGTCTCGTCGAGCCGTCGGTAATTAGAGAGCTTCATTTGCACATGAAATGATGCGGCGTCTCCTGACGAGGGAGAGGCGTCTTTGTTTAGCTGCATTTGAGTCCGTTAATAAGGGAGAGTTTAACGGTCAGTCCAGCGTGAGACGGGGGATGAAACGTAACCGATGAGAGCTCCAAAGATGTGTGAAACTTCATCTCCCTCTCTACTTAATCGAGATGAACAACTGTTGTCATGATAGTCATGATGGTGACAGTGATCGATTGATCAGACACAGTATTTGAGCTTGTTTAGAAGCTGGTTTGATATTTTTTGTGATGTCTCTCCAGAGAAGAAGCATTTTCAGGGGCCTAAAAAAACACCAGATCCCTGATTCCTGACTAACTGAAGTTATCTTGCATGAAGTCTAGAGCTGAGTGATACAGAGAAACTTCCCAAGATGTCTACAAACTCCCCAAGATGACTGCAAACTTCCCAAAATTATTACAAACTTCCAAAGATGACTGCAAACTTCCAAAGATAACTACAAACTTCCCAAGATGCCTACAAACTTCCCAAAATGTCTACAAACTTCCCAAAATGTCTACAAACTTCCCAAGATGTCTACAAACCTCCCAAGATGACTACAAACTTCCAAAGATGACTACAAACTTCCAAAGATGACTACAAACTTCCAAAGATGACTACAAACTTCCCAAGATGCCTACAAACTTCCCAAGATGACTACAAACTTCCCAAGATGACTACAAACTTCCCAAGATGCCTACAAACTTCCAAAGATGACTACAAACTTCCCAAGATGCCAACAAACTTCCCAAGATGCCTACAAACTTCCAAAGATGACTACAAACTTCCCAAGATGCCAACAAACTTCCAAAGATGACTACAAACTTCCAAAGATGACTACAAACTTCCCAAGATGCCAACAAACTTCCCAAGATGCCTACAAACTTCCCAAGATGCCAACAAACTTCCAAAGATGACTACAAACTTCCCAAGATGCCAACAAACTTCCAAAGATGACTACAAACTTCCAAAGATGACTACAAACTTCCCAAGATGCCAACAAACTTCCCAAGATGCCTACAAACTTCCAAAGATGACTACAAACTTCCCAAGATGCCTACAAACTTCCCAAGATGCCTACAAACTTCCCAAGATGTCTACAAACTTCCCAAGATGACTACAAATTTCCAAAGATGCCTACAAACTTCCCAAGATAACTACAAACTTCCCAAGATGCCAACAAACTTCCCAAGATGCCAACAAACTTCCCAAAATGTCTACAAACTTCCCAAGATGACTACAAACTTCCCAAAATGTCCACAAACTTCCCAAGATGACTACAAACTTCCCAAGATGACTACAAACTTCCCAAAAGGCCTACAAACTTCCCAAGATGTCTACAAACTTCCCAAAATGTCTACAAACTTCCCAAAATGTCTACAAACTTCCAAAGATGACTACAAACTTCCCAAGATGTCTACAAACCTCCCAAGATGCCTACAAACCTCCCAAGATGACTACAAACTTCCCAAGATGACTACAAACTTCCTAAGATGACTACAAACTTCCCAAAATGTCCACAAACTTCCCAAGATGACTACAAACTTCCCAAGATGACTACAAACTTCCTAAGATGACTACAAACTTCCCAAAATGTCCACAAACTTCCCAAGATGACTACAAACTTCCCAAGATGACTACAAACTTCCTAAGATGACTACAAACTTCCCAAAATGTCCACAAACTTCCCAAGATGACTACAAACTTCCCAAGATGACTACAAACTTCCTAAGATGACTACAAACTTCCCAAAATGTCCACAAACTTCCCAAGATGACTACAAACTCCCTAAGATGACTACAAACTTCCCAAAATGTCCACAAACTTCCCAAGATGACTACAAACTTCCAAAGATGACTACAAACTTCCCAAGATGCCTACAAACTTCCCAAAATGTCTACAAACTTCCCAAGATGTCTACAAACTTCCAAAGATGCCTACAAACTTCCCAAGATGACTACAAACTTCCCAAGATGCCAACAAACTCCCCAAATTCCTTCAAACTTCCCAAAATTACTACAAACTTCCCAAGATGCCAACAAACTTCCAAAGATGAATACAAACTTCCCAAGATGCCTACAAACTTCCCAAGATAACTACAAACTTCCAAAGATGCCTACAAACTTCCAAAGATGACTACAAACTTCCCAAAATGTCTACAAACTTCCCAAGATGTCTACAAACTTCCAAAGATGACTACAAACTTCCCAAGATGACTACAAACTTCCAAAGATGCCTACAAACTTCCCAAGATGACTACAAACTTCCCAAGATGCCAACAAACTCCCCAAATTCCTTCAAACTTCCCAAAATTACTACAAACTTCCCAAGATGCCTACAAACTTCCCAAGATGAATACAAACTTCCCAAGATGCCTACAAACTTCCAAAGATGCCTACAAACTTCCCAAGATGCCTACAAACTTCCAAAGATGACTACAAACTTCCCAAGATGCCTACAAACTTCCCAAGATGTCTACAAACTTCCAAAGATGACTACAAACTTCCCAAGATGACTACAAACTTCCCAAAATGTCTACAAACTTCCCAAGATGCCTACAAACTTCCCAAAATGTCTACAAACTTCCCAAAAGGCCTACAAACTTCCCAAAACGTCTACAAACTTCCCAAGATGACTACAAACTTCCCAAGATGACTACAAACTTCCAAAGATGTCTACAAACTTCCCAAGATGCCTACAAACTTTCCAAGATGCCTTCAAACTTCCAAAGATGTCTACAAACTTCCCAAAACGTCTACAAACTTCCCAAGATGCCTACAAACTTCCCAAGATGCCAACAAACTTCCCAAGATGACTACAAACTTCCCAAGATGCCTACAAACTTCCCAAAAAACCAACAACCCGGCATGCAACGCCATATGCAGATGTGCTGAGCTCCTGGGACGGACTGACACTCATCAACATCGAAGAGGAACGTGCAGAGATCGGGTTAAGTGCAGCGGACATGAGGCGCTCACCGTCCCGACATCTTCCGAGCCGCCGGACCAAGCGCCACCGAGGGCGGTCTGGTAAGAGCTAAGCTGTTCCACTCCCTAGCCTGCTCCTGGTTGATGTGTGTAGTGGATGAAGTAGGACTCCACCCCTTTTCTTAACCCTGTAACCACGTAGTTGGGTGTGAAATCCCAAAGTTAACGTGGCGTTCCTTGTGTTTAAAACAGCGACGGCAGCGGAGCGTCTCAGTTTCACGCGCAGGGCCATGCAGCTAGAAGTGACATAACCCTACGAGGTCGATCCTCCTCTTCTCTGGTTTCAGAAGCTGTGCATTGTTCACGACAGAGGAAGGAGATGGATGGAGGGATGACGGCGTTGCGGAGGACAGAGGGAGGACGAGTGCGGAGAAGAAAGTCGGAGCAGGCGACTTGTGGCCCGCTAATGAGGCGTGGAAATGTTATCAGTGACAGGACTAATTATTTCCTCCGCCTCGTTAGACGCAGCGCTAATCCTGTTAGCACGGAGGAAGAGAGGAGAGAGGATGGAGGGATGAGTGAGGGGACGGAGGAAGAGAGGAGAGAGGATGGAGGGACGTGTGAGGGGACGGAGGAAGAGAGGAGAGAGGGATGTGTGAGGGGAGAGAGGATGGAAGGATGTGTGAGGGGACGGAGGAAGAGAGGAGAGAGGATGGAGGGATGTGGGAAGTGAAGAAGGACGATGGAGTGAGTTGAAAGGATGAAACGAAGACAAAGGAAAAAAGAGTCTTGAAACAGGAAGTTGCCGTGGCGTAACCACGGCGACACTTCCTGTTCCTCTGATTAGTCCCAAACCCGCGTTCATGTTTTCGTTTGAAATGTCAGCCGCACACACACACACACACACACACACACACACACACACACACACACACACACACACACACACACACACACACACACACACACACACACACACACACACACACACACACACACACACACACACACACACACACACACACACACACACACACACACACACACACACACACACGGAATATTCATATTAATTCCAGCTTGTTTTTGTTGCATGTACCAACACGTAGCATGTAGCATGTAATGTAAATGTGTTCTCTCGGTGTGTGTGCGTGTGCGTGTGCGTGTGCGTGTGTGTGTGTGTGTGTGTGTGTGTGTGTGTGTGTGAGGATCCTCGGGGTAGAGAGGTGGAAAAGGTCACCGGGGCATTAAAATCCAGAAGGTTCTAAATGAATTTCGCGGCGTGCTGTTAATGAGATGATGAGATGTTATGAGCGACCTGGTGTGATTAAAGAAAGAGCGTCTGCCCTCGAGGACGCAGCCGATGAAAGGTCAAAAACAACCAGAATTCATTTTTATTTATTATATTTATTATATTTATGTCGCTCGCTGAAGACAGAGAAACGCTGCCGTCTGCTGGGATCTGCAGCCACGAGGCTAAAGAACCAGTGGATACAGGCGTTAGCTCAATGCTAACACACAATGGGAATGACCATTCTGGGGCTAACGGAAATTAGCATCGAGATGGCGAAAAATATCTCCTATCACAGAATGACTGTAAGGCGTTA
>NC_139833.1:1650807-1658307 GCF_963691815.1 Echiichthys vipera
AAGCAGACCTTCCAGTGTGACCAGCACGACGGATGCTGGTCTGAAAATATGAAAAGATTCAAAAACAGTCGACAAGACGCACAAAAACTCTGAGGTCTACGGAAAGATCTGGAAACAAAGCCACGCATCGCCATGACGTCATCAATGCGTGTGACGTGTTACGGCGTGATGACGTATAGGCAGCAAGAAGCATTCTCCGAGGCCCAGGTAGTGTGAGTACAAACGGGCCTGGAGGGGGGGACAAGGACCCTAAAGCACGGGGCACGGGACGGAGGCACAGTGGGAGGGCGCTCTAACCTGTGACGGAGGCACAGTGGGAGGGCGCCCTGAGACGTGCAGGTGTTGGGTTCATTGATGACTCTAAATCACCCGTAGGTGTGAATGGTTGTCTGTCTCTGTTCGTCTCTATGTGTCCTGTGATAGACTGGCGTCCTGTCCAGGGTGGACCCCGCCTCACGCCCGATGTCAGCTGGGATCGGCTCCAGCCCCCCGAGACCCCGACAGGAACAAGAGGCTGAAGATGAATGAATGAATGTTCCCTTCACACAGTTGCAGGATAAACCTGTTCAGCCTCCACGTGAACTCTCTACGAGACGCCACAGCGCGTGATAAAAACATCCGGCGTGTGTAAATCCAGGACTGTGTTTGCTAAACATTTGTATTATAGGTGTAATGAAGAGGAGGGGGGACGTTTCAGGAGTGCTGCTCTGGATCAGGGCGCAGCAGCAGCAGGGAATTAAACGTAAAGGACGGACGTGGAGAGGTGACAGGAAGTTCAGAGTCAAATTTGCTTAGACGCACAAAAAAAATCCTGCTGTTACGGCTGGAGACGAGGCGGCGTCCTGGAAATGTTGAATGTCCGTAATATGGTCTCTGAGACGGCTCAGCAGGAGGCTGATAAGCAGCAAGTAAGCACGGTGTGTGTGTGTGTGTGTGTGTGTGTGTGTGTGTGTGTGTGTGTGTGTGTGTGTGTGTGTGTGTGGATGAAGCCATTATTAAAGCCCTTCTTCTTATTGAAGCACACTTACACACACACTCTCGCTCACACACACACACACACACACACCAGCTCACGCATAACGTTTATTATTAGGAGATGTTTTTCGCCATCTCGATGCTAATTTCCGTTAGCACCAGAAAGGACATTCCCATTATGTGTTAGCATTGAGCTAACGCCTGTATCCACTTTTGGCTTCAGTTTTTGGTTTCTGCACGCACGCACGCACGCACGCACGCACGCACGCACGCACGCACGCACGCACGCACGCACGCACGCACGCACGCACGCACACTGAGTTTTTGGTTTGAGTTTTCTTGCACGCAGGAGGAAAAACTCCTCAAATATACAGAAACCTCAGAAACAAGCTCTTTAAGGATGTTAAGACATACACACAGTGTATTAATAACTACCCAGAGTAAATATTAAATAAATCTGAAGCTTCAAGAGTTCCAGGCAAAGTGTAGAAGTCCCCGGTTGCCCAGGGAGGAGGAGGTGGAGGAGGAGGAGGAGGTGGTGGTGAATCCCCATTTCCCTCCTGATCCCCCTGAAGAGACGAGTTCGGAGCAGATAAGTTCCAAAGAGGAGAGTGGTTTTAAATCGGCGACGCGACCTTGACTTGAGGCGAGCGCCACTTCATCTCCCTCTCCGATGGAGAGACGACCTCCTCCTGGGTGGAGGGACCGCGAGCAGCGAGAGGAACCAGACCCCGAGGGAGAAGAGGAAGAGGAAGATAGGAGGAGGAGGAGGAGCGTCACGGTGGAGACTGCGGACGGGCCCGCGCTCCAGAGACGCTAAGGTTGTTAACGTGATTCTTCACGCCGCAGGGATGAGTGGAGGTCATAAACTGCTGCGGGGTCAAACCGACACGTCGCTGCTTTTAAAACCTTCTTGATTAAAGTCTCTGTTGTCGCTTCTGTGATGAGGGAGCGCCGTTGTCCTCAGAAACTTTACAGAGGGGAACACACAACCAAAGAGACTGCGCGTAGGACACCACGTAGGACTGCGCGTAGGACTGCCCGTAGGACTGCGCGTAGGACACCGCGTAGGACTGCGCGTAGGACACCGCGTTTGATCGGTCAAACTCAAATCTACTTCTCAGCTCAGAGTTTCTTTGGCAGAAACATTTATGACACGTCGTCAGATTCCTGGACTACAGATAACAACACATGTAGGCCTGTCGAATAAACAATAGGTGAGTCCACAGGTGACTCGGCTGTGAACAATAACCGCCAATAAAGACTCCATCCATCTATCCAGCCATCCATCCATCATCCACCCATCCATCCATCCATCCTCCACCCATCCATCCACCCACCCGTCCATCCATCCATCTATCCATCCATCCCTCATCCACCCATCCATCATCCATCCATCCATCCATCTACCCATCCATCCATCCATCCTCCACCCATCCATCCACCCACCCGTCCATCCATCCATCTATCCATCCATCCCTCATCTACCCATCCATCCATCCATCCATCTACCCATCCATCCATCCATCCATCTACCCATCCATCCATCCATCCCTCCATCCAGCCATCCACCCATCCCTCCATCCATCCATCCCTCCATCTACCCATCCACCCATCCATCCATCTATCATCCATCCATCCATCCATCCATCCACCCATCTATCCATCCATCCATCCATGCACCCACCCATCTATCAATCCATATATCCATCCATTCACTCATCCCTCCATCCTCCCTCAGCTGTAAGAGAACAGCAGCAGAGTGTGATGGGAGACAATTAAGTGAGGACACGTCAACACACACACAGACACAATGATGTGTAACAGCCCTGAGGGTGTGTATGTGTGTGTGTGTGTGTGTGTGTGTGTGTGTGTGTGTGTGTGTGTGTGTGTGTGTGTGTGTGTGTGTGTGTGTGTGTGTGTTCTGGGGGAGGGTGTTAACATGCAGAAACAGATGTGTAACATCTCTCACATACATGTTAACAGAGACAGCTGCGGTCGCTTGGTTCTCGCTGCGTCTCTTCACGGCTGATTGGATGTTTTTCTGGAGTCGCTGTCGCTCGGTTACTGAAGGAGAAGTAAAAGTCTGACTGTGACGACTCCTCTTCATCCCACAGCGGAGAGCGAGAGAGGAGGAGGAGGAGGGAGGAAGTCAGTTTGCATTATCGGCGTGTGTCGGTGCAGGACAGCGAGAAGAGCAGCTCGACTGAACCCGAGAGAAAAGACGTCTGCGTTCAGATCTTTTATATAGTTCACACGCACTGAGCAAGTGCTGTCACCATCCATGAGCGTTACTTCTTATTTTCCTACAGGGACAAACATCTGATACTGTTCAACAAGTACTGGAAATACCAAGTTCCACAAGAGCTCTCCGTACGCACGCACTGTTGGATGTTCCCTAATTAACATAAGTATGAAGAGTTGAAACGTGCAACGCTCTGAAACCTGCAGATTTACACCAATGACACCAAATGATGTTTCCTCTCCATTATTCTACAACTGTACAGTTAAAGAGAAGCAGCAGTTCGACCACATGGCGTGAAACGAGACGTGGAAATCAATAAACGCCTTGTGTCCCTCATGGATGGATAACTGAGTAGAGAGCAGACACAAAGCGACCGCAGAGGCAGTCCTTTCTGTTGGTTTTGCGTCTATTTTTAGTCATTTTGCATCTTTTTGTGGTGGTTTTGCATCTATTTTTAGTCATTTTGCATCTTTTTGTGGTGGTTTTGCATCTATTTTTAGTCATTTTGCATCTTTTTGTGGTGGTTTTGCATCTATTTTTAGTCATTTTGCATCTTTTTGTGGTCGTTTTGCATCTATTTTTAGTCATTTTGCATCTTTTTGTGGTGGTTTTGCATCTATTTTTAGTAATTTTGCATCTTTTTGTGGTGGTTTTTCATCTATTTTTAGTCATTTTGCATCTTTTTGTGGTCGTTTTGCATCTATTTTTAGTCATTTTGCATCTTTTTGTGGTGGTTTTGCATCTATTTTTAGTCATTTTGCATCTTTTTGTGGTGGTTTTGCATCTATTTTTAGTCATTTTGCATCTTTTTGTGGTGGTTTTGCATCTATTTTTAGTCATTTTGCATCTTTTTGTGCTGGTTTTGCATCTATTTTTAGTAATTTTGCATCTTTTTGTGGTGGTTTTTCATCTATTTTTAGTCATTTTGCATCTTTTTGGGGCGGTTTTGCATCTATTTTTAGTCATTTTGCATCTTTTTGGGGTGGTTTTGCATCTATTTTTAGTCATTTTGCATCTTTTTGTGGTGGTTTGCATCTATTTTTAGTCATTTTGCATGTTTTTGTGCTGGTTTTGCATCTATTTTTAGTCATTTTGCATCTTTTTGTGGTGGTTTTGCATCTATTTTTAGTCATTTTGCATCTTTTTGTGGTGGTTTTGCATCTATTTTTAGTAATTTTGCATCTTTTTGTGGTGGTTTTTCATCTATTTTTAGTCATTTTGCATCTTTTTGGGGCGGTTTTGCATCTATTTTAGTCATTTTGCATCTTTTTGGGGTGGTTTTGCATCTATTTTTAGTCATTTTGCATCTTTTTGTGGTGGTTTGCATCTATTTTTAGTCATTTTGCATCTTTTTGTGCTGGTTTTGCATCTATTTTTAGTCATTTTGCATCTTTTTGTGGTGGTTTTGCATCTATTTTTAGTCATTTTGCATCTTTTTGTGGTGGTTTTGCATCTATTTTTAGTCATTTTGCATCTTTTTGTGGTGGTTTTGCATCTATTTTTAGTCATTTTGCATCTTTTTGTGCTGGTTTTGCATCTATTTTTAGTCATTTTGCATCTTTTTGTGGTGGTTTTGCATCTATTTTTAGTCATTTTGCATCTTTTTGGGGCGGTTTTGCATCTATTTTTAGTCATTTTGCATCTTTTTGGGGTGGTTTTGCATCTATTTTTAGTCATTTTGCATCTTTTTGTGGTGGTTTGCATCTATTTTTAGTCATTTTGCATCTTTTTGTGCTGGTTTTGCATCTATCTTTAGTCATTTCAAATTCTACGTCGTCGTTTTTTTTTTTTCTGTGGTCATATTGAATATTTCTAATCATTTGCGTGTCTTTGTTGTCATTTTTATGTTGGTTTTGTATCTATTTTCAGTCAGTTAGTATCTTCTCATCATGAGTGCGTGCACCTTGCACTGCAAATAAAGACGTCACCCAATCATGTTGTGTCTTTCCTGAAGAGGATTATAAGTGAACACACAGAGGTCTGACCAAATGGTGTTTCCTCTCCATTATTCTACAACTGTACCGTTAAAGGGAAGCAGCAGTTCGACTACATGGCGTGAAATGAGGCGTGGAAATCAATAAACACCTTGTATCACTCATGGATGGATAACTGGGCCCAACAGTAGACACAAAACCACCACAAAACGACCACAAAACGACAAAAAACGACCACAAAACGACCACAGAGACAGAAAACACGACTACAGGGATGCATAACCACCACCAACAGCTGCTAAATGACTGAACGCATACACAAAAAGACCCCATGGAGACAAATCATGATGCAAAAATGATTAAAATAGATGTAAAATGACGACAGAGAGAAACATATAAGCGTAAAATGTCTGAAAACAGATGCAAAAGGACGACTTTCACTGCATAAAGTCATCTTCTCTCTGTGTCGGGTCCCCGTGGCTGAGGTCACGTCACACAGGGGTTAAAGGTCAAAAGGAGGTGCAGAAGGGGGGGGGGGCAGTTGGAAACAGCTGGGAGAGAGAGAGAGAGAGAGAGAGAGAGAGAGAGAGAGAGAGAAAGAGTGTGTGTGGTCATCACACACACACAAGCCTCAGCCTTGATCACCACTTTGCTCTACTCAGGGTATCACAGGATATGCGTGTGTGTGTGTGTGTGTGTGTGTGTGTGTGTGTGTGTGTGTGTGTGTGTGTGTGTGTGTGTGTGTGTGTGTGTGTGTGTGTGTGTGTGTGTGTGTGTGTTAGTGTCCTCTGATGTCTGCTCCAGACTTTCATTAATTAACAGATGAAGGCTTCTTGAGATCTGATACTTGGCTGCGCGTGTGTGTGTGTGTGTGTGTGTGTGTGTGTGTGTGAACACTTGTTCAGCTGTCTTTGTGGGGACCAACAGAGTGAGGATTTTTTGGAGGGTGAGGACATTTTGGACGGTCCTCACTTTTTCAAAGACCTGTTTTGGGGGGTTACGGCTTGGGTCGGTGTTAGGCATGTAGTTGTCACGGTTACGGTAAGGGGCTAGGGAAGGCGGTACGTCAACGGGCGTCCTCACAAAGATAGATGTGTGAGTGTGTGTGCGTGTGTGAGAGAGAGAGAGGACATTAGCGCGTGTGCATGTTTATTTAATCTCTTAGAAAAGAGAGTTACATCAGTGAAGCAGGTAAACAAGTGTGTGTGTGTGTGTGTGTGTGTGTGTGTGTGTGTGTGTGTGTGTGTGTGTGTGTGTGTGTGTGTGTGTGTGTGTGTGTGTGTGTGTGTGTGTGTGTGTGTGTGTGTGTGTGTGTGTGTGTGTGTTTGATGGGAGCAGTTAACCAGGTGTGTAAAAAATAGGTGTGGGACACATCTGTTTAGCAGTGTGTGTGTGTGTGTGTGTGTGTGTGTGTGTGTGTGTGTGTGTGTGTGTGTGTGTGTGTGTGTGTGTGTGTGTGTGTGTGTGTGTGTGTGTGTGTGTGTGTGTGTCTGTGTGTGTGTGTGTGTGTGTGTGTGTGTGGATCAGGTGTTTCCAAGTTGTTTTACACAGGTCACTACTTTCACACCTAAATTCCATCCCCCATCCCTCTGTGCGAAGGTTAACGTGTCATATAAAAAGCTCGCAGGTTTGATCCCTGACCCTCCGCCTCACAAATCTGGTGCGTTTCCATCCGTGCGTGAATCCTGACGCACATGAAGCACATCAGCTAAACGCACAATGTGCCTCTCAATGGAAACAGTAAGAGAAGAGTCAGATTGGTGACGCGGTGGAGCAGCGTGTTCGGATTCTCTAAAACAAACCGGTACAAAAAACTCTGAGGGCGCACTCCCACTGTGCCTCCGTACCGTGCCCCAGTACCTTTCACAGCTAAAGTCTGGTTCCTTTGACCAGTGTGAGTGCAACCGTACCACGTCTAGGAGCGGCACGCTTGCCGTCCACGGCCCGTCAGAGAGAGGTGGGCTTTTGTAAAGCGCGTTTGCACGTGTACGAGCACGAGCGTGCGCACGTGTACGAGCACGAGGCCTACGGCGGTTCTGAGGTCATTTCCTGTGCGCCTGTTGGGACGTAGAAAAAAGAAGGAGGGACCATGCGCGGACATTTCAAACAATGGCGGTGAAAGGTTCACGTTGGTGTGATGCGGAGGTGGAGTGTTTACTGCAGATTTGGTCGATGAAAAGATTCAAAAACAGTCGACAAGACGCACAAAAACTCCGAGGTCTACGGAAAGATCTGGAAACAAAGCCACGCATCGCCATGACGTCATCAATGCGTGTGACGTGTTACGGCGTGATGACGTATAGGCAGCAAGAAGCATTCTCCGAGGCCCAGGTAGTGTGAGTACAA
>NC_139833.1:1674525-1677025 GCF_963691815.1 Echiichthys vipera
TCATAGTTTGATCAGATTTTCTCTGAGTGTTAGAAACAGAACCAGAGACAAACCTACTCATGAAGGATGCAAAATGACTCAAAACAGATGCAAAACCAGCACAAAAACATGCAAAATGACTAAAAATAGATGCAAAACCAGCACAAAAACATGCAAAATGACTAAAAATAGATGCAAAACCAGCACAAAATGATGCAAAATGACTGAAAATAGATGCAAAACCACCACAAAAACATGCAAAATGACTAAAAATAGATGCAAAACCATCACAAAAAGATGCAAAATGACTAAAAATAGATGCAAAACCACCACAAAAAGATGCAAAATGACTAAAAATAGATGCAAAACCACCACAGAACAGGTGACGCCACGGTTGTTACCATGGTAACTGTATCCTAAAACAACAACTCATCGGAGGAGCTAATTGATGTTATTTTTAGATCAGACCCCGGTGCTGGGGTTCAGGATCAGACTCCGGTGCTGGGGTTCAGGATCAGACCCCGGTGCTGGGGTTCAGGATCAGACCCCGGTGCTGGGGTTCAGGATCAGACCCCGGTGCTGGGGTTCAGGATCAGACCCTGGTGCTGGGGTTCAGGATCAGACCCCCGGTGTTGGGGTCCAGGATCAGACCCTGGTGCTGGGGTTCAGGATCAGACCCCGGTGCTGGGGTTCAGGATCAGACCCCGGTGCTGGGGTTCAGGATCAGACCCCGGTGCTGGGGTCCAGGATCAGACCCCCGGTGCTGGGGTTCAGGATCAGACCCCCGGTGTTGGGGTCCAGGATCAGACCCTGGTGCTGGGGTTCAGGATCAGACCCCGGTGCTGGGGTTCAGGATCAGACCCCGGTGCTGGGGTTCAGGATCAGACCCCGGTGCTGGGGTTCAGGATCAGACCCCGGTGCTGGGGTTCAGGATCAGACCCCGGTGCTGGGGTTCAGGATCAGACCCCGGTGCTGGGGTTCAGGATCAGACTCCGGTGCTGGGGTTCAGGATCAGACCCCGGTGCTGGGGTTCAGGATCAGACCCCGGTGCTGGGGTTCAGGATCAGACCCCCGGTGCTGGGGTTCAGGATCAGACCCCGGTGCTGGGGTTCAGGGTCAGACCCCGGTGCTGGGGTTCAGGATCAGGAAGACGCTGAACGCAGGATTAAAAAGACGCTGAGGTGGCAAACGGCACATGGTTCCCTCCCATATGGAGCCGCGTTATCCCCAGTTTGTGTCTCGTCAGGGAACCCCCCCCCCCCCCCCCCCCCCCGCGGTGATTAACAAACACCCCCGACCCAGAACCCCTGGGGGGTCCAGGGGGGGCTGAGACCCTCCTCACAGGCAGGTAGAGGACAGATGAACGTAAACATGGTCCCTGCTGAGTCAGCACTGTGAGCGGAGCAGACAGAGACGTGGAGCATGAGGCAGATTTATGGGTTTATTATTCATGTGTTTATAAATATTATAAAAATCATATATTTAAATATCATATATTTATAAAAGCAACATGTGTTTGCAGATGAATCAGGGTTCAACAGTTCAGCCACAGTTGTGTTTGTGACTTCAGGGAAAAACAGAAACTGTGTTTCATCGTTCGCAAGAATCACTTTTTTTTTTTTTTAACACAATCCAGAGATTTAATAAAAGCCGAGACGACATCAGCAAAAATTCTTTCAGGAGCTTTTTCAAGCGTTTCCTCAGCGACACAAACCCAAAACGCTGCGTACACACAAACAAACCACCACAAAAAGATGCAAAATGACTAAAAATAGATGCAAAACCAGCACAAAAAGATGCAAAATGACTAAAAATAGATGCAAAACCACCACAAAAAGATGCAAAATGACTAAAAAAGATGCAAAACCACCACAAAAAGATGCAAAATGACTAAAAAAAGATGCAAAACCACCACAAAAAGATGCAAAATGACTAAAAATAGATGCAAAACCACCACGAAAAGATGCAAAATGACTAAAAATAGATGCAAAACCAGCACAAAAAGATACAAAATGACTAAAAACAGATGCAAAACCACCACAAAAAGATGCAAAATGACTAAAAATAGATGCAAAACCACCACGAAAAGATGCAAAATGACTAAAAACAGATGCAAAACCAGCACAAAAAGATGCAAAATGACTAAAAATAGAAGCAAAACCACCACAAAAAGATGCAAAATGACTGTGTGTGTGTGTGTGTGTGTGTGTGTGTGTGTGTGTGTGTGTGTGTGTGTGTGTGTGTGTGTGTGTGTGTGTGTGTGTGTGTGTGTGTGTGTGTGTGTGTGTGTGTGTGTGTGTGTGTGTGTGTGTGTGTGTTTTCTGGATCTGAGTAGAAAATTTGCCGAACTCAGTGCGTCTGGTAATGAGATCAAGAGGCGGCTTTATAATTCCGCTGAGTTTGGTGTTTCAGTTTAGTGTCGCCCCGGGGTTTAGTGAGCACACACACACACACACACACACACACACACGAACGCAAACACACACACACACACACACACACACACACACACACACACTCA
>NC_139833.1:1679525-1702025 GCF_963691815.1 Echiichthys vipera
CAGACCCCGGTGCTGGGGTTCAGGATCAGACCCCGGTGCTGGGGTTCAGGATCAGACCCTCGGTGCTGGGGTTCAGGATCAGACCCCGGTGCTGGGGTTCAGGATCAGACCCGGTGCTGGGGTTCAGGATCAGACCCCCGGTGCTGGGGTTCAGGATCAGACCCCGGTGCTGGGGTTCAGGATCAGACCCCGGTGCTGGGGTTCAGGATCAGACCCCGGTGCTGGGGTTCAGGATCAGACCCCGGTGCTGGGGTTCAGGATCAGACCCCCGGTGCTGGGGTTCAGGATCAGACCCCTGCTGCCAGAGAAACAGCGTGTGTGGACTCAACAAAACCCTTTTCCCCCAGTGCTGAAAAAAAGAGGAAACACTGACATGTGGAATATATTGTGCTGTTAGCCGCTACTGTTAGCTACTGTTAGCTTGCTTGCTAATGCAGACAAACTGCTAGCTAGCTAACGTAGCGACATCCTGTCCTGATTCACCCAGACTCTCCTGGCTGGCTCGTCGTTTCTAAATGACTTTATCAGCTAATGCTACGAATTAACCAACGCCAGATCCATGCAGCGTGGCTTAGTTACAGCTAGGTGGCTAACGTTAGCTTGCTTGCTTGCTAATGTTAGCTCATTAAAACCTAAGCTGGCTTCGTCTCGGCTGCATGAATCTGCCGTAGGTTCTTCCTGCCGTTCGCTGATGGAGTGATTTGTAAACAGGAAGCTAGCGTTATTCTGAATATGATTGTCATGAATTTGAACGATATTAAAACAACATGATGTCGGTTTTAATCGTTTTAATCTGCACTCGCTATCGGTGCTGACTGCAGTTCACTAACGGCCGACAGTGTCCCCCAGACTAAGCCGAACCAACTTGAACTTTATTCTTCATTTTTTCCCAGTGCATGCTGGGATACGCTCCGGCTCCTCTGTGACTGCGTTAGCAAACAGAGAATGAAGTGGTGGATGGGTCGACTGCACGTCGTGTGTTTATGTATCAGGCGTCCATCCAATCCAGATGAAACCATGTAAACATGAGAAAGTCGTACCTCCTGAACGCACGTCCTCCGTGACGGAGCTTGGCGTGAAAAAGTCAGTTCATGTGAACAAGATGTGAGAATGTATCAGGTTTACATCGAACACACCTAACGGCATTGGTCACGCTTCACACACTGAGGCCAAATGAGCCCGGAGCGACACCTCAGCAGAGATCCGGTGTCCGCAAACATCCACGATATCGAACCTAACGCAGCCGAAACCTCCTCACCAGGAAAGAACCAGGCCCTGTCTCCTCAGTTGCCTCGGAAAAAGTCAGTCGACCTCCTCCTCCTGTGGCTTTCATCCTCCTTTCGTCACACCGTTACCCGGTAATTCACAGTAATATGCATGTGCCGCCGAGATAAATCAGATTAGGAAAGTGGAAGTGCGTCGGAGAGGGCAGGGGAGTAATCCCCGCCAGAGAGGCATGTGTCACCGAGTCCTCAACCTGGGCCCGCTTCCCCTCGCCTGCTGGAATTGATTTGATGTGCGCTCGGTTGCTCTCGATGCTTTCCCCGTCCCCTCCCCTGAACGCAGGGCGCTCTGAGCCCCGTGTGTTAATACAATTCAGCAGATAGTGAACGGAGGGGAAAATCCAATTTGAAACGCATATTTTTCTTGACTTCACCTGCGCGGCGGCCTCCTCTGTGGCGCCGCGACGGCTCATCTTCAATATTGTCTACCTGCATCACGTTGTCAGGGAACGCGAAGAAGCGACACTGGAGGGAGGGAGGGGGGGGGCAGCGGCGCCGGGAGGATGGGAGGACGGGAGGAGAGGGGAGAGAGAACTTCAAAGGCTTCTGTAAACAAACCCTCCGGTGAGAAAAGAGGGGAAGAAAGAGTAAAAGTGTACTTTTTCTTCCTCGCTTTTGTTGCCGTCTATTAACTTTTAATTGCGTTGTGTGTCGCGGTGACAGAAGCGCGAGCTCGTGTCCCCTCGTTCGCACAGATAACAGGAAGGCAGGTTCATTAAGCAAACAGGACGGAGCGACGCAGAGATGTTTGTTCCCGTGCTGCTGCAGAGTCCCCGTGTGCGGCGACCAGCTGCTGCAATCAGCTCCCCGCCTCACGTCCAATTTGCTGGGTTTGACATTTGCACATAACGGAGACAAAATAAGCAATTCGACTGTTTTTGATAAGAAAATAACAACATCACAAAACGGCGATAATTCCTGTAAAGAGGAAGGACCAGCGCGCTGAAACACATGTGACAACACAGCGACCGTGTGTCATCGCTCTCATAATGAAATCCAGTTAATGACCAAGAGAATAAGGTGATTTTTGGTCGTTTGTAGGATTAAAAAGTCTCTTCTGTTGTTCAGTACGTGCCTGAGATGGATCGATTCGCATGATTTGCTCTGCAGATCCACTCTCGCTCAGAGATCCTTTGGGAAGGGGCAAAAATACTGGTTGCTGATTGGATAAAGCATCTGTCTATGGGGCCCAATCAACGTAGCATGTGACGTGCTAACAGCGTGGAGGCTCAGAAAGTAGACAGCATGTCAGTAAAGGATATTTAGGATATTTGTGTAACGTGAATTTACGGATCAAAGGCCCAATTTGAGGAGCCCGGTCCATATTCAACAGAAGGATCCAGAGAACAAAAATATGTGTTATTGTATTATTTTGATAATATTTTATTTATTTAGTAATTAATGTTTACAAGTACCACAGTTTGAGAACCAGTGATCTAGACATTACACGGTGGGTCTGTATTTGTGAACGCAAATATCCGATTCAGTCGGACCAGACATCAAACAGTTGACCCTGCCAGCTCCCAGGTACAGACACTTCTCCGTTGTGGAGATGAATGGGGCGTCCTGATGACGTTTAAATCATGCGTCAGCTAAAACCGTAGCAGAACAGACGTCCGACGGTAAAGAAGAAGGGTGATTTACACAAAGATGTCAACGAAAGAGGACGAGATACTGAAACTTGGACTGGCAAGATATTTGGTTGTTTACGTCCATATGTAGAGCGTGCTAGGACGCCGCGGTGAACCCGCGCTGTGAAGATAATTAAATGTAAATGCTATGATATAGGATGGTCTGCCATTTTTAGTTTGGTCTGGGAATGGTTAGCAGACCTCTACCCGATGACCAGAGAGTCCAAGTATGCAAAGAAATGACAGATTTATAACTCGTTTTTGATTTTTTTGTCTGTCCTTTGCAGGTTTCAGCAACAGATCCGGACCAGGAGGCCGACCAGACTGCCGTCCGCTACTCCCTCCACGGCCAGGGCGCTGGTGGCGAGTTCACCATTGATGAACGCACTGGAAGAATCTACGCCCAACGGCGCCTAGACCGCGAGGAGCGCCCAGCCTGGAGATTCCTTGTCCTCGCCACAGATGAAGGAGGGGCAGGACTCACAGGTTTTGCTGACGTGCTGTTGGAGGTCCGAGACGTCAACGACAACGCGCCCTTCTTCCCGTGCCCGGCACTAGAAGTAGATGGCTGTTTTGTCGGCCAAGTGCCTGAAAATTCACCTGCGGACACCTCAGTCATGGAGATGCGCGCTATGGACCTGGACGACCCCAACGAGGGCAAGAACGCCATGCTGACCTACAGTATCATCAAGAACGTCCGCAACGAGATCAACCTCAACCTGTTCTCCATTAACGCCAGCACAGGAACCATCTATACGGTTCTGCGCTCCCTGGACCGGGAGGCGGAGGAGCGGTATCTGGTGGTAGTCGAGGCTAGAGATGGAGGGGGTTTGGCGGGAACAGGGACAGCTACCATCATGATTTCAGACGTCAACGATCACCCGCCCGTCTTCACTCAGAGGGTCTACACCGCTCAGGTGAGTCCAACAAGGCTAGGCAAGTTTATTTATTTGTACTTTTTAAAGACAAGGCAAAATATTTGAATAATAAAGAGACATGATGAACTTCTGTTGTGTTCCCCGGTGTTCAGGTGACGGAGGACCTGGAGGTGAACAGTGAGGTTCTCGTCGTTTCTGCCACAGACGGAGACGAGGGCGAGAACGCTGTGGTGACCTTCAGCATTGTCGGCGGCGACGAGGACAGGAAGTTCTTCGTGGAGACGGACAAAGTGAACAGGCGCGGCGTGATAAAACTCCAAAAGAAGGTAGACTTCGAGAAGCCCCGCGAGAGGACTTTCAATCTGACCCTGAAGGCCGAGGACGCTGATTTCTTCAGCCTGGCGTACTGTCTCGTTCAGGTGGAGGACTCCAATGACCACGCCCCTGTATTTTTCCCACAATTCTACGAGTCGCCCGCCATGTCTGAAGATGTACCCGTGGGGACGATTGTTGCTCAGGTCACAGCTTCTGATCTGGACTCGGGCCAAAACGGCCGCTTTTCTTACGCCATTTCGAAAGAGTCGGACCCCTACAGTCAGTTTCTGGTGGACCAGTCCGGTTGGGTGGTGGTGGCCGGTTCTCTGGACAGGGAGAAAATCTCGCAGCACAGGATCATGGTCCTCGCCACAGACGCCGGGAGTCCACCCCTGACTGGCACTGCCATCGTCATGGTGACCGTACTTGACATTAATGACAACGGGCCAGAGTTCGAGGTCTCCTACAAGCCGGTGGTTTGGGAGAACATGGCGGCACCCCAGGCAGTTCGTATGAACGAAACCTCCTTCCTCCTCCACGCCACCGACCGGGACACCTCCACTAACGGCGGGCCCTTCTCCATACGGCTCCTCATGCTCACCTCAGACGCCACCAACTTCAATTTGACTGACTTTCGGAACGGCAGCGCGGCCATCACCGCCCTCCGGACCTTCGACCGTGAGCGTCAGAAGGAGTACCGCCTCCCGATTCTCATGATTGACAGCGGCTCTCCGCCAATGAGCTCCACCAGCACGCTGACGGTGGTCATTGGTGACAGGAATGACCACCCTCACTCACCAGGACACACCAACTTCGTCGTCTACAGTTATGAAGGTATGTTTTCCGTGATAGATGGCGTGATGACCATAGACCTCGACCTCACCTGGAAACACTTTTCAACATCCGTGTCTTCCTTTGCTTGGACTCGCTGTAACGTTGCTAGCGTCTACATAATCCTCTTCACCTCATCCGTAAAACCAATGTCTGTAATTCTCCGTCCACACTCTGGGATGTCTTTAGTGTTACACAGAACGCCATCTACGACTTCGCCCACCATTTTGCCTACTCCTGAATAGACGCAGGATCATTATCACCTCCATCGTCGCCACGTTGGTTGTCGTCAAACTTCCCCCTCTCGAAGATGTTTTGATCAACGTCTGTTTCAGCCCTCTTCACCCGTGTAGCTTTCCCCGTGTCGTCTCACCAGGTCAATTTGTAGATTCCTTGTGCCGCTGTTGGACTTTATTTATATCTGTTCTACAGACTTGACAAACTTTTTCTGTCCTTCTTAAGGCTCATTCATGCTCTAGGTTAGATACGCAAACAGATGAGGACGAAGCCTTCTGTCCGTACTCTGCGTACAGTTCGTCCGTATTCCTGCACGTATCCTGCAAGCTTGCGGATACGTTCCAATATAGACCTAACGTTGCAGTACTACCAGAACCACCTGAAACATTTAAGGTGGCGTTCGTTGTTTATTTCTCTCATCTGTAAAACCAATGTCTGTAATTCTTCGTCCACACTCTGGGATGTCTTTAGTGTCTCACAGAACGCCGTCTACGAGTGCGGCCACCATTTTGCCTACTCCTGAACAGACACAGGATCATTATCTCCTCCATCGTCGCCACGTTTGTTGTCGCCCTCTCGAGGATGTTTTGATCAACGTCTGTTTTAGCGTAAAGGGAGCATGAAACACGGGGGCAGTGACGATCAGAACGTCTCTATTTACGCTTGAAATGGGAGCAGGAATGGGCCTTTAGAGAATCCATGTTTCTTCGAGACTTTAGGTTCTAGATCTGATGGTGCACTGCGAACCGTGTTGACCATGTTGTTCTTTATCACGAGCACCTGCAGCAATGATCAACCAAACGTTGATTCAAGACTCGCGGATCTAGCGTTGAGTGGAGACGCAGCAAAGCTTTGTCAAGTGGTTCATAGCTTCATAATCGGGCCTTTGACCGGTAAACGTAAAGTAGCTGCACACTGACGGAGCCTTTTCCTCCCCTTATCACTTTACTTATTAGCTGTTAACCTTCATTCATCAAGGAACAGGCTGCTCTCAGTGCACTTGCTGTTTTCCATTTCACACCTGAGAGCCTCACCCCTGCATCGTTCTTCTCCTCTGTGGACGCCACTCAAGGCCGCGCTCACCGTTGTTGCAGAGGGACAACATTCGTCGTCCCAGTTCAGAGTTCACCAGCCGGTCTGACGGATTCAAACTTGTGTGCTTCTGGTCACAGACGGCTCCTCTAACCTCCGGGTACCCTCGGCGTCCCTCCCACCACCTCCTGAGTGCTCACGTTGTTAAGACTGCACTTGTCACAGTCGACTGCTCGCAGCCTCGCCGCTCCAGCCCACATCACTTATTTAGCGTCTCATACCATCTGTCAACCTCCTGTAATTTGCTGGAGAGAAAGAAAATAAGGTTTTCTATAATGTATTTTTAGTGGATTCCCTCTCCGGGAGCCTCTCTCACATGAAAGTACATTAATAGGAATCCATCATGTAGCTCAACAGCACGCCATGAAGCGAACAATTAACTCCGGCTCACGTCGCAGGTTTGACGGGCGCATGAACACGAGCCATTTTATAAAACGGCGTCTGATTTCACAGTTAAAGAGATTACAGCGAGCGGGGAAGAGGGGGTAAAAAAACCACTGTGAGTGTTTCTAATGTGTGCACATCTTCCTGTCGAACCGTGACCGTTCGTCCCAAAGAGGCGTCGCCCGCCGCCTTATCTCCTCTCTCTTCCCTTCACTCTTAATTCTCAGGTTGTAACGCAAAGATCCCCTGCATTCAGAACTAATTCCCTTTAAAGCCAGCGGATATTTCTGACTTTATTTCCCTCCTCCTGACAGGTATTCTCCCGACGACGGTGCTCGGACGAGTTCAATCCCCCGACCTTGACGACTGGAGCGAGAAGGCGTACCGGTTCGAAGGCAAACCATCCAGGTGCTTTGATCTCATACATTCAGAAAAGGGAGCGACAGAGGTGAAAATAGAGGAGTAAGAGTTTGGCATGTAGACGCCGACGTTAAAGAGAGGTAGAGGGGCTTTTGAAGGAGAGCAAGGCCACAAAGTGATACAGTAGAGACGCGGCGATGCAAAGGAAAGACGTAAAAAGGTACGTTTCTGAGGCGGAAGTAGAGTTGTGTTCATACACGGCCTCGTTCCTCTTAACTCTCACCTTTCACCAGATTCTGACATTCAGCGATGGCACTCTTTCACACATTTGAGCGCTGAAATGTTTGTGCCAAACAGACGGTTATCGCATTTTCTTCAGTTCACACGTTGTGTAACATTAAAGGATTTAAATTGCAATCGGGGTCAGACCTGTAAGAGGCCCCTCACTCTGTCTACGTAGTAACAACGTAGGACTTTTAGTTGTTTTGTAGTCATTTTGCTTCTCTTTGTGGTCATTTTATGTCTATTTTTAGTTGTTTTGTTTGTCTTTGTGATCGTTTTGCATGTGTTTTTGGTCATTTTGCATCTTATTGTGGTGGTTTTGCATCTATTTTTAGTCATTTTGCATCTTTTTGTGCTGGTTTTGCATCTATTTTTAGTCATTTTGCATCTTTTTGTGCTGGTTTTGCATCTACTTTTAGTCATTTTGCATCTATTTTTAGTCATTTTGCATCTTTTTGTGCTGGTTTTGCATTTATTTTTATTCATTTAGCATCTTTTGGTGGTGGTTTTGCATCTATTTTTAGTCATTTTGCATCTTTTTGTGCTGGTTTTGCATCTATTTTTAGTCATTTTGCATCTTTTTGTGCTGGTTTTACATCTATTTTTAGTCATTTTGCATCTTTTTGTGCTGGTTTTACATCTATTTTTAATTGTGCTGCGTGTCTTTGTCGCAGTTTTTTGTCTCTGTGTGGTCGTTTTGTGTGTATTTTCAGTCATTCAGCATCTCTTTGTGGTCGTTTTGCATCCCTATAGTTATGTTTTGTCTCTTGTGGTCATTTTCGGTTGTTCTGTGTATATTTGTGGTCATTTAGCATCTCTGTGATCATTTCAGGGCCCCTGACCTTATGGGCCCGGGGCCTGTGCCCGGTAGGCCCTGTTCAGTAATCCATCCACTGCATGAAGACAATTATGTTATACTCAAATGTTGCATTATCTTTTCTAACTTTAGATGAATTCAGGAGAAATCTGCAGACACAAAACAGACAAAGTTACTGACCAGTGCATGAGACACAAACACATCACCATCATCTGCATATGTGTGCATGCTCCTGTTCGCCGTACTGTAAACAGTTTAGATGTAAAAGCGTCCAGAGAACGACACGTGTAAAGCCGTTTTAAGATGTGTCGGAGCTAACGCAGAAGAAGACTCCCTCTTAAAGCGTCCCCTTCTCATGTGACACGCACAGAGACAAAGAGAGGAAACAAAAAAGAGCTGCACAAGAGCTGACAGTTAAAAAAGAGAGGAAGAGACAGTACAAAGGTGCGGTTCGAAAAAAGAGGTGAAGGGAAAATTGGGACAAAGAAACGAGGCAGATTGAAGGGAGCAACAAAGAGAGAGTGAAAGAGAATGAAAGGACAGAGGACGGGGAGGAGAGAGGGGTAGAAACGGGGATCTGACTTGTCAGGAACAGTGCTATTAATACTTCATAACCAGCTGTATTGAAAATTCCCAGTGAAGCTCAGCAAGGGTGCACTCATGTTGTTTGATGAGGCGCGGCTCCACGCGGACGCGTTGAAAGGGGAGCCTGATTGTGCTCCCTGACGCCGTCTCTTCTAACGAGGCACCTACAAAAGAGGGACGACTAGAGACGACGAGAACAAAGAAAACCGCCAGAGAATTACCATCCTGAACACGCCGCTCATCGTCACCGTGGGCGGCACACGGCAATTTGTTCACAACACGGATCAGGTTTGAGGTTGCATGTTATTTACGTGCAGAAGTGAAACAGACGAGAGGGAAAGTAAGAGCGGGTATGACGTTCAGGTGAGGTGAAAGAGCCCCAGAGGACCAATAACAGCATGACACCTCACAACGCGCTGAGTCTGAAGAGAAGACCTCCGCGTTGTGTCGTCTCATTTGTTGGAAGGTTTGAAATCTGTAGAATGCGTGAATCCGGGGAGAAGACGCACAGCAGCAGCGGCGGCGGTGCAGGTCGGACTCAGTCGGCATTCGTCGGAGGTCTGAAGGTCGCCGCGGTGTTAAGAGGTTAAATGGGTAACGTGAGTCTAACGGCACATGTTCAGGACAGGGTTTGGACCTCAGGCCACGGCGTCTAGGATCAACTCCCCGGTGCAGCCGAGCAGAGAGCGCCAAAGTTTTCCAGCCGCTGCTTGATTGGTGGGGACTACAGCTAGCCGCCGCACCACCAATCGGGAGCCGCAGGAATCAGGAAGTGGGATGGGCCAGACCGAACCAATCCCCGACAGAAGGCCACACATCCTACTTTGCATATACTCAGGGTGCACTCACACTGTTCCTCCGTACCGTGCCCAAACAGGTTTCACAGCTAAAGTCTGGTTCCTTTGACCAGTGTGAGTGCAACCGTACCGCGTCTAGGAGCGGCACGCTTGCCGTCCACGGCCCGTTTGGGAGAGGTGGGCTTTAGTAAAGCACGTTTGCACATGTACGAGCACGATCGTGCGCATGTGTACGAGCACGAGGCCTACGGCGGTTCTGAGGTCATTTCCTGTGCGCCTGTTGGGACGTAGAAAAAAGAAGGAAGGACCATGCGCGGACATTTCAAACAATGGCGGTGAAAGGTTCACGTTGGTGTGATGCGGAGGTGGAGTGTTTACTGCAGATTTGGTCGATGAAAAGATTCAAAAACAGTCGACAAGACGCACAAAAACTCCGAGGTCTACGGAAAGATCTGGAAACAAAGCCACGCATCGCCATGACGTCATCAATGCGTGTGACGTGTTACGGCGTGATGACGTATAGGCAGCAAGAAGCATTCTCCGAGGCCCAGGTAGTGTGAGTACAAACGGGCCTGGAGGGGGGGACAAGGACCCTAAAGCACGGGGCACGGGACGGAGGCACAGTGGGAGTGTGGCCTTAAACACATGAGTGGGGAATAACGACAGACGTAACACTCCTCTACGGATCTGCTTCGAGTTTGATCTTTGCAGACTTAATCTTACTCCAAGAGCTTTTACGGCATATTTTGGAGAGACATTTGAAGGACAGGAAGTACGGTCTGGTTCATTTGGACGACCAGCGGGGAGGACCAAGGGAAGGGCACGGGTGTGTGTTTTAAAGACAAAGACAATGGTTAAACTGGTGTTCTGTTAGAGAGATATGAACTTTAACGTGACCCCATCACTTTATCCTTCAAATCTAAAAGTGTTTAGAAGTTTAACCTCTCTCTCTCTCTCTCTCTCTCTCTCTCTCTCTCTCTCTCTCTCTCTCTCTCTCTCTCTCTCTCTCTCTCTCTCTCTCTCTCTCTCTCTCTCTCTCTCTCTCTCTCTCTCTCTCTCTCTCTCTCTCTCTCTCCCTCCCTCTCTCGCAGGTTGTTCAGTCTGAACCAGAGCTCAGGTCAGCTCAGTGTGAGGGAGGGGGCTCCTCCAGGCTCGTACCACCTGCAGGTGCGCGTGTCCGACCGCACGTGGCCCGACGTCACCTCCACGGCTCAGGTGGAGGTCAGGGAGCTGCGGCAGGACGCCCTGAAGAACGCGGCCTCCATCCGCATGAACAGTGAGTCTCAACCAAGCCCCGCCCACAGAGAGAGACTTCCTGTTTGATCCAATCAGGAAGCTCCGTCAGCGTCAGTTCTCTGAGTGTCCACTAGGGGCAGGTTTCATAACAGAGCAGTTTCTCATTGAGCCCCATGTTAAACAGGCCGTCTTCTTCTTCTTCTTCTTCTCTCTTCTTCTTCTTCTTCTTCCTCTTCTTCTTCTTCTTCTTCTTCTCCTTCTTCTTCTCATTCTTCCAGACCTGACGGTGGAGGAGTTCTTCAGCAGCGGCGGCGGGTGGCGAGGAGAGCCGGTTCTCCCGTCTGGGTCGGGTGTTGGCGGAGCTCCTGCAGACTTTGCCGGAAAACGTCCAGATCTTCTCGGCCGGCGACGCCAGCCTGCAGGGAGAGAGGGCGCTCAACGTGTGGTTCGCCGCTCACGGCTCGCCGTACTACAAGGCGGAGAAGCTGCACGGCTACGTGGCAGCAAACAAAGCCAAGGTGAGGACGGAGAGGAGGAAGAGGGGGAGGAGGAGGGAGAGGAGGAAGAGGGGAGAGAGGAGGAGGAGGAAGAGGAGGGAGAGGAGGGAGAGGAGGAAGAGGAGAGGAGAGGAGGAAGACGAGGAAGAGGAGGAAGAGGAGGGAGAGGAGGATAAGGAGGAAGGGGAGGAAGAGGAGGAAGAGGAGGGGAGAGGAGGAAGAGGAGGGAGGAGGCAGAGGAGGGAGGAAGGAAGAGGAGGAAGAGGAGGCTCCGACACGTGCGCACGCTCGTGCTCGTACACGTGCAAACGTGCAAACGTGCTTTACTAAAGCCCACCTCTCCCAAACGGGCCGTGGACGGCAAGCGTGCCGCTCCTAGACGTGGTACGGTTGCACTCACACTGGTCAAAGGAACCAGACTTTAGCCGTGAGACATGCTGGGGCACGGGACGGAGGCACAGTGGGAGGGCGCCCTTACAGAGTGAGGAGCATACGATGATTGATGAGACGTTAATTAAACATCACATTCACACGTTCATACATTCATACACCACTTAGAGACACTTCACACCCTGTAGAGCAGTGAACGCTCTGTTTCACACACACACACACAGGGAAGAGAGGTTAAACACAGGGTCAGACACACACACACACACACACACACATACACACACACACACACACAGAGGGAGGAGAGGTCAAACACACGTGTGATACACTCACCGTTTACACGTTTATCAATGTTTTAGATGCGTTAAAAGCTTAAGAGCAGCTGCTGAGGTCGACAATGTGAGAGGCAGGAACACACGTTACACACACACACACACACACACACACACACACACACACACACACACACACACATACACAGGCACACACACATACAGTACACGTGTTAAACACATACACACAGACACACATGTTAAACACAAACACACACACATATACACACATTAAACTCATACGCATGTTAAACACACACACAGACACACACAGACACACACACACAGGCACACACACACACAGACACATGTCTGTTTTTTCTGCTGAATTTACGACTTTAATCTTGTTTTTCCTCTCTCGATGTAACCCCCCCCCCCCCCCCCCCCCCCGCCTCTGGCATCTGCCTCGCCACTTTTTCCCGCCACAAGTCATCAAGATCGTTTGCAAGGGCAAAATCATAAGCATCATTTTAGATTTTTAAAAATGTCAGTTTTCAAGATGTTCAGGACCTTTGAGAGGCGGCGAGTCACGAGTCCCGGACGCCTTTGATTTGTGTAAAGTAGCTGAGACGATGCCAGAACCGCTGCTCACGCCAAGGATCGAACTCACGGCGCCAGAATTAGGCGCTGCTCCAACTTTTTATCTGCACACAAAAATCCAACAATCCTCCCGCTCTGCTCACATGCTGTGGTCAGGACGCATTCAGAACTTTAATACACAATCAATCACAACGATACACCAGTACGAAGCACACACACACACACACACACACACACACACACACACACACACACACACACACACACACACACACACACACACACACACACACAGACAAACAGACACGTATACACACGTTAAACACGCACACATGCACGCTCACACACACAGACACACACACACACACACACACATGTTAAACACACACACTTTAACATGACGATTAAAAAAACCTAAAAGATGAAATGCTGCAGAAGAGACGCGTGTCTTTAATCATCTCGTCTGAGCGTCGACAAACACTAAAAACGAGATGGAGCTGAAGACGGCAGTGACGCTGTGCCTGCGGAGGGTTCAGTCACCGCGGAGCAGAGTGTCAGCTGCAAAACTCAACTCCACAAACAGACACGGGCGCAGTTAGAGAGAGACAGGAAGCCCCGAGGGACTCAGGGACGACACGTGGGGAAACGGGTGAATTTGGCAACACAAAGAGAGCGAGCGTGGAAATGACAGAGAGACGCCAAAGTGCATGAATAACATTACGTCACTGAAGCAGGCGGATCAGGAATGGAGCTGCTGTCGTTCTTCAACTTCAATAACACGTGTACACACTTTCTCTCCCCTGCAGTTGGAGGCGGCGTTGGGCGTGTCCATCTCTCAGGTGGGCGTGGACGAGTGCCCCCACACCGACTGCGCTCGGTCCGGAGGCTGCAGCAGCGACGTGTCCTTCAGCCAGGCGCCGGTGGCCCTCAGTGCCGGGAACACATCTCTGGTGTCGCTGTCGGCCTCGGCGACGGCGCGCTGCGGCTGCCGCGGTCGAGAGGCGATCCACCTGCTCTGCTCCGCCTACCCTGACAACCCCTGCCTCAACGGGGGCACCTGCCAGGACGGGCCGCTGGGATACAGGTGGGTGCAGAGACGGATCCATGTACGGGCTGCAGCCCAGGGGCCCCAGGTGTGCAGGGGACCCTGATTGCCTCCCATTGGGTCTTTTTAGAAACATTAAAATAGTGAAGACACTGATTGGACAGACATGGGGCACATTTACCCAATCAGCTGCCATCATGGTGCCGGTTCATAAGCTCAGTCTTGTTGTTAAATGATGCGTCGCTCACTGTTACTGAAGCACAGCAGCAGAAAGGACAACGGGCCCAAGATCTACTAAAGAGCTGCAGGATTGGCTAACTCCATTTCACCCAGTGCCAGCCTACAATAGCTGCACCCAACAACAGACAACCCTGGCAACCAGCAACGCCCAACGCTATTAGCTGCTGCCATGGAAACACAACGGAACAGGAAGTCATTGTCAAACCCGTCAAATTTAAAAATAAAAATAAGTTAATTCAGGGGGCGGCCGGTGGCACAGTGGTTAGAGAGGTCGCCCCATGTAAAGAGGCGGAGGGTCCTTGAGCCTGTTTGAACCCGTCCCCTCCAGAAAATCACAGCATAAAAACAAGGATTAGAGGAGTTTGACTGACAGTTAGCGTTAGCCGTTAGCATTAGCCGTTCCAGCTAAGTGCAGATGAAAGTGATGTTAGCATCCAGGAGCAGCGTAGCCATGTGGGCGTGCGTTTGAATGGCGCTCCTCTCCTTTCTCTCAGTCCATGGAGTGAATGCTCGGCCTATAGTGACTCTGGTTGTTGCCCGTCTCCGCTCACTCAGCTGCTGGGACAAAGAACCCAGTGCCAGCCTACAGTAGCTGCACCCAACAACAGACAACCCTGGCAACCCGCAATTCCGGCCGCTATCGGCTGCTATCATGGAAACCGAACGGGACACAAAGCCAGAAATGTTCTCCCATAGAGACGTTGATAACCATCCTCTCTGTCCCTCAGGTGTCAGTGTCCTCCCATGTTCGACGGACCCGAGTGCCAGCAGACCAAACACAGCTTCGGCGGCCAGGGCTACGCCTGGTTCCCTCCCATCATGCCTTGCTTCCAGAGCCACATCTCCCTGGAGTTCCTGGCTGAGTCGGCGAACGGGCTGCTCCTCTACAACGGGCCGCTCGGCCCCGCCCACTCCGGGGAGCAGGAGGACTTCATCGCCGTAGGTGAGTTTCCTGCTGACGGAAAGCTCCAAGTGTTGGAGCGCCGACAAGGTCACGATGTGCACGAGACGACGACACGTACACGTACAGGTTCAGGTTCAGGTTCAGGTAGCTCTGCCTCCCTGTTCCTGCAGGTAACTGGACGAACATAGAAGTGTTTCCAGCAGCTAATACTGTTTAACGTTGATGTTAAATCAAAGAGGGAGGGCTTTCTGAAGCCAAACGCAGACAAATTGAGACTGTAGTGACTTAAAAATCGTCTTTTGCAGTCATTAACATTCATTTATAGACTAGCGCTCGACAGTACGCGCCTGAACTGTGCATACAAAGGACACAAAAGGCTCACATATTTTCCACAATGCACAAACAAAAGGCATCAATGGCGTCAATGGCGTCAATGGCGTCAATGGCGTCAATGGCGTCAATGGCGACGACGATCAAAATACTGTTTGCTCTTCCTGTCAGCAGCACACCTGCTGATTAATGACCTGTTGCTGTATTTAATGCTTCCTACACCCCAGAGTGCAGAGCGCCACCTACTGTGGCCTCCAGGAAGTAAACACAAACACACATATCACCAGAAAAACTGTCCCTAACAGAGACGGGGTTCTGCTTAGACAACAGCACAATAATACTGTGGACATTTGTTGTTACCGAACAAAGTGTTGCTCAAGGGAACATTTAAGACTTCGTAGGCATTTTTTTTTTAACCACCGGAGAAAGTCCAGCAATGTCCGGGGAACATAGAGATGACCCCGGGGAGATAACAGCCACGAGCCTGGGACAACGTGACCATAACGGCAGCAGACGCTTTTAAAAACACTTTACTTTAGGAGGGAGGGAGCGCTGCTGCAGAGAGGGAACTGTCCGGGCCGTTGGTTTTACGATCTGGTAAAGCTATTTTTTTTGTTATCAACGTTAGTTAGCTAGCTGACGTTAGCATAGAAGGCTACCCAATTGTAGCCCGAGGTGGGCGTGAACCTGCTCATCGTAAACTTTGACCTTTTCATCACTTCCAAAATATCGTAGTTGAGTTAAAAACGGAGAAAATTCGTTCAGTCTTTTACCACTTTTTTGACAGCGACCAGAATTGTTAAGGTGGACTTATTGAGTGCATGAGTTGACGTCGTGAATTAATCGAGTCCACCTTAAATTTCAAAATGACAACAAACTGTCTGTTTTCATAGAGGAACTGTTACTTTCTTGACAAACATGTTGTGATGTGTGAATTAATGGCACACGCGTGACTCTCCCTGTTCATATTTTTACGTCTGTCCCACGGTGATCGAACCGGGAGGGAAGACTCCGCCTCTCTGTTGCCGGTGTGAATCCAAACCGTGGGCAGGTGCTCGTTAGGAGTCCTCAGAACCGTTTTCCTCTGGACCTAAAGTTCGGGACAGATAAAAGAAGAATGACCAACTGAGCGACGAGCCGCCCCAAAAGTGATGCTGGCGTTCTCGTAATCTGCCCGACGCGCGTGAAGCTTCTCGGTGGGTTTCCTCTGCTGCTGCGGAGAGAAACGGTTTGAAGCTTGTCACCCCCCCCCCCCCCCCCTCCTGCTAAAAGTTTACATACATGATTTTTTATTTAACGTCTAAGCTCCTCTAAACCTCACAGTGCTGGTGGGAACACGCCGCGGCTCGCCCCCTTTCAACGCGACACAAAGCGTGAATCGATGCGCCGCTGTAAAGACAGGTTCTCAGTGGACGGAGCGCGTGGTAAACCCTTAATGTCAGCTCCCAGCGGTCCCGATGTGGCGTTGACGGATAAGCCCGCCGATGGCCTTTCGAGCGCCTCTTGCGTAACGTTGCGGCATTAAAGTTATGTAATTATTGAACCGCGGTCTGTCGCTGCGTGAGCACGCGGAGGGGAAAATCACACAGGGCTGCAGCATCGATCGCTGTGGAGCTCTTTTTCACACACGTGTTCAATAACAAGGCTTTGAGGTGGATCAGGACACGCTCACACACACACACACACACACACACACACACACACACACACACACACAGATTTGACTGAGTGGATTCAGCAGCTTACACAGCGATACAGAGATGTGATGTCAAGCGTTCTCCTGGTTCCTGCTCCGTGTGTGAACACAGACGTGTGTTCTCCTGGTTCCTGCTCCGTGTGTGAACACAGACGTGTGTTCTCCTGGTTCCTGCTCCGTGTGTGAACACAGACGTGCGTTCTCCTGGTTCCTGCTCCGTGTGTGAACACAGACGTGCGTTCTCCTGGTTCCTGCTCCGTGTGTGAACACAGACGTGTGTTCTCCTGGTTCCTGCTCCGTGTGTGAACACAGACGTGTGTTCTCCTGGTTCCTGCTCCGTGTGTGAACACAGACGTGCATTCTCCCGGTTCACGCCACTTTTTTGTGTCCGGTGCTCGACACTGCCCCCACGATTTCAGGTGGTACTGCAACGTTTGCTCCGTATCTGTACGCATCCGTGAGCTTTCAGGAAACGGACAGAAATACGGAGGAGACGGACGCAGAGGACGCACAGAAGGCTCCGTCTGAGTCTGTATGAGTCTCTAACGTAGAGCAGAAATGAGCCTCTAGTGACGCTGCTGACAGCGGTTGGTCTGCCGCCGGAGCTCGTCACTGCCGGTTGTGCTGCGTTCACTTGTAATCTGAAATCTTCAACTTCCAACTTCAACTTCAGGCTTGTAGTAAGGACAGAAGTTTAATAGGAACATGTGTGTGTGTGGATTTAAGAGGGGAACATATAGGGGACGGACTGGAAGTACGCCTGCAAACTCACCTGCAGTTACACTTTACCACCAGAAAGGCCGCTAGAAACAAGGCGTCTCAGCTCTGACGGGTTGTGACTTTAAGCGTGGTCGGGTGGTTGGGTGGTCGGGTGGTCGGGTGGTCGGGTGGTCGGACTTGTGTTAAAGCCTCCTGTTAAGAAAGAATCTCATCTCATCCCACCCAGAGTTGAGGAACGGCGTCCCAGCCCTGAGTATAAACCACGGGTCGGGAACGCTGACGCTGCAGCTGCCGCCCAAATCCACCGTCACCGACCGACGCTGGCACCGCCTCGACATCGTCAGCGACGGAAAGGTAGGGTCAGACTTTTTTACCTGAGGATCGTATTTCACAAAATACAGGTGACCACAAGAAGCTGCAATATGTAAATATGTATTACATGTGGATGTTAATAACTTCTGTGTGTGTGTGTGTGTGTGTGTGTGTGTGTGTGTGTGTGTGTGTGTGTGTGTGTGTGTGTGTGTGTGTGTGTGTGTGTGTGTGTGTGTGTGTGTGTGTGTGTGTGTGTGTGTGTGTGTGTGTGTGTGTGTGTGCGCGTCACCGTCCGGGTGTTCAGGCCGTCCAGCTGATCCTGGACCAGTGTGGGGGTGTGGCAGTGAACGAGCTGGAGGGGGTCGGGGGGGACGCTCAGGAGACGGACGAGTCCGGCTGCAGAGCTGCAGGAGAGACGCCCGGACACCAGAGGTGAGGGTCCACACAGGCCAAGGTCTCTAAAACAGGGTCCACACAGGCCAAGGTCTCTAACACAGGGTCCACACAGGCCAAGGTCTCTAAAACAGGGTCCACACAGGCCAAGGTCTCTAAAACAGGGTCCACACAGGCCAAGGTCTCTAAAACAGGGTCCACACAGGCCAAGGTCTCTAAAACAGGGTCCACACAGGCCAAGGTCTCTAAAACAGGGTCCACACAGGCCAAGGTCTCTAACACAGGGTCCACACAGGCCAAGGTCTCTAAAACAGGGTCCACACAGGCCAAGGTCTCTAAAACAGGGTCCACACAGGCCAAGGTCTCTAAAACAGGGTCCACACAGGCCAGGGTCTCTAAAACAGGGTCCACACAGGCCACAGTCTCTAAAACAGGGTCCACACAGGCCAAGGTCTCTAACACAGGGTCCACACAGGCCAAGGTCTCTAAAACAGGGTCCACACAGGCCACAGTCTCTAAAACAGGGTCCGCACAGGCCAAGGTCTCTAACACAGGGTCCACCTACTCCTCCATTTGAATCCTTCTCCTCCTCCTCAGGTATCTCAACGTCTTCCAGCCTCTTCAGTTGGGAGGAGCGAAGGAAACGTTCCCTCATCGACGTTACCGCAGTTTCACCGGCTGCATCCGCAACCTGGTGGTGGACAGTCAGGTAAGACGCCACGGAGAGGGGGTCCAAGTCCTGAGTCCAGGAGTTTAATGTCCACAGTTACCGTGGATACACATTACTAAAGCTCTATCCTGACATTAGAGAGAATGTAGCTTTAAGTGGAGTCTCCTCCTGCTGGACATTAGAGAGAATGCAGCTTTAAGTGGAGTCTCCTCCTGCTGGACATTAGAGAGAATGCAGCTTTAAGTGGAGTCTCCTCCTGCTGGACATTAGAGAGAATGCAGCTTTAAGTGGAGTCTCCTCCTGCTGGACATTAGAGAGAATGTAGCTTTAAGTGGAGTCTCCTCCTGCTGGACATTAGAGAGAATGCAGCTTTAAGTGGAGTCTCCTCCTGCTGGACATTAGAGAGAATGCAGCTTTAAGTGGAGTCTCCTCCTGCTGGACATTAGAGAGAATGTTGCTTTAAGTGGAGTCTCCTCCTGCTGGACATTAGAGAGAATGCAGCTTTAAGTGGACATTAGGAGAGAATGCAGCTTTAAGTGGAGTTTCCTCCTGCTGGACATTAGAGAGAATGCAGCTTTAAGTGGAGTCTCCTCCTGCTGGACATTAGAGAGAATGCAGCTTTAAGTGGAGTCTCCTCCTGCTGGACATTAGAGAGAATGCAGCTTTAAGTGGAGTCTCCTCCTGCTGGACATTAGAGAGAATGCAGCTTTAAGTGGACATTAGAGAGAATGCAGCTTTAAGTGGAGTCTCCCCCTCAGATTTTCTCACACAGCAGTTTTTCCCTCAGGTGTACGACCTGGCGTCTCCAGGCGAGAGCGTGGACAGTGCCCCCGGGTGCAGGCTGACTGACGGGGTGTGCGTGACGGCGGCCGGTCCCTCCTGCGGCGTCCACGCCTCCTGCCTCGCCGACTGGGGCTCCTTCAGCTGCGAGTGCCACCCAGGATACACCGGACACAAGTGTGACAGCGGTGAGGGATCACGTGATAACGACACATTCGATATTTGGAGACTTTTGAATTCTTCCGTGAGTTGACGAGACTTCCTTCCTCCCTCAGCTGTCCCAGAGTTCTCCTTCGACTCGGGCAGCGTTGTGCGTTACCAGCTCCGAGGAGGCGGCAGCTCTCGCCGCACTAACATCCAGCTGCTCCTCCGAACCAGAGCCGCCTCGGGCACCCTGCTCTCCGTGACGTCCCGGGAAGCCAACGAGTACATCGTCCTGGAGGTCAGTCCGCCTTTTTTTTTTTTACATAACACAGGATGAGGCTTTTAATCGCAGCGTAAACACGACGTCCCCTTCTCTCCCTCAGATCATGGAGGGTCACCTCTCCGTTCGCGCCAACCTCGGCGACGGCGCCCACGCCCTGAGGCTCCCCGGCCAGCGGGTGGACGTCGGGCAGTGGGTCCTGGTCAGCCTCGGCCGGCACGACAACCTGTTCACCCTGCGGCTGGAGAACGGCGGGGGCTCGCGGGAGGTCCAGGCCTGGCTGGGGAGCCACAGGGAGATCGTGGTTCACCCGGCCAGCGTGATGGTCGGCAACGGCCCGAACGCCGCAGACAAGGCGGACTTTCAGGGTGAGATCTGGATCTGATCTGGCTCCTACAGGTCACGTGTTGTAGACACTCACACACATAAACCATATTCTCTGAACCAACGTTAACGAGACGTTTCCTCCTGCAGGCTGTCTGCGGGACGTTCGTCTGAACTCTCAGGTCCTGCCTCTGGACGGGCAGAGCCGGGACCTGGTGACGGTGCTGGAGCGGCGGGGCGTCACCTCGGGGTGCTCCAGCGACGCCTGCAGCAGCCAGCCGTGCCGCAGCCCGCTGCGCTGCATCGACCTGTGGAGGAAACACCAGTGCAAGTAAGAGCGCCCTGCACACGCCAACACGCCAACACACACACGCCTGTTTACTCCTGATCTGGTTGTGATGTCATACACTCATCTCTCTCCCAGGTGCCCCGGCGGTCAGGTGACAGTGACGGACGACGGTGGTCAGCAGCGTTGCGTGCCGTCGCCGTGTGCACCTTCCTCCTGCCGTAACGGCGGCACCTGCCAGGCGCTGTCGCCCGACAGCTACCGGTGCCGGTGTCAAGAGGGCTTCAGGGGTCAGCGATGTGAGCTGGGGCAGGTCAAAGGTCACCGGCTGGCCGCCCTCAGCCCCAGCTCCATCCTCGCCATCAGCATGTGCCTGCTCGTCTTCTTTGGTGAGCATCGACTGTATAAAAAATCTGTTCTCTCAACTTGATCCAGTCGTCCTCATCTACAGGAGTCTCCATCTTGTCTCCGCCTCATTTCCTCTGACCAAAAAAAGGGCATGTATGTGACGTTGGGGGAGGGGCATACGTCCATCTGGCTGACGTATACCTGACGTTTACTGAATTAGCAACATTAGCATCAACACCCAAGAGCTAGGCTAACAGCACACGTTATTTGATGATCCCTGATTTAAACTGATATTGAACACAGTCCCATGCCCATAGACCAGGGCTCAACAACCCTGCTCCTGGAGCGCCACTGTCCTGCATGTTTTAGGTTTCTCCCTGCTTTAACACACCTGAGTCTAAAGGTTTTCAAACCTGCGACGAGCTTCAGCTGCTTGATAACGAGCTCATCATTACACTCAGGTGTGTTGGAGCAGTGGCCCTCCAGGAGCCATGTTGGGCAGCCCAGATTAGCGTCTAGTGTATGTGCCATCGATAGTGGGGTGTATTCAAGTCATTGTGCAAGTGCGGCTATTTAATTAGCATAACAGAGCTAAAACGCTGTGTTCCCTAAACCATCTGTTGGTTCAGTTGATCAAGCTAATCCGTGTTAGCCAGGTCTGACTTTTAGCGACTGTCCCAGATTTCCATAAGAAGACCATGGAAGACAATAAAATGGTGGTGTGGTGGTTAGCACTGTCGCCTCAAGAAGGTTCAGGGTTCGAATCCCGGCTGGGGAGTGTGGAGTGTGGAGTTTGCATGTTGTTCCCGTGTCTGCGTGGGTTTTCTCCGGGTTCTCCGGTTTCCTCCCACAGTCCAAAGACGTGCAGGTGTTCGGTTCATTGATGACTCTAAATCACCCGTAGGTGTGAATGGTTGTCTGTCTCTGTTCGTCTCTATGTGTCCTGTGATAGACTGGCGTCCTGTCCAGGGTGGACCCCGCCTCACGCCCGATGTCAGCTTGGACCCCCTCCCCCCCATCAACTCTGATCAGGAACCAAGTCCCCTCAGAGGACCGAGGGGTGATGAGTGTGTGCCCGACTCATCGTCTCCTCTAAAGACCTCTTGTTCTGAACTCGTCTCCTCAACACATCAATAGTTTCCATTAGCATCCGTCCTGAACCTGCGACTGCGTGGGAGAGGTTTGTGTTACATAAAGCCAACAAACAAACAATGGCGTCATTTGAAAGAGGTCGATACGTCCGATGGATTAATCCTGATAGCTGGTCGGTTCTGTGAGTTCTCCTCAGGGGTCAGTCTGACCCAGATCCTGCAGGAACACGCTCCTTTGTCTCCACCAACGTGTGTGTGTTTGTGCGTTTTGCGTAACGTGCTGTGTAACACGATGTGGAGATGCACACATTCATGCGGAGACAACCGTTCTCACAAGACATCTACGTAAAAGTCTGAGGACCGCGTATCAAAGTGTCCCAGATCTCATCTCATCTTAAAACGTCTTATCCGGGGTCGGGTCTCGGGGGCAGCAGCTTTAGCAGGGGACCC
>NC_139833.1:1707025-1750717 GCF_963691815.1 Echiichthys vipera
TGTGTGGTTAAAAATGAAAAGACGTCCAAACAAAATCATCTTAAAGTGACCTGATGACGTCACAAATGTCTTCAGATTATTCTTTATTTTCATCATCAGATATTAGAGACGTTTGTTTTGTGTATTATTAAATGTCTCAACATGAAAAATGTCTTTAAATGTTAAAAAAATTCAGTTTAATGTGAAATCAAAGAGAGAAAATTAGATATCTGCAGGTTTCAGAGGCTGAAAACAACTTTTTCTGATGAAAACTAAAAAAAAAAATGACTTCATGGATGAATTCATGTGATATTAAATAAGCAAAAATAAGAATAAATCAGTTCATAGATCCAGAAGTGACCAGAGCAGCTTTAACTAAAGTCACATTCAAACATTTCCAGACTTTTCCACATTAAAACCAAAGGAAGGAGCCCATTGGTGCTTTGTTGTGTGTGTAGGGACTCTTCTCATGCTGCTGCAGAGGTTTGCTGTTATTTTCAGCAGCATTAGTGGTTAAAAAAGACCTTTGAATGCCTTCACCGTACTGCCCCGAGCTAATCACTGTTAGCCACGTCTGCCTGTTAGCATCTCTCCTGGATTTCTACCTTAATCGTTGTTACAGGAGAAAAACTGTCTCCATGTTTCATTTGAAGAGTGTATTTGCAGAAAAAGACCCTGGGATGATTTTGCGCTGGAATTACACTTTAAAGTTGACAGTTTTGATTTCTGGTGCACATTTAAGCAGATAAACCGTAAAATATACACATGTGTTCTTCTGTCCTCTGAGTATTTCACTGGTTTTACCGTCACAGCTTTTTAACACACTGTTCAAAATATACTTCAAAAGTACTCATGATGCAGGATAATCTGTATTACGGCGTTATGGTCATTGATGCATTAAAGTGTGGATCACTTTAATGTTGCAGCTGATGAAGGTGGGTTACGTTAAATGATGCTGGGCAGTTAAACCTCTAATAATGCATCATCATTAATAAGATTATATTTAGTTTTAAGGATCTGAATCTGCAGAGAGTAGAAAGTACGAGCGCCTCAGATAAAAGTAAATGTACTCAGTGACTCTGTGTCGCTCTCACGTCTCAACACGCAGATGAAATTCCACTTTAAATTAGTTTTGCGTTCGTCTTTTCACCGCTCAGCTCCACGAAGGCGGGAGCGTGACGCCACCTTCCAAACCCACGACAACATTAAAGTGTGAGTGCGCTCTTAGTCCTGGAGCACTTGTTTTGAGGGTCCAGTGGCACTGCGGGCGGGTTTACTTGTCGGTGCATCAGTACCAAACGCAGAGGGCTGTGACAAAAACGGACACCTGTGGTGAGTATGGCGTTTGTCAGTGGATTGTTTGTGTAAACACACCATTTCTGAATCAACCCAAGCTACTTTTTCTGCATTATACGTTGTTTAAGTACCAAGAGAGGCGGACTCACGTGTCTCTGATCGGCCAAACGTTCAGCTCTAATCCCTAAAAAGAGTATTTGCTGCTGACGTCCTGTGTCTGGTTCTCTTTTGGTACCTGAACTAAAACAAAACCCCAAGTGAGAGAGTTGTACCCAAAGCTATGCATCCAAACGGAATAACACGGGTGTCTTTGTGTAAATGATGCAGGTGTTTGGACTCGTGACGCGTCGGCGTCCGTGTAAATCCCGGGTTGTTGTTGTTTTTTAAAAGCAGTTTAATGTGTAAAAAATCTGTATGATATGATGTATATATGGACGTTTTATAAGCTACCGAACGTGGAATATTCCTTTTGTATATGACTTTTAATAAAAATGGCTTTTCCCCAAAATGGCTGACGTGTACTTTGGTGTTCGTGGTTTAAAGGAGGAGAGACGTGGAAAGAACAACGGGAATAAAAGAATAAAGACGGGTTTTCTGCTCATGTTGGAGAAAATACAGAAGCGCAGATGTGGAGGAAGCAAGCGTGCGGAGGACTTTTATTTTGAAGAACCACAAGAACACGACTCGAAGACGCAACAGTAGTTTCCATGAGTCTGTGAATGTTCTCATGTGTCCAGGTCGTCGTTCTCCTCAAAGCAGCTTCAGTCCAAAGCAACTGGACTTGGTTCTTTGTCAGGAAGACGTTTCACCTCTGATCCAAGAGGCTTCATCAGTTCATGTACGCATCTGACCAGGACCAGGAACAGGACAAGGACCAGGACCAGGCTGGGACTGGACCAGGACCAGGGCCAGGCTGGGACTGGACCAGGCTGGGGCTGGTCCAACTAACTGGTGTGAGATCCAGGTATTTAACCTCTCACAGGCCGATGATGTCACTGGAACCCTTTGTGCTCCAAGTGCCAATGACCGTCATTAGAGTTACGGTCGTTGGTGGAAGTTGGTCTGGACTTGGTTAGTGCTGGTCCAGTCCCAGCCTGCTCCTGGTCCTGGTACTGGTCCTGGTCCAGTCGTTGGTGGAAGTAGGTCTGGACTTTGTTAGTGCTCTATTGAGTCTTAACGACCGTCGTTGGAGTCACAGGAGGACGTTTGTGAACAGTTGTTCTTTGAGGTTGAATGAAGGGATGAAAGGGCAGCATTGTAAACTGGAGAGAAGTGGTGTCTCAGACCTCCTCCTCTGTTTACCCATGGTCCAGTCCCAGCCTGGTCCTGGTCCTGGTGTCTCCGCCCTCCACCTCTGGTTAGCCATGGTCCAGTCCCAGCCTGGTCCTGGTCCTGGTGTCTCAGACCTCCTCCTCTGGTTAGCCATGGTCCAGTCCCAGCCTGGTCCTGGTCCTGGTGTCTCCGACCTCCTCCTCTGGTTAGCCATGGTCCAGTCCCAGCCTGGTCCTGGTGTCTCAGACCTCCTCCTCTGGTTAGAGATGGTCCAGTCCCAGCCTGGTCCTGGTCCTGGTCCTGGTGTCTCAGACCTCCTCCTCTGTTTAGCGATTGGTTTCTCTACTTTTACATTGATGCTTCTTTTCCTCCTCTTTTGAACCATCTGTCCTCTCGGTCCAGGATTTGGACACACACCAAAAAAATCACACCATTTAACAAGGATTAGAGGAGTTTGACTGACAGTTAGCGTTAGCTGTTAGCGTTAGCCGAAGAAGCAAAACGCTTTAGAAATGGTCAAACTTTAACATCTTTAATTATAAAATAATCATCAATCAATAAAAGTGTTTCCAATCTTTCATTTTTAAATAAACAAACAAACAAAAAACAAAGAACTCTTTAACAAAAAACCCAGAAAATAACGTTTTGCAGGTCAATTCATTAATCAAATTACCTTTAATTCATCATTTCCTTCATTCAATCATTAATTATTATTATTATTATTATAACATTTTAGAGTAAAAGGTTTTATCTCTTTAGTTTTTATTCCATAAACAAACAGAAAATACTGTAAAAATGTTTATTTTTCTATTTTCTGTTTCCAGTAAACTGAACTGTAACGATATTTAATGTTTTAAAAATGACCTTTTATGCGTTTTAAACCTTTTATAAGTTTTAAATGATTAAGTTTTTTTTGTTATTTCTCCCAAGGCTTTTAATATTTCATGTAAATCACTTTAAATAACCTTGTTGTTGAATAATAATAAAATAAACTCGCCTTAGAAATAAAATGTTGAATAAAATAGGAATAAATCTTTAAATCAACCAGTTCCTGTAATATCCAATAATCTGCATTATTAGATAAAAAACAACCTTTTAGGAGAAAGTAGTCCCTACTGTTTGCAAACATTTGGAGGAAGTTATTTTATATTAATATTATATTGGTTTGATGTTTCCTCGTGAGGCCACAGTGCCCCCGTGTGGTGAACGCTGGTTTCACACTCTGACATGTTTTTATATATTTACACTATTTTCACTTTCTGTGGCTCAGTTTTCACCTTTTTAAAAAGTGAAATGTGCAAAAACAAAACGTGAAAGAGCAGCAGGCGACATGGAAACCTGCGTCACATTCAATAATAATGAAACAGTCATCACTCAAGCGCTCCGCGGTACTTTTACCGGAGTGTTTCTGGTTTTAAATGCGTCTCAGAGGGAAATATTTCACTATTCACACATTTATTTCACACGTACTCATTTAAAATCATAATACTGGGATAAATACACCATCTTAGACTGGAAACACAACATGAAGATGCTCTTTTGTGTTTTAATTGGTGATTAAAAAACAGAATATTATATATAATATAATGATATAACACTTTAAAGGACTCAGTTTTTATACTTTTACTCTCATAAAGGGTCTGAAAACTTTTTCCCCAACTGATAAACACAAGAAATTCTTAATAGGAGTTGATTTTGGTATTAACCGTGTTTTTTAATTCTTTATTTCAGGGGTAGCCCAAGTTTCAAGTCTCTAATCCTAAACCTAATCCTAAACCCCAATCCTGAACCCTAACCCTAATCTCAAACCCTAACCCTAACCATAACCCTAATCTCAAACCCTAACCCCATTTTAAATAGGCCATAACTTTTGATAGGAACGTCGTAGAGACTCCATCTTGGTACCGATGGAAAGCCCATGGCCATAAATAGGGGGGTAGGCGAAGTCTCAACAAATGAGCACCTAAGGTAAAAAAAATAGGCACACAAATGTTCAAGATCAAAGGGTTCCCGACGTCCGATCGCAACGAAACTAGCACGAGTGCACTCAGCACCCACGAAATAGGGGGGGTAGCCAAAATTTCAAGTCTCTAAACTAACCCTAATCCTGAACCCTAACCCTAACCCTAATCTCAAACCCTAACCCTAACCCTAACCCTAAACCCTAACCCTAATCTCAAACCCTCACACTAACCCTAACCCTAACCCTAATCTCAAACCTTAACCCCATTTTAAATAGGCCATAACTTTTGATAGGAACGTCGTAGAGACTCCATCTTGGTACCGATGGAAAGCCCATGGCCATAAATAGGGGGGTAGGCGAAGTCTCAACAAATGAGCACCTAAGGAAAAAAAAAATAGGCACACAAATGTTCAAGATCAAGGGGTTCCTGACGTCCGATCGCCACGAAACTAGCACGAGTGCACTCAGCACCCATGAAATAGGGGGGGTAGCCAAAATTTCAAGTCTCTAAACTAACCCTAACCCCTAATCCTGAACCCTAACCCTAACCCTAATCTTAAACCCTAACCCTAACCCTAACCCTAATCTCAAACCTTAAAGCCATTTTAAATAGGCCATAACTTTTGATAGGAACATCGTAGAGACTCCATCTTGGTATCGATGGAAAGCCCATGGCCATAAATAGGGGGGTAGGCGAAGTCTCAACAAATGAGCACCTAAGGAAAAAAAAATAGGCACTCAAATGTTCAAGATCAAAGGGTTCCCGACGTCCGATCGCAACGAAACTAGCACGAGTGCACTCAGCACCCACGACATAGGGGGGGGTAGCCAAAATTTCAAGTCTCTAAACTAACCCTAACCCCTAAACCCTAACCCTAATCCTGAACCCTAACCCTAACCCTAATCTCAAACCCTAACCCTAACCCTAACCCTAACCCTAACCCTAACCCTAATCTCAAACCCTAACCCTAATCCTGAACCCTAACCCTAACCCTAATCTCAAACCCTAACCCTAACCCTAACCCTAACCCTAATCTCAAACCTTAACCCTAACCCTAACCCTAACCCCTAAACCCTAACCCTAATCCTGAACCCTAACCCTAACCCTAATCTCAAACCCTAACCCTAACCCTAACCCTAACCCTAATCTCAAACCTTAACCCCATATTAAATAGGCCATAACTTTTTATAGGAACGTCGTAGAGACTCCATCTTGGTACCGATGGAAAGCCCTTGGCCATAAATAGGGGGGTAGGCGAAGTCTCAACAAATGAGCACCTAAGGAAAAAAAAATAGGCACACAAATGTTCAAGATCAAAGGGTTCCCGACGTCCGATCGCAATGAAACTAGCACGAGTGCACTCAGCACCCACGAAATAGGGGGGGTAGCCAAAATTTCAAGTCTCTAAACTAACCCTAACCCCTAAACCCTAACCCTAATCCTGAACCCTAACCCTGACCCTAATCTCAAACCCTAACCCTAACCCTAACCCTAATCTCAAACCCTAACCCTAACCCTAACCCTAACCCTAATCTCAAACCTTAACCCCATTTTAAATAGGCCATAACTTTTGATAGGAAGGTCGTAGAGACTCCATCTTGGTACCGATGGAAAGCCCATGGCCATAAATAGGGGGGTAGGCGAAGTCTCAACAAATGAGCACCTAAGGAAAAAAAAATAGGCACACAAATGTTCAAGATTAAAGGGTTCCTGACCTCCGATCGCAACGAAACTAGGACGAGTGCACTCAGCACCCACGAAATAGGGGGGGTAGCCAAAATTTCAAGTCTCTAAACTAACCCTAACCCCTAAACCCTAACCCTAATCCTGAACCCTAACCCTAACCCTAATCTCAAACCCTAACCCTAACCCCAACCCTAACCCTAATCTCAAACCTTAACCCCAATTTAAATAGGCCATAACTTTTGATAGGAACATAGTAGAGACTCCATCTTGGTACCGATGGAAAGCCCATGGCCATAAATAGGGGGGTAGGCGAAGTCTCAACAAATGAGCACCTAAGGAAAAAAAATAGGCACTCAAATGTTCAAGATCAAAGGGTTCCCGACGTCCGATCGCAACGAAACTAGCACGAGTGCACTCAGCACCCATGAAATAGGGGGGGTAGCCAAAATTTCAAGTCTCTAAACTAACCCTAACCCCTAAACCCTAACCCTAATCCTGAACCCTAACCCTAACCCTAATCTCAAACCCTAACCCTAACCCTAACCCTAACCCTAATCTCAAACCCTAACCCTAACCCTAACCCTAATCTCAAACCTTAACCCCATATTAAATAGGCCATAACTTTTTATAGGAACGTCGTAGAGACTCCATCTTGGTACCGATGGAAAGCCCTTGGCCATAAATAGGGGGGTAGGCGAAGTCTCAACAAATGAGCACCTAAGGAAAAAAAAATAGGCACACAAATGTTCAAGATCAAAGGTTTCCCGACGTCCGATCGCAACGAAACTAGCACGAGTGCACTCAGCACCCACGAAATAGGGGGGGTAGCCAAAATTTCAAGTCTCTAAACTAACCCTAACCCCTAAACCCTAACCCTAATCCTGAACCCTAACCCTAACCCTAATCTCAAACCCTAACCCTAACCCTAATCTCAAACCCTAACCCTAACCCTAATCTCAAACCTTAACCCCATTTTAAATAGGCCATAACTTTTGATAGGAACGTCGTAGAGACTCCATCTTGGTACCGATGGAAAGCCCATGGCCATAAATAGGGGGGTAGGCGAAGTCTCAACAAATGAGCACCTAAGGAAAAAAAAATAGGCACTCAAATGTTCAAGATCAAAGGGTTCCCGACGTCCGATCGCAACGAAACTAGCACGAGTGCACTCAGCACCCACGAAATAGGGGGGGTAGCCAAAATTTCAAGTCTCTAAACTAACCCTAATCCTGAACCCTAACCCTAACCCTAATCTCAAACCCTGACCCTAACCCTAACCCTAATCTCAAACCCTAACCCTAACCCTAACCCTAACCCTAATCTCAAACCTTGACCCCATTCTAAATAGGCCATAACTTTTGATAGGAACGTCGTAGAGACTCCATCTTGGTACCGATGGAAAGCCCATGGCCATAAATAGGGGGGTAGGCGAAGTCTCAACAAATGAGCACCTAAGGAAAAAAAAATAGGCACACAAATGTTCAAGATCATAGGGTTCCCGACGTCCGATCGCAACGAAACTAGCACGAGTGCACTCAGCACCCACGAAATAGGGGGGGTAGCCAAAATTTCAAGTCTCTTAACTAACCCTAACCCCTAAACCCTAACCCTAATCCTGAACCCTAACCCTAACCCTCATCTCAAACCCTAACCCTAACCCTAATCTCAAACCCTAACCCTAACCCTAATCTCAAACCTTAACCCCATTTTAAATAGGCCATAACTTTTGATAGGAAGGTCGTAGAGACTCCATCTTGGTACCGATGGAAAGCCCATGGCCATAAATAGGGGGGTAGGCGAAGTCTCAACAAATGAGCACCTAAGGAAAAAAAAAATAGGCACACAAATGTTCAAGATCAAGGGGTTCCTGACGTCCGATCGCCACGAAACTAGCACGAGTGCACTCAGCACCCACGAAATAGGGGGGGGGGTAGCCAAAATTTCAAGTCTCTAAACTAACCCTAACCCCTAATCCTGAACCCTAACCCTAACCCTAATCTTAAACCCTAACCCTAACCCTAACCCTAATCTCAAACCCTAAACCTAACCCTAACCCTAACCCTGACCCTAATCTCAAACCCTAACCCTAACCCTAATCTCAAACCTTAACCCTAACCCTAACCCTAACCCTAATCTCAAACCTTAACCCCATTTTAAATAGGCCATAACTTTTGATAGGAACATAGTAGAGACTCCATCTTGGTACCGATGGAAAGCCCATGGCCATAAATAGGGGGGTAGGCGAAGTCTCAACAAATGAGCACCTAAGGAAAAAAAAATAGGCACTCAAATGTTCAAGATCAAAGGGTTCCCGACGTCCGATCGCAACGAAACTAGCAGGAGTGCACTCAGCACCCACGAAATAGGGGGGGTAGCCAAAATTTCAAGTCTCTAAACTAACCCTAACCCCTAAACCCTAACCCTAATCCTGAACCCTAACCCTAACCCTAATCTCAAACCCTAACCCTAACCCTAACCCTAACCCTAATCTCAAACCCTAACCCTAACCCTAACCCTAACCCTAATCTCAAACCTTAACCCCATATTAAATAGGCCATAACTTTTTATAGGAACGTCGTAGAGACTCCATCTTGGTACCGATGGAAAGCCCTTGGCCATAATTAGGGGGGTAGGCGAAGTCTCAACAAATGAGCACCTAAGGAAAAAAAAATAGGCACACAGATGTTCAAGATCAAAGGGTTCCCGACGTCCGATCGCAACGAAACTAGCACGAGTGCACTCAGCACCCATGAAATAGGGGGGTAGAAAAATTTCAAGTCATTAAACTAACCCTAACCCCTAAACCCTAACCCTAATCCTGAACCCTAACCCTAACCCTAATCTCAAACCCTAACCCTAACCCTAATCTCAAACCCTAACCCTAACCCTAACCCTAATCTCAAACCCTAACCCTAACCTTAACCCTAATCTCAAACCCTAACCCTAACCCTAACCCTAACGCTAACCCTAATCTCAAACCCTAACCCTAACCCTAACCCTAATCTCAAACCCTAACCCTAACCCTAACCCTAACGCTAACCCTAATCTCAAACCTTAACCCCATTTTAAATAGGCCATAACTTTTGATAGGAACGTCGTAAAGACTCCATCTTGGTACCGATGGAAAGCCCATGGCCATAAATAGGGGGGTAGGCGAAGTCTCAACAAATGAGCACCTAAGGAAAAAAAAATAGGCACACAAATGTTCAAGATCAAAGGGTTCCCGACGTCCGATCGCAACGAAACTAGCACGAGTGCACTCAGCACCCACGAAATAGGGGGGGTAGCCAAAATTTCAAGTCTCTAAACTAACCCTAACCCCTAAACCCTAACCCTAATCCTGAACCCTAACCCTAACCCTAATCTCAAACCCTAACCCTAACCCTAACCCTAATCTCAAACCTTAACCCCATTTTAAATAGGCCATAACTTTTGATAGGAACGTCGTAGAGACTCCATCTTGGTACCGATGGAAAGCCCATGGCCATAAATAGGGGGGTAGGCGAAGTCTCAACAAATGAGCACCTAAGGAAAAAAAAATAGGCACACAAATGTTCAAGATCAAAGGGTTCCCGACGTCCGATCGCAACGAAACTAGCACGAGTGCACTCAGCACCCACGAAATAGGGGGGGTAGCCAAAATTTCAAGTCTCTAAACTAACCCTAACCCCTAAACCCTAACCCTAATCTTGAACCCTAACCCTAATCTCAAACCCTAACCCTAACCCTAACCCTAACCCTAATCTCAAACCCTAACCCTAACCCTAACCCTAACCCTAACCCTAATCTCAAACCTTAACCCCATTTTAAATAGGCCATAACTTTTGATAGGAACGTCGTAGAGACTCCATCTTGGTACCGATGGAAAGCCCATGGCCATAATTAGGGGGGTAGGCGAAGTCTCAACAAATGAGCACCTAAGGAAAAAAAATAGGCACACAATTGTTCAAGATCAAAGGGTTCCCGACGTCCGATCGCAACGAAACTAGCACGAGTGAACTCAGCACCCATGAAATAGGGGGGGTAGCCAAAATTTCAAGTCTCTAAACTAACCCTAACCCCTAAACCCTAACCCTAATCCTGAACCCTAACCCTAACCCTAATCTCAAACCCTAACCCTAACCCTAACCCTAACCCTAATCTCAAACCCTAACCCTAACCCTAACCCTAACCCTAATCTCAAACCTTAACCCCATTTTAAATAGGCCATAACTTTTGATAGGAACGTCGTAGAGACTCCATCTTGGTACCGATGGAAAGCCCATGGCCATAAATAGGGGGGTAGGCGAAGTCTCAACAAATGAGCACCTAAGGAAAAAAAAATAGGCACACAAATGTTCAAGATCAAAGGGTTCCCGACGTCCGATCGCAACGAAACTAGCACGAGTGCACTCAGCACCCACGAAATAGGGGGGGTAGCCAAAATTTCAAGTCTCTAAACTAACCCTAACCCCTAAACCCTAACCCTAATCCTGAACCCTAACCCTAACCCTAATCTCAAACCCTAACCCTAACCCTAACCCTAACCCTAACCCTAATCTCAAACCTTAACCCCATTTTAAATAGGCCATAACTTTTGATAGGAACGTCGTAGAGACTCCATCTTGGTACCGATGGAAAGCCCATGGCCATAAATAGGGGGGTAGGCGAAGTCTCAACAAATGAGCACCTAAGGAAAAAAAAATAGGCACACAAATGTTCAAGACTAAAGGGTTCCCGACGTCCGATCGCAACGAAACTAGCACGAGTGCACTCAGCACCCACGAAATAGGGGGGGTAGCCAAAATTTCAAGTCTCTAAACTAACCCTAACCCCTAAACCCTAACCCTAATCCTGAACCCTAACCCTAACCCTAATCTCAAACCCTAACCCTAACCCTAACCCTAACCCTAACCCTAATCTCAAACCTTAACCCCATTTTAAATAGGCCATAACTTTTGATAGGAACGTCGTAGAGACTCCATCTTGGTACCGATGGAAAGCCCATGGCCATAAATAGGGGGGTAGGCGAAGTCTCAACAAATGAGCACCTAAGGAAAAAAAAATAGGCACACAAATGTTCCAGATCAAAGGGTTCCCGACGTCCGATCGCAACGAAACTAGCACGAGTGCACTCAGCACCCACGAAATAGGGGGGGTAGCCAAAATTTCAAGTCTCTAAACTAACCCTAACCCCTAAACCCTAACCCTAATCCTGAACCCTAACCCTAATCTCAAACCCTAACCCTAACCCTAACCCTAACCCTAACCCTAATCTCAAACCTTAACCCCATTTTAAATAGGCCATAACTTTTGATAGGAACGTCGTAGAGACTCCATCTTGGTACCGATGGAAAGCCCATGGCCATAAATAGGGGGGTAGGCGAAGTCTCAACAAATGAGCACCTAAGGAAAAAAAAATAGGCACACAAATGTTCAAGATAAAAGGGTTCCCGACGTCCGATCGCAACGAAACTAGCACGAGTGCACTCAGCACCCACGAAATAGGGGGGGTAGCCAAAATATCAAGTCTCTAAACTAACCCTAACCCCTAAACCCTAACCCTAATCCTGAACCTTAACCCTAACCCTAATCTCAAACCCTAACCCTAACCCTAACCCTAACCCTAACCCTAATCTCAAACCTTAACCCCATTTTAAATAGGCCATAACTTTTGATAGGAACGTTGTAGAGACTCCATCTTGGTACCGATGGAAAGCCCATGGCCATAAATAGGGGGGTAGGCGAAGTCTCAACAAATGAGCACCTAAGGAAAAAGAAATAAATAGGCACACAAATGTTCAAGATCAAAGGGTTCCCGACGTCCGATCGCAACGAAACTAGCACGAGTGCACTCAGCACCCACGAAATAGGGGGGGTAGCCAAAATTTCAAGTCTCTAAACTAACCCTAACCCCTAATCCTGAACCCTAACCCTAACCCTAATCTCAAACCCTAACCCTAACCCTAACCCTAACCCTAACCCTAACCCTAATCTCAAACCTTAACCCCATTTTAAATAGGCCATAACTTTTGATAGGAACGTCGTAGAGACTCCATCTTGGTACCGATGGAAAGCCCATGGCCATAAATAGGGGGGTAGGCGAAGTCTCAACAAATGAGCACCTAAGGAAAAAAAAATAGGCACACAAATGTTCAAGATCAAAGGGTTCCCGACGTCCGATCGCAACGAAACTAACACGGGTGCACTCAGCACCCACGAAATAGGGGGGGTAGCCAAAATTTCAAGCCTCTAAACTAACCCTAACCCCTAATCCTGAACCCTAACCCTAACCCTAATCTCAAACCCTAACCCTAACCCTAACCCTAACCCTAACCCTAATCCTGAACCCTAACCCTAATCTCAAACCCTAACCCTAACCCTAACCCTAATCTCAAACCCTAACCCTAACCCTAATCTCAAACCCTAACCCTAACCCTAATCTCAAACCCTAACCCTAACCCTAATCTCAAACCTTAACCCCATTTTAAATAGGCCATAACTTTTGATAGGAACGTCGTAGAGACTCCATCTTGGTACCGATGGAAAGCCCATGGCCATAAATAGGAGGGTAGGCGAAGTCTCAACAAATGAGCACCTAAGGAAAAAAAAATAGGCACACAAATGTTCAAGATCAAAGGGTTCCCGACGTCCGATCGCAACGAAACTAGCACGAGTGCACTCAGCACCCACGAAATAGGGGGGGGGGGGTAGCCAAAATTTCAAGTCTCTAAACTAACCCTAACCCCTAAACCCTAACCCTAACCCTAACCCTAATCTCAAACCCTAACCCTAACCCTAACCCTAATCTCAAACCTTAACCCCATTTTAAATAGGCCATAACTTTTTATAGGAACGTCGTAGAGACTCCATCTTGGTACCGATGGAAAGCCAATGGCCATAAATAGGGGGGTAGGCGAAGTCTCAACAAATGAGCACCTAAGGAAAAAAAAATAGGCACACAAATGTTCAAGATCAAAGGGTTCCCGACGTCCGATCGCAACGAAACTAGCACGAGTGCACTCAGCACCCACGAAATAGGGGGGGTAGCCAAAATTTCAAGTCTCTAAACTAACCCTAACCCCTAATCCTGAACCCTAACCCTAACCCTAATCTCAAACCCTAACCCTAACCCTAACCCTAACCCTAATCCTGAACCCTAACCCTAACCCTAATCTCAAACCCTAACCCTAACCCTAACCCTAATCTCAAACCTTAACCCCATTTTAAATAGGCCATAACTTTTGATAGGAACGTCGTAGAGACTCCATCTTGGTACCGATGGAAAGCCCATGGCCATAAATAGGGGGGTAGGCGAAGTCTCAACAAATGAGCACCTAAGGAAAAAAAAATAGGCACACAAATGTTCAAGATCAAAGGGTTCCCGACGTCCGATCGCAACGAAACTAGCACGAGTGCACTCAGCAACCACGAAATAGGGGGGGGGTAGCCAAAATTTCAAGTCTCTAAACTAACCTTAACCCCTAAACCCTAACCCTAATCCTGAACCCTAACCCTAACCCTAATCTCAAACCCTAACCCTAACCCTAACCCTAACCCTAATCTCAAACCTTAACCCCATTTTAAATAGGCCATAACTTTTGATAGGAACGTCGTAGAGACTCCATCTTGGTACCGATGGAAAGCCCATGGCCATAAATAGGGGGGTAGGCGAAGTCTCAACAAATGAGCACCTAAGGAAAAAAAATAGGCACACAAATGTTCAAGATCAAAGGGTTCCCGACGTCCGATCGCAACGAAACTAGCACGAGTGCACTCAGCACCCACGAAATAGGGGGGGGGTAGCCAAAATTTCAAGTCTCTAAACTAACCCTAACCCCTAAACCCTAACCCTAACCCTAACCCTAACCCTAACCCTAATCTCAAACCCTAACCCTAACCCTAACCCTAATCTCAAACCTTAACCCCATTTTAAATAGGCCATAACTTTTGATAGGAACGTCGTAGAGACTCCATCTTGGTACCGATGGAAAGCCAATGGCCATAAATAGGGGGGTAGGCGAAGTCTCAACAAATGAGCACCTAAGGAAAAAAAAATAGGCACACAAATGTTCAAGATCAAAGGGTTCCCGACGTCCGATCGCAACGAAACTAGCACGAGTGCACTCAGCACCCACGAAATAGGGGGGGGTAGCCAAAATTTCAAGTCTCTAAACTAACCCTAACCCCTAATCCTGAACCCTAACCCTAACCCTAATCTCAAACCCTAACCCTAACCCTAACCCTAACCCTAATCCTGAACCCTAACCCTAACCCTAATCTCAAACCCTAACCCTAACCCTAACCCTAATCTCAAACCTTAACCCCATTTTAAATAGGCCATAACTTTTGATAGGAACGTCGTAGAGACTCCATCTTGGTACCGATGGAAAGCCCATGGCCATAAATAGGGGGGTAGGCGAAGTCTCAACAAATGAGCACCTAAGGAAAAAAAAATAGGCACACAGATGTTCAAGATCAAAGGGTTCCCGACGTCCGATCGCAACGAAACTAGCACGAGTGCACTCAGCACCCACGAAATAGGGGGGGGGGTAGCCAAAATTTCAAGTCTCTAAACTAACCCTAACCCCTAATCCTGAACCCTAACCCTAACCCTAATCTTAAACCCTAACCCTAACCCTAACCCTAATCTCAAACCCTAAACCTAACCCTAACCCTAACCCTGACCCTAATCTCAAACCCTAACCCTAACCCTAATCTCAAACCTTAACCCTAACCCTAACCCTAATCTCAAACCCTAACCCTAACCCTAACCCTAATCTCAAACCTTAACCCCATTTTAAATAGGCCATAACTTTTGATAGGAACATAGTAGAGACTCCATCTTGGTACCGATGGAAAGCCCATGGCCATAAATAGGGGGGTAGGCGAAGTCTCAACAAATGAGCACCTAAGGAAAAAAAAATAGGCACTCAAATGTTCAAGATCAAAGGGTTCCCGACGTCCGATCGCAACGAAACTAGCAGGAGTGCACTCAGCACCCACGAAATAGGGGGGGTAGCCAAAATTTCAAGTCTCTAAACTAACCCTAACCCCTAAACCCTAACCCTAATCCTGAACCCTAACCCTAACCCTAATCTCAAACCCTAACCCTAACCCTAACCCTAACCCTAATCTCAAACCCTAACCCTAACCCTAACCCTAACCCTAATCTCAAACCTTAACCCCATATTAAATAGGCCATAACTTTTTATAGGAACGTCGTAGAGACTCCATCTTGGTACCGATGGAAAGCCCTTGGCCATAATTAGGGGGGTAGGCGAAGTCTCAACAAATGAGCACCTAAGGAAAAAAAAATAGGCACACAGATGTTCAAGATCAAAGGGTTCCCGACGTCCGATCGCAACGAAACTAGCACGAGTGCACTCAGCACCCATGAAATAGGGGGGTAGAAAAATTTCAAGTCATTAAACTAACCCTAACCCCTAAACCCTAACCCTAATCCTGAACCCTAACCCTAACCCTAATCTCAAACCCTAACCCTAACCCTAATCTCAAACCCTAACCCTAACCCTAACCCTAATCTCAAACCCTAACCCTAACCCTAACCCTAATCTCAAACCCTAACCCTAACCCTAACCCTAACGCTAACCCTAATCTCAAACCCTAACCCTAACCCTAACCCTAATCTCAAACCCTAACCCTAACCCTAACCCTAACGCTAACCCTAATCTCAAACCTTAACCCCATTTTAAATAGGCCATAACTTTTGATAGGAACGTCGTAAAGACTCCATCTTGGTACCGATGGAAAGCCCATGGCCATAAATAGGGGGGTAGGCGAAGTCTCAACAAATGAGCACCTAAGGAAAAAAAAATAGGCACACAAATGTTCAAGATCAAAGGGTTCCCGACGTCCGATCGCAACGAAACTAGCACGAGTGCACTCAGCACCCACGAAATAGGGGGGGTAGCCAAAATTTCAAGTCTCTAAACTAACCCTAACCCCTAAACCCTAACCCTAATCCTGAACCCTAACCCTAACCCTAATCTCAAACCCTAACCCTAACCCTAACCCTAATCTCAAACCTTAACCCCATTTTAAATAGGCCATAACTTTTGATAGGAACGTCGTAGAGACTCCATCTTGGTACCGATGGAAAGCCCATGGCCATAAATAGGGGGGTAGGCGAAGTCTCAACAAATGAGCACCTAAGGAAAAAAAAATAGGCACACAAATGTTCAAGATCAAAGGGTTCCCGACGTCCGATCGCAACGAAACTAGCACGAGTGCACTCAGCACCCACGAAATAGGGGGGGTAGCCAAAATTTCAAGTCTCTAAACTAACCCTAACCCCTAAACCCTAACCCTAATCTTGAACCCTAACCCTAATCTCAAACCCTAACCCTAACCCTAACCCTAACCCTAATCTCAAACCCTAACCCTAACCCTAACCCTAACCCTAACCCTAATCTCAAACCTTAACCCCATTTTAAATAGGCCATAACTTTTGATAGGAACGTCGTAGAGACTCCATCTTGGTACCGATGGAAAGCCCATGGCCATAATTAGGGGGGTAGGCGAAGTCTCAACAAATGAGCACCTAAGGAAAAAAAATAGGCACACAATTGTTCAAGATCAAAGGGTTCCCGACGTCCGATCGCAACGAAACTAGCACGAGTGAACTCAGCACCCACGAAATAGGGGGGGTAGCCAAAATTTCAAGTCTCTAAACTAACCCTAACCCCTAAACCCTAACCCTAATCCTGAACCCTAACCCTAACCCTAATCTCAAACCCTAACCCTAACCCTAACCCTAACCCTAATCTCAAACCCTAACCCTAACCCTAACCCTAACCCTAATCTCAAACCTTAACCCCATTTTAAATAGGCCATAACTTTTGATAGGAACGTCGTAGAGACTCCATCTTGGTACCGATGGAAAGCCCATGGCCATAAATAGGGGGGTAGGCGAAGTCTCAACAAATGAGCACCTAAGGAAAAAAAAATAGGCACACAAATGTTCAAGATCAAAGGGTTCCCGACGTCCGATCGCAACGAAACTAGCACGAGTGCACTCAGCACCCACGAAATAGGGGGGGTAGCCAAAATTTCAAGTCTCTAAACTAACCCTAACCCCTAAACCCTAACCCTAATCCTGAACCCTAACCCTAACCCTAATCTCAAACCCTAACCCTAACCCTAACCCTAACCCTAACCCTAATCTCAAACCTTAACCCCATTTTAAATAGGCCATAACTTTTGATAGGAACGTCGTAGAGACTCCATCTTGGTACCGATGGAAAGCCCATGGCCATAAATAGGGGGGTAGGCGAAGTCTCAACAAATGAGCACCTAAGGAAAAAAAAATAGGCACACAAATGTTCAAGATCAAAGGGTTCCCGACGTCCGATCGCAACGAAACTAGCACGAGTGCACTCAGCACCCACGAAATAGGGGGGGTAGCCAAAATTTCAAGTCTCTAAACTAACCCTAACCCCTAAACCCTAACCCTAATCCTGAACCCTAACCCTAACCCTAATCTCAAACCCTAACCCTAACCCTAACCCTAACCCTAACCCTAATCTCAAACCTTAACCCCATTTTAAATAGGCCATAACTTTTGATAGGAACGTCGTAGAGACTCCATCTTGGTACCGATGGAAAGCCCATGGCCATAAATAGGGGGGTAGGCGAAGTCTCAACAAATGAGCACCTAAGGAAAAAAAAATAGGCACACAAATGTTCCAGATCAAAGGGTTCCCGACGTCCGATCGCAACGAAACTAGCACGAGTGCACTCAGCACCCACGAAATAGGGGGGGTAGCCAAAATTTCAAGTCTCTAAACTAACCCTAACCCCTAAACCCTAACCCTAATCCTGAACCCTAACCCTAATCTCAAACCCTAACCCTAACCCTAACCCTAACCCTAACCCTAATCTCAAACCTTAACCCCATTTTAAATAGGCCATAACTTTTGATAGGAACGTCGTAGAGACTCCATCTTGGTACCGATGGAAAGCCCATGGCCATAAATAGGGGGGTAGGCGAAGTCTCAACAAATGAGCACCTAAGGAAAAAAAAATAGGCACACAAATGTTCAAGATAAAAGGGTTCCCGACGTCCGATCGCAACGAAACTAGCACGAGTGCACTCAGCACCCACGAAATAGGGGGGGTAGCCAAAATATCAAGTCTCTAAACTAACCCTAACCCCTAAACCCTAACCCTAATCCTGAACCTTAACCCTAACCCTAATCTCAAACCCTAACCCTAACCCTAACCCTAACCCTAACCCTAATCTCAAACCTTAACCCCATTTTAAATAGGCCATAACTTTTGATAGGAACGTTGTAGAGACTCCATCTTGGTACCGATGGAAAGCCCATGGCCATAAATAGGGGGGTAGGCGAAGTCTCAACAAATGAGCACCTAAGGAAAAAGAAATAAATAGGCACACAAATGTTCAAGATCAAAGGGTTCCCGACGTCCGATCGCAACGAAACTAGCACGAGTGCACTCAGCACCCACGAAATAGGGGGGGGGTAGCCAAAATTTCAAGTCTCTAAACTAACCCTAACCCCTAAACCCTAACCCTAACCCTAACCCTAACCCTAACCCTAATCTCAAACCCTAACCCTAACCCTAACCCTAATCTCAAACCTTAACCCCATTTTAAATAGGCCATAACTTTTGATAGGAACGTCGTAGAGACTCCATCTTGGTACCGATGGAAAGCCAATGGCCATAAATAGGGGGGTAGGCGAAGTCTCAACAAATGAGCACCTAAGGAAAAAAAAATAGGCACACAAATGTTCAAGATCAAAGGGTTCCCGACGTCCGATCGCAACGAAACTAGCACGAGTGCACTCAGCACCCACGAAATAGGGGGGGGTAGCCAAAATTTCAAGTCTCTAAACTAACCCTAACCCCTAATCCTGAACCCTAACCCTAACCCTAATCTCAAACCCTAACCCTAACCCTAACCCTAACCCTAATCCTGAACCCTAACCCTAACCCTAATCTCAAACCCTAACCCTAACCCTAACCCTAATCTCAAACCTTAACCCCATTTTAAATAGGCCATAACTTTTGATAGGAACGTCGTAGAGACTCCATCTTGGTACCGATGGAAAGCCCATGGCCATAAATAGGGGGGTAGGCGAAGTCTCAACAAATGAGCACCTAAGGAAAAAAAAATAGGCACACAGATGTTCAAGATCAAAGGGTTCCCGACGTCCGATCGCAACGAAACTAGCACGAGTGCACTCAGCACCCACGAAATAGGGGGGGGGGTAGCCAAAATTTCAAGTCTCTAAACTAACCCTAACCCCTAATCCTGAACCCTAACCCTAACCCTAATCTTAAACCCTAACCCTAACCCTAACCCTAATCTCAAACCCTAAACCTAACCCTAACCCTAACCCTGACCCTAATCTCAAACCCTAACCCTAACCCTAATCTCAAACCTTAACCCTAACCCTAACCCTAATCTCAAACCCTAACCCTAACCCTAACCCTAATCTCAAACCTTAACCCCATTTTAAATAGGCCATAACTTTTGATAGGAACATAGTAGAGACTCCATCTTGGTACCGATGGAAAGCCCATGGCCATAAATAGGGGGGTAGGCGAAGTCTCAACAAATGAGCACCTAAGGAAAAAAAAATAGGCACTCAAATGTTCAAGATCAAAGGGTTCCCGACGTCCGATCGCAACGAAACTAGCAGGAGTGCACTCAGCACCCACGAAATAGGGGGGGTAGCCAAAATTTCAAGTCTCTAAACTAACCCTAACCCCTAAACCCTAACCCTAATCCTGAACCCTAACCCTAACCCTAATCTCAAACCCTAACCCTAACCCTAACCCTAACCCTAATCTCAAACCCTAACCCTAACCCTAACCCTAACCCTAATCTCAAACCTTAACCCCATATTAAATAGGCCATAACTTTTTATAGGAACGTCGTAGAGACTCCATCTTGGTACCGATGGAAAGCCCTTGGCCATAATTAGGGGGGTAGGCGAAGTCTCAACAAATGAGCACCTAAGGAAAAAAAAATAGGCACACAGATGTTCAAGATCAAAGGGTTCCCGACGTCCGATCGCAACGAAACTAGCACGAGTGCACTCAGCACCCATGAAATAGGGGGGTAGAAAAATTTCAAGTCATTAAACTAACCCTAACCCCTAAACCCTAACCCTAATCCTGAACCCTAACCCTAACCCTAATCTCAAACCCTAACCCTAACCCTAATCTCAAACCCTAACCCTAACCCTAACCCTAATCTCAAACCCTAACCCTAACCCTAACCCTAATCTCAAACCCTAACCCTAACCCTAACCCTAACGCTAACCCTAATCTCAAACCCTAACCCTAACCCTAACCCTAATCTCAAACCCTAACCCTAACCCTAACCCTAACGCTAACCCTAATCTCAAACCTTAACCCCATTTTAAATAGGCCATAACTTTTGATAGGAACGTCGTAAAGACTCCATCTTGGTACCGATGGAAAGCCCATGGCCATAAATAGGGGGGTAGGCGAAGTCTCAACAAATGAGCACCTAAGGAAAAAAAAATAGGCACACAAATGTTCAAGATCAAAGGGTTCCCGACGTCCGATCGCAACGAAACTAGCACGAGTGCACTCAGCACCCACGAAATAGGGGGGGTAGCCAAAATTTCAAGTCTCTAAACTAACCCTAACCCCTAAACCCTAACCCTAATCCTGAACCCTAACCCTAACCCTAATCTCAAACCCTAACCCTAACCCTAACCCTAATCTCAAACCTTAACCCCATTTTAAATAGGCCATAACTTTTGATAGGAACGTCGTAGAGACTCCATCTTGGTACCGATGGAAAGCCCATGGCCATAAATAGGGGGGTAGGCGAAGTCTCAACAAATGAGCACCTAAGGAAAAAAAAATAGGCACACAAATGTTCAAGATCAAAGGGTTCCCGACGTCCGATCGCAACGAAACTAGCACGAGTGCACTCAGCACCCACGAAATAGGGGGGGTAGCCAAAATTTCAAGTCTCTAAACTAACCCTAACCCCTAAACCCTAACCCTAATCTTGAACCCTAACCCTAATCTCAAACCCTAACCCTAACCCTAACCCTAACCCTAATCTCAAACCCTAACCCTAACCCTAACCCTAACCCTAACCCTAATCTCAAACCTTAACCCCATTTTAAATAGGCCATAACTTTTGATAGGAACGTCGTAGAGACTCCATCTTGGTACCGATGGAAAGCCCATGGCCATAATTAGGGGGGTAGGCGAAGTCTCAACAAATGAGCACCTAAGGAAAAAAAATAGGCACACAATTGTTCAAGATCAAAGGGTTCCCGACGTCCGATCGCAACGAAACTAGCACGAGTGAACTCAGCACCCACGAAATAGGGGGGGTAGCCAAAATTTCAAGTCTCTAAACTAACCCTAACCCCTAAACCCTAACCCTAATCCTGAACCCTAACCCTAACCCTAATCTCAAACCCTAACCCTAACCCTAACCCTAACCCTAATCTCAAACCCTAACCCTAACCCTAACCCTAACCCTAATCTCAAACCTTAACCCCATTTTAAATAGGCCATAACTTTTGATAGGAACGTCGTAGAGACTCCATCTTGGTACCGATGGAAAGCCCATGGCCATAAATAGGGGGGTAGGCGAAGTCTCAACAAATGAGCACCTAAGGAGAAAAAAAATAGGCACACAAATGTTCAAGATCAAAGGGTTCCCGACGTCCGATCGCAACGAAACTAGCACGAGTGCACTCAGCACCCACGAAATAGGGGGGGTAGCCAAAATTTCAAGTCTCTAAACTAACCCTAACCCCTAAACCCTAACCCTAATCCTGAACCCTAACCCTAACCCTAATCTCAAACCCTAACCCTAACCCTAACCCTAACCCTAACCCTAATCTCAAACCTTAACCCCATTTTAAATAGGCCATAACTTTTGATAGGAACGTCGTAGAGACTCCATCTTGGTACCGATGGAAAGCCCATGGCCATAAATAGGGGGGTAGGCGAAGTCTCAACAAATGAGCACCTAAGGAAAAAAAAATAGGCACACAAATGTTCAAGATCAAAGGGTTCCCGACGTCCGATCGCAACGAAACTAGCACGAGTGCACTCAGCACCCACGAAATAGGGGGGGTAGCCAAAATTTCAAGTCTCTAAACTAACCCTAACCCCTAAACCCTAACCCTAATCCTGAACCCTAACCCTAACCCTAATCTCAAACCCTAACCCTAACCCTAACCCTAACCCTAACCCTAATCTCAAACCTTAACCCCATTTTAAATAGGCCATAACTTTTGATAGGAACGTCGTAGAGACTCCATCTTGGTACCGATGGAAAGCCCATGGCCATAAATAGGGGGGTAGGCGAAGTCTCAACAAATGAGCACCTAAGGAAAAAAAAATAGGCACACAAATGTTCCAGATCAAAGGGTTCCCGACGTCCGATCGCAACGAAACTAGCACGAGTGCACTCAGCACCCACGAAATAGGGGGGGTAGCCAAAATTTCAAGTCTCTAAACTAACCCTAACCCCTAAACCCTAACCCTAATCCTGAACCCTAACCCTAATCTCAAACCCTAACCCTAACCCTAACCCTAACCCTAACCCTAATCTCAAACCTTAACCCCATTTTAAATAGGCCATAACTTTTGATAGGAACGTCGTAGAGACTCCATCTTGGTACCGATGGAAAGCCCATGGCCATAAATAGGGGGGTAGGCGAAGTCTCAACAAATGAGCACCTAAGGAAAAAAAAATAGGCACACAAATGTTCAAGATAAAAGGGTTCCCGACGTCCGATCGCAACGAAACTAGCACGAGTGCACTCAGCACCCACGAAATAGGGGGGGTAGCCAAAATATCAAGTCTCTAAACTAACCCTAACCCCTAAACCCTAACCCTAATCCTGAACCTTAACCCTAACCCTAATCTCAAACCCTAACCCTAACCCTAACCCTAACCCTAACCCTAATCTCAAACCTTAACCCCATTTTAAATAGGCCATAACTTTTGATAGGAACGTTGTAGAGACTCCATCTTGGTACCGATGGAAAGCCCATGGCCATAAATAGGGGGGTAGGCGAAGTCTCAACAAATGAGCACCTAAGGAAAAAGAAATAAATAGGCACACAAATGTTCAAGATCAAAGGGTTCCCGACGTCCGATCGCAACGAAACTAGCACGAGTGCACTCAGCACCCACGAAATAGGGGGGGTAGCCAAAATTTCAAGTCTCTAAACTAACCCTAACCCCTAATCCTGAACCCTAACCCTAACCCTAATCTCAAACCCTAACCCTAACCCTAACCCTAACCCTAACCCTAACCCTAATCTCAAACCTTAACCCCATTTTAAATAGGCCATAACTTTTGATAGGAACGTCGTAGAGACTCCATCTTGGTACCGATGGAAAGCCCATGGCCATAAATAGGGGGGTAGGCGAAGTCTCAACAAATGAGCACCTAAGGAAAAAAAAATAGGAACACAAATGTTCAAGATCAAAGGGTTCCCGACGTCCGATCGCAACGAAACTAACACGGGTGCACTCAGCACCCACGAAATAGGGGGGGTAGCCAAAATTTCAAGCCTCTAAACTAACCCTAACCCCTAATCCTGAACCCTAACCCTAACCCTAATCTCAAACCCTAACCCTAACCCTAACCCTAACCCTAACCCTAATCCTGAACCCTAACCCTAATCTCAAACCCTAACCCTAACCCTAACCCTAATCTCAAACCTTAACCCCATTTTAAATAGGCCATAACTTTTGATAGGAACGTCGTAGAGACTCCATCTTGGTACCGATGGAAAGCCCATGGCCATAAATAGGGGGGTAGGCGAAGTCTCAACAAATGAGCACCTAAGGAAAAAAAAATAGGCACACAAATGTTCAAGATCAAAGGGTTCCCGACGTCCGATCGCAACGAAACTAGCACGAGTGAACTCAGCAACCACGAAATAGGGGGGGTAGCCAAAATTTCAAGTCTCTAAACTAACCCTAACCCCTAAACCCTAACCCTAATCCTGAACCCTAACCCTAACCCTAATCTCAAACCCTAACCCTAACCCTAATCTCAAACCCTAACCCTAACCCTAATCTCAAACCTTAACCCCATTTTAAATAGGCCATAACTTTTGATAGGAACGTCGTAGAGACTCCATCTTGGTACCGATGGAAAGCCCATGGCCATAAATAGGAGGGTAGGCGAAGTCTCAACAAATGAGCACCTAAGGAAAAAAAAATAGGCACACAAATGTTCAAGATCAAAGGGTTCCCGACGTCCGATCGCAACGAAACTAGCACGAGTGCACTCAGCACCCACGAAATAGGGGGGGGGGGGTAGCCAAAATTTCAAGTCTCTAAACTAACCCTAACCCCTAAACCCTAACCCTAACCCTAACCCTAATCTCAAACCCTAACCCTAACCCTAACCCTAATCTCAAACCTTAACCCCATTTTAAATAGGCCATAACTTTTGATAGGAACGTCGTAGAGACTCCATCTTGGTACCGATGGAAAGCCAATGGCCATAAATAGGGGGGTAGGCGAAGTCTCAACAAATGAGCACCTAAGGAAAAAAAAATAGGCACACAAATGTTCAAGATCAAAGGGTTCCCGACGTCCGATCGCAACGAAACTAGCACGAGTGCACTCAGCACCCACGAAATAGGGGGGGTAGCCAAAATTTCAAGTCTCTAAACTAACCCTAACCCCTAATCCTGAACCCTAACCCTAACCCTAATCTCAAACCCTAACCCTAACCCTAACCCTAACCCTAACCCTAATCCTGAACCCTAACCCTAACCCTAATCTCAAACCCTAACCCTAACCCTAACCCTAATCTCAAACCTTAACCCCATTTTAAATAGGCCATAACTTTTGATAGGAACGTCGTAGAGACTCCATCTTGGTACCGATGGAAAGCCCATGGCCATAAATAGGGGGGTAGGCGAAGTCTCAACAAATGAGCACCTAAGGAAAAAAAAATAGGCACACAAATGTTCAAGATCAAAGGGTTCCCGACGTCCGATCGCAACGAAACTAGCACGAGTGCACTCAGCAACCACGAAATAGGGGGGGGGTAGCCAAAATTTCAAGTCTCTAAACTAACCTTAACCCCTAAACCCTAACCCTAATCCTGAACCCTAACCCTAACCCTAATCTCAAACCCTAACCCTAACCCTAACCCTAACCCTAATCTCAAACCTTAACCCCATTTTAAATAGGCCATAACTTTTGATAGGAACGTCGTAGAGACTCCATCTTGGTACCGATGGAAAGCCCATGGCCATAAATAGGGGGGTAGGCGAAGTCTCAACAAATGAGCACCTAAGGAAAAAAAATAGGCACACAAATGTTCAAGATCAAAGGGTTCCCGACGTCCGATCGCAACGAAACTAGCACGAGTGCACTCAGCACCCACGAAATAGGGGGGGGGTAGCCAAAATTTCAAGTCTCTAAACTAACCCTAACCCCTAAACCCTAACCCTAACCCTAACCCTAACCCTAACCCTAATCTCAAACCCTAACCCTAACCCTAATCTCAAACCTTAACCCCATTTTAAATAGGCCATAACTTTTGATAGGAACGTCGTAGAGACTCCATCTTGGTACCGATGGAAAGCCAATGGCCATAAATAGGGGGGTAGGCGAAGTCTCAACAAATGAGCACCTAAGGAAAAAAAAATAGGCACACAAATGTTCAAGATCAAAGGGTTCCCGACGTCCGATCGCAACGAAACTAGCACGAGTGCACTCAGCACCCACGAAATAGGGGGGGGTAGCCAAAATTTCAAGTCTCTAAACTAACCCTAACCCCTAATCCTGAACCCTAACCCTAACCCTAATCTCAAACCCTAACCCTAACCCTAACCCTAACCCTAATCCTGAACCCTAACCCTAACCCTAATCTCAAACCCTAACCCTAACCCTAACCCTAATCTCAAACCTTAACCCCATTTTAAATAGGCCATAACTTTTGATAGGAACGTCGTAGAGACTCCATCTTGGTACCGATGGAAAGCCCATGGCCATAAATAGGGGGGTAGGCGAAGTCTCAACAAATGAGCACCTAAGGAAAAAAAAATAGGCACACAAATGTTCAAGATCAAAGGGTTCCCGACGTCCGATCGCAACGAAACTAGCACGAGTGCACTCAGCAACCACGAAATAGGGGGGGTAGCCAAAATTTCAAGTCTCTAAACTAACCCTAACCCCTAAACCCTAACCCTAATCCTGAACCCTAACCCTAACCCTAATCTCAAACCCTAACCCTAACCCTAACCCTAACCCTAATCTCAAACCTTAACCCCATTTTAAATAGGCCATAACTTTTGATAGGAACGTCGTAGAGACTCCATCTTGGTACCGATGGAAAGCCAATGGCCATAAATAGGGGGGTAGGCGAAGTCTCAACAAATGAGCACCTAAGGAAAAAAAAATAGGCACACAAATGTTCAAGATCAAAGGGTTCCCGACGTCCGATCGCAACGAAACTAGCACGAGTGCACTCAGCACCCACGAAATAGGGGGGGTAGCCAAAATTTCAAGTCTCTAAACTAACCCTAACCCCTAATCCTGAACCCTAACCCTAACCCTAATCTCAAACCCTAACCCTAACCCTAACCCTAACCCTAACCCTAATCCTGAACCCTAACCCTAACCCTAATCTCAAACCCTAACCCTAACCCTAACCCTAATCTCAAACCTTAACCCCATTTTAAATAGGCCATAACTTTTGATAGGAACGTCGTAGAGACTCCATCTTGGTACCGATGGAAAGCCCATGGCCATAAATAGGGGGGTAGGCGAAGTCTCAACAAATGAGCACCTAAGGAAAAAAAAATAGGCACACAAATGTTCAAGATCAAAGGGTTCCCGACGTCCGATCGCAACGAAACTAGCACGAGTGCACTCAGCAACCACGAAATAGGGGGGGTAGCCAAAATTTCAAGTCTCTAAACTAACCCTAACCCCTAAACCCTAACCCTAATCCTGAACCCTAACCCTAACCCTAATCTCAAACCCTAACCCTAACCCTAACCCTAACCCTAATCTCAAACCCTAACCCTAACCCTAACCCTAATCTCAAACCTTAACCCCATTTTAAATAGGCCATAACTTTTGATAGGAACGTCGTAGAGACTCCATCTTGGTACCGATGGAAAGCCCATGGCCATAAATAGGGGGGTAGGCGAAGTCTCAACAAATGAGCACCTAAGGAAAAAAAAATAGGCACACAAATGTTCAAGATAAAAGGGTTCCCGACGTCCGATCGCAACGAAACTAGCACGAGTGCACTCAGCACCCACGAAATAGGGGGGGTAGCCAAAATATCAAGTCTCTAAACTAACCCTAACCCCTAAACCCTAACCCTAATCCTGAACCCTAACCCTAACCCTAATCTCAAACCCTAACCCTAACCCTAACCCTAACCCTAATCTCAAACCTTAACCCCATTTTAAATAGGCCATAACTTTTGATAGGAACGTCGTAGAGACTCCATCTTGGTACCGATGGAAAGCCCATGGCCATAAATAGGGGGGTAGGCGAAGTCTCAACAAATGAGCACCTAAGGAAAAAAAATAGGCACACAAATGTTCAAGATCAAAGGGTTCTCGACGTCCGATCGCAACGAAACTAGCACGAGTGCACTCAGCACCCACGAAATAGGGGGGGGTAGCCAAAATTTCAAGTCTCTAAACTAACCCTAACCCCTAAACCCTAACCCTAACCCTAACCCTAACCCTAACCCTAATCTCAAACCCTAACCCTAACCCTAATCTCAAACCTTAACCCCATTTTAAATAGGCCATAACTTTTGATAGGAACGTCGTAGAGACTCCATCTTGGTACCGATGGAAAGCCCATGGCCATAAATAGGGGGGTAGGCGAAGTCTCAACAAATGAGCACCTAAGGAAAAAAAAATAGGCACACAAATGTTCAAGATAAAAGGGTTCCCGACGTCCGATCGCAACGAAACTAGCACGAGTGCACTCAGCACCCACGAAATAGGGGGGGTAGCCAAAATATCAAGTCTCTAAACTAACCCTAACCCCTAAACCCTAACCCTAATCCTGAACCCTAACCCTAATCCCAAACCCTAACCCTAACCCTAATCCCAAACCCTAACCCTAACCCTAATCTCAAACCCTAACCCTAACCCTAACCCTAATCTCAAACCTTAACCCCATTTTAAATAGGCCATAACTTTTGATAGGAACGTCGTAGAGACTCCATCTTGGTACCGATGGAAAGCCCATGGCCATAAATAGGGGGGTAGGCGAAGTCTCAACAAATGAGCACCTAAGGAAAAAAAAATAGGCACACAAATGTTCAAGATAAAAGGGTTCCCGACGTCCGATCGCAACGAAACTAGCACGAGTGCACTCAGCACCCACGAAATAGGGGGGGTAGCCAAAATATCAAGTCTCTAAACTAACCCTAACCCCTAAACCCTAACCCTAATCCTGAACCCTAACCCTAACCCTAATCCCAAACCCTAACCCTAACCCTAATCCCAAACCCTAACCCTAACCCTAATCTCAAACCCTAACCCTAACCCTAACCCTAATCTCAAACCTTAACCCCATTTTAAATAAGCCATAACTTTTGATAGGAACGTCGTAGAGACTCCATCTTGGTACCGATGGAAAGCCCATGGCCATAAATAGGGGGGTAGGCGAAGTCTCAACAAATGAGCACCTAAGGAAAAAAAAATAGGCACTCAAATGTTCAAGATCAAAGGGTTCCCGACGTCCGATCGCAACGAAACTAGCACGAGTGCACTCAGCACCCACGAAATAGGGGGGGTAGCCAAAATTTCAAGTCTCTAAACTAACCCTAACCCCTAAACCCTAACCCTAATCCTGAACCCTAACCCTAATCCGAAACCCTAATCCGAAACCCTAATCTCAAACCTTAACCCCATTTTAAAAAGGCCATAACTTTTGATAGGAACGTCGTAGAGACTCCATTTTGGTACCAATGGAAAGCCCATGGCCATAATTCGGGGGGTAGGTGAAGTCTCAACAAATGAGCATCTTTGACAATTTTTCCACTTTTTTTCACCTACGAAAGTTTTTGCACTTTGTGACACACTCGACACTTTTCGGGTCGTGGTCGTAGGAGAGCCCGTCTAAAGAAGTCATGGCATCATTTCTTGAATACACGGTTCCTCCACATTTTTCATTTCAAAATTCCACTTTTCTGAAGATTTTTTTGTCAATATTAAACATCTGAACACTAATTGTTGGATTTTAAAACCACTTATTTACATAAAAAGCATCTAACTTTTAACAAATATGGTAAATTCTAATGTATGCAATGATGCTGCCATGTAATTACGACATTTTAACAGACGTACTGTAGCTCATAAAAGTGAATGAACTGTTAAACAGCATCTAATTCAAGCTAAATGCTAAAATATTAATATCTGAACCCGTAACACTACAGACGGGAACAGTAGAGACGAACAATTAACCAGGAACTACAAAATAAAACTGATGTCTGTGCTTCTTTGGCTTTAGATGACACTTAAAAATACATTAATGAATCAGTAACCATGGTAACACCATTGTACCGCAGCTTGATTGGTTTCACATCATCCACAGATCGACTGTGTTGAGTCGTAAACCTGTTTTGATTCGTTTATATTAATATATTTTATTTTAGACAGTAAGATAATCTGGAAACGACTCAAATTAAATCCCAAAAACAAACTAATTTCACTTCATTTATTTAAAAACACTCCAATATAAAAAGAAAATTACACATTTGTGAATTGCTCTATTTACAAAAACATACATTCTTTCACATGTACAAACAGTTTACAGGTTTGATTCACTGCGTCTCCGTCGTCTCAGGGTCACAGTCACGGGTCGGTTCTGCTCGCCGCGGCGTCACTTCAGCAGCCGTACAGTTCATTTCTTTTGAAGGCACTAAGAAAAGCACAGGCCGACGTGTCATCGACGACAGGCGTCACACAGCAAAACCATAAATAGCTTTTGCCTTTGGCAGCGGTTAAACTGAGCTCATTCAGCATTGAAACGTTTGTTTTTTATACATATAGACAGTTTGTTTTATAAACTAAGGCTTATTAATAAATACAAGCACTTAAAAAAATGAAACGCAAATAAACTTTACACAATCGTTTGCAGTTCTCCTACGCAAGTCAAGTTTCCCAGGAATGTAACAAGAATGTGCAACCAGGTCGCAGCGACATAAAGATTAAAGACGGGATTATTGAGCCACAAGAACACCCGCAGGGTCCAGGAGGTTAGAGCGTCTCGGTGTTCGTTTGGCTCATGCGACACTTTGAACACACAATGCAACAGAAGGGTTTTGAACCAGGAACCCTCTTGCTTTGAGGGGCCAGTGACAACCACATCGCTGTGTTTCCCCACACCTGCAGGGTCCAGGATGTTAAAGCGTCTCGTTGTTCGTTTCAAGATGAATGAATGAAGAAACAATGAATTACAACCTCTTGTCCCTGTCGGGGTTGCGGGGGGGGGGGCAGAGCGCAGCTGGCGTGAGGTGGGGTCAGGACGCCATTTTCTCGCAGACAGAGACAGGTTCATTGATGACTCTAAGTTGCCCGTAAGTGTGAATAGTTGTCTTACACCTGCACGTCTTTGGACTGAACCCGGAGACGCAGACACGGGGAGAACATGCAAACTCCACACAGAAGGGCCCCAGCCGGGATTCAAACCTGGAACCCTCTTGCTGTGAGGAGATAGTGCCAACCACCACATCGCCGTGTCGCCCCACACCTGCAGGGTCCAGGATGTTAAAGTGTCTCGTTGTTCGTTCGGCTCATGCAACACTTTGTAATTCATCATATCTTCAACCTCTTGTCCCTGTCAAGGTCGTGGGGGCTGGAGCTGATCCCAGCTGACATTGGCGTCCTGTCCAGGGTGTACCCCGCCTCACACCCAGTCTATCGTAGGTAGAGACTACGGGGAATTCAGAGTCATGTCTTTTGGACTGTGGGAGGAAACCGTAGAAAACCCACGCAGACACCAGGAACCCTCTTGCTGTGAGGAGACAGTGCTAATCACCACTCCACCGTGTACACCTGCAGGGTCCAGGAGGTTAAAGCGTCTCGGTGTTCGTTCGGCTCATGCAACAGAAGGGCCCCAGCAGGGATTCGAACCTGAAGCCCTCTTGCTGTGAGGAGACAGTGCTAACCACCACACCACCGTGCCCACACCTGCAGGGTCCAGGATGTTAAAGTGTCTCGTTGTTCGCTCGGCTCATGTGACTCGTGGCGAGAGAGTGGCGTATAAATCTGCAGGTTTACACAATTTAATGGGAATTCGGGAGAGGATGAAATTCAAACTTAAATATTTAATTCCACTCTGAAGTGGGGAAATTAAAGTTGTAGAAATGAAATCTCTCATTTCCATTTTCCTGAGATTCTGACTGAAGCACCATCTGAAGGCATTTACGCCTCCACGTCAGGAAAAGCACCAGTTAAACCTCGATAAACGCCTGACACCGTCCCGCCTCCTCCTCCCAAACCGAGGCGCCGGTTCAAAAGTACGACAGCTGGCGTCGGCGCTTTACGTCCGTGGCTCAAACTCTTTAAATAAAACAAAGCTGCAGAAGAACTGCACTTCCTGATCATCTCATTTAAGTTTCATAAAACCAAATGAATTAAAAAAAAGTTCCAGAATTAGTGTTTGAAACAAAAAGACGGCGTTTCTTGTAAAAATGGCGTCCTGTTTTGGTGCGGAGCTGGTCCCAGAGGTAGCATGTCCTCGCCGGGTCGTGTCCCGGCTCAGTGATTGGCCGGTTTCTCCGTGCTGCTGGGCGGAGTCAGGACCGCTCCCACGGCGACGGGCGACAGCGGACAGTCGGGGGCGTCGAGGCGACTGTCCTGAGATTTTCTCTGCAGGGGAGAAAAGTTCAAAACGTTAAATCACAAAAAGAGTTCAGGACGTTTATCGACACAGGCGTCAAAATGTGTCGCAGACAAACATGAAAACAAGATTTAATAGTTTTGTATTTTATACTGAAGATCAACTCCCACACGTAAGAGTACGATTAAATGGGCCAAGAAAATAAATGTATAGTGGCCGTCCACATGGAAGAGGAGGAAGAAAGGAGAACAGAGGAGGTGACAGAAGGAGTAGAAGAAGAAGGAGGAGTAGAAGGAGAAGGAGGTGACAGGAGGAGAAGGTGAAGAGAGGAGGTGACAGGAGTAGAAGAAGTAAAAGAAGGAGAAAGTTGGAGAAGAAGGAGTAGAGGAAGAAGGAGTAGAAGAAGAAGAAGGAGAAGAAGGAGAAAGTTGGAGAAGAAGGAGTAGGAGGACAGAGGAGGTGACATGAGGAGAAGAAGAAGTGGTGACAGGAGGAGAAGAAGGAGTAGAAGAAGGAGAAAGTTGGAGAAGAAGGAGTAGAAGGACAGAGGAGGTGACAGGAGGAGAAGAAGAAGGAGTAGGAGGACAGAGGAGGTGACAGAAGGAGAAGAGTTAAGCCATTACTGTAATTGTTAAAGTGTGTGTGTGTGTGTGCGTGCATGTGTGTCTCACCAGCAGGTCCAGGTAGGCCACGTGCGTCTGGATGTTGTGTCGGGCGTCAGGTTTCACTTTGGAGAAGGTCTTGAGCTGAGGCGTGGGTTGAGATCGCAGCACGTCCATGAAGGGGCTCATCCACCGAACACACGGAGCCACGCCGTCCCACGTCAGGCCTGACACGCACACACACACACACACGTACGTTAGGATTTCAGAGGACGGAAGTGAATTCGCTCTTCTCACACTTTAAAAACAGGAGGTCGTGTCGGTGCAGGCGGGACGTTTAAACTCACCTGAGACTTTATGAACGACGTCGAACGTGGAGAAGTGGCAGAAGGCGGCCGCGGCAAGGACGCTGTAGCTGTAGTCCAACGAGTTGACGTCCAGCATGCACAGGTCCAGCAGCTGCAGCACACGGGGGTCAGAGGTCAGAGGTCAGTGAGACACCAGAAGAAGAAGAAAGGACAGGACGCGTGTGTGTGAGGCGCAGCGCGGAGCCCTTACCTGTGTGATCTGGATGTACGTCTCCTGAGAGAACTGCGGCACCAGGAAGTTCTCCCCGTCTCTCTGGGCGTCCACCTGCGCGTACAGCTTCAGCCACGAGATGGCCGTCTCCGGACACAGGCTCCAGTTCAGCGCCTGCGTGACGGCGCCAAGGAAGACGCCAAAGGGCGAGAAAAACAGGAGGATGAGGGCGTTGTTTGTTTTTTCTAGAATTGAGCCAAAGGCGTCAGGTGAAATGAGATGCACCGTTTTAAAGTCGTTTAAATGAAGATAAATAAAAGCATGCTGCACGGTGTGTGTGTGTGTGTGTGTGATCGTCGTACCTTCAGGATGTGCAGCTCCGTGCGCTGGATGTCCCAAACGTCGCAGGCTCCGTCTGTGACGTAGGCGAAGTCCAGGATCTTGGGAGGGTAAATTTCCTGCAGAGACGAGAAAACAAAAGAGTTTAAAAACAAAAACAACATTTAAAGTTTCATCTGAACAGAAGCGTCAAAGTCTGGACTCTGACGCACACGTCCTCTAGTGTAGGACAAAGATGAGGACGAAGACAAAGACGAGGATGAAGGCGAGGACGATGAGGGCGAAGACTAGGACAGAGACGAGGATGTGGAAGAAGGAGGATGAGGACGAAGAGGAGGGTGAAGACGAGGACGAAGAGGAGGATGAGGGCGAAGAGGATGATGAGGCTAGGACGAGCATGAGGACGAAGATGAGTATAAGGACAAGGATGAGGACGAAGACAAAGATGAGGACAAAGACAAAGATGAGGATGAAGATGAGGAGCAGCTCACCTCGATCTTGGAGGCGATGAAGAGCGCCGTGATGCCGATGAGCTGCAGGTAATCTTTGTTGACGTTCTCCTGAGTCAGCATGAAGCGGTCGAAGAAGTCCTGAGCGAGGTAGGCCGTCTGCCTGTGGAGGGCGTACACCTCACACACCTGCGCGCACACACACACACAGAGTTCAGTGAGTGAACAGAGAAAAGGAGTTTACGGTGAACCTCTAAACACACAGCTGTCGGGGGGCTGACCTCGAACAGCCAGTCCAGCAGGATGGCTCTCATCTTGGGCTGCAGCTTGGGGTGCCGCTGCAGGTAGCTCTTGTCGTGGACGTACTTCAGCTCCTTGTTGAGCATCTTGATCCACACGTCGTCCGAGCTCGCCCAGCTGGAGGAGAGACGCAGGGTTTAGAGCGCCGCACACCACACACAAACACTTCTGTAGACCAGGGGGGTCACAGTGATCCAGTGAAGCTCCGCTGTGGCTGCAGGTTTCATTCAACACACCTGATCCAACAAATGCACCGGTGTGAAGGCGACTCAGGTGGTTGGATAAGTCCAGTCAGGTGTGCTTTTGTTCTTGTTTGGTTGGAATTAAAACCTGCAGCCACAGCAGAGCTTTACCGGATCACTCTGACGCCCCTGCTGTAAACGTTCACTCAGCGACAAAGAGCCGAGGCTCCGTTCACACATGACGCCTTTTCCTTTAAAAACACGCACCTGACAACTTTATTAATTTGGGAAATGTTATTTTTCAGTGTTTTTCTAAAAGGCTTTTGGTAAAAATGTGGCGCCCAACCCTCCGGTCGCCGCTCTAGGGGCCACACGTGTCAATAAATGTGAAAGAAGAGCAGTTCAGTTTGGGATGGTGACCACTGAAACACTGACGACGCCCTGAAACTGGATCAGCTCTCCGGTGGGGGGGGGTCACATGTGAGCAGCTCTCGGCGCGGCACTTCACACCCGACGCACCAGCTGTCACTTCACAAACAAAGACGCAGTAAAGTGCAGACGTCGTGACGCAGGTTTACAGGGACGCCTGCGGTGAGAGGCTTCAGATTTGGGAGTTTTATGAACACGGTCGGTGCTGATTTAGATGTTTCACTCATAAAACAACCAATTCTTCTTCTTCACGGCTCTAAAAACAGCTGCAGACGGACATGAAATACTCTCGTACTTTAACTTTTAAATGAAAACGTTAAATAAAGTTCAACATGACCCTGAACAGGAACCTCTCAGGTCACACTCCCAAGAAGCATTCTCCGAGGCCCAGGTAGTGCGAGTACAAACGGGCCTGGAGGGGGGGACAAGGACCCTAAAGCACGGGGCACGGGACGGAGGCACAGTGGGAGGGCGCCCTCAGTTCACAACGTTTTCAGTTTTGAGGCTAAATGGAGAAAAGTCAGAGAATGTTTGACATTTTCCACGACGTGCAACTTCCTTTAATGCATTTTTCATGGCTGGAAAGTTGTGAAACCGTCTTCCAGGTTTTTTCCAGGACGCCTGGGAACGCAGACACACCCGTGATCGGCTGAGCCAGGACGCACGTTTACCCCGGGCGAGGACGGAGCCGGAGCTTAACGCGTCGTGAACGAGGCCTTTGAACTGTGAATGCAGCCGGGCGGAGCAGCTACAGCAGCTCAGCGTGAAGTGTGGGGTCAAGGCGGCGTGTCACACACACACACACACACACACACACACACACACACACACACACACACACACACACACACACACACACACACACACACACACACACACACACACACACACACACACACACACACACACACACACACACACACACACACACACACACACACACACACACACACACACACACACACACACACACACACACACACACACACACACACACACACACACACACACACACACACACACACACACACACACACACACACACACACACACACACACACACACACACACACACACACACACACACACACACACACACACACACACACACACACACACACACACACACACACACACACACACACACACACACACACACACACACACACACACACACACACACACACACACACACACACACACACACACACACACACACACACACACACACACACACACACACACACACACACACCTGAGGCGGGGGATGGGGGAGGCCTTGATGAAGACGTTCTTGAATCTGAACTGCTTGAAGCCGGACGGATCCGAAGGCTCCAGCTCTTTGTGCGGAGTTTCGATGAGGACGCAGGGACTCGCTCCGTCCTCCGACCAACACTTCTGCAGAAAGACACAAACACACACGGTGAAGAAAACACACAACAAACACACACACGAGGTGAACAAACACACCACAGGGGGTCGGACGGGACTCGTTATCTTAGATCTCGTTGCCATTTCTCTGTAGTTTGATTCTTTTCTGACTCTTCAGGGTTTGATTGGATCGTTCTCACGCCTGTTTTTAACGTCCAGCACTTTGAAACCGTTGTAAATATTTCATATTTCTACAAATACATTAAATATTGAAAAGTACGATTTCACTATTTTAAGAAGTCACATTAAAACATCTGGTTTTAAACGTGTAAAAGTGTGTTTCCTAACACCAGAGGAGGAAAAACAACATAATAAAATGTCTTTTCTGCGACTGTTTGTTGTGAAACTTTATCCAAAAGTTCAAACACTTTTAAAACAAATTAAAATTCAAGCATTTGAGGATTTAAAGCATCATTTTATAACTGTGACGCTGGCGACGCCCTGTGGTGAAGAGGAGGAACTGCACGTTAACTACAGACAGACTTAAGTTGATGGAGACGTTAAAGTGACTGATTTACTCATGAAAACTAGTTTGAGCTGCTTTCTGCAAAACAGATATGAAGTAAAACAAGACAAAACTGGGATAAAAGCTTTTTAAAATAAATATAAATGCAAAGAAACGTGAGTTGTGTTGAATCTGAAGCAGGGAAAAACAAAATGGACGCTGCGTCTTTAACGCGGACGTCAGTCTGTGAAAGTTTGGACTGAAAATTAAACACTAAACGTCCTGAACGTGTTCAAACAGGGCAGGGAGAGAGGGAGGGAGTGGACAAACACACACACACACACGATAAACACACATCTTATCAGACACACACACACACACACACACACACACGCAGAGAGAGAGAGTGTGTGACATGTGGACACACTGACCTGGATCTCATAGCTCTGTTTCTTTGCAGCAGGCTGAAGCTTTTTCTTTGAGGGCTGGAGGAAAAAAACACAGAATTATAAACAGGAAAAACTGAGAGTTTTGTTGTTAATTCACTTTTAAACGCACTTTAATTAACAAGAGCAACACAGTCACACGTGTACATGCGCCTGCGTGATGTTCATCTGCAGCCCCCGGCAGGTTAGAGACATTTACGGAAATATTTAAAAAATAAATAAAAGGGAGAAAGCACAGAAAAACATAAACCCAAGACGTCACTGATGTGTGTGAGGTTTTATAAACAAGTAAAAACTAAAATAATGTGAAGTAAAGTCATAAAAGGGTCCTGGGGCCCTGTTGAGGAGCTACATTGTTCCTAATAATTACTATTACAACATATTATTATATAATATTACATATTAGAAGTTACGGATGTGTGTGAGGTTAAAAGAACAAGTAAAAACTAAAATAATGTGATTAAAAGTCCTGGAAGAGCCACTTTGTCCCCAATAACAACACATTATTGCACGAGCGTGACACATTACAGCAACACACACGTGTGTGAGTTCAAACATTAAACATGGAAGCAACTGATCAAACGGATGAGACGGCACACGGACATAAAAGTGTAACAAACAGCACATTTAAAGATAATTTAGCATTTAAGCACAAACGATGAGCGCACACACACTAAACAACATAATCAGGATTAATGTACTTTTTCCATCCCTACTTGTAGTTTATGCACTTGTTAATTGTGTGTGTGTGTTTATACTAAGTGCACAAACTACAAGTAAGGATGGAAAAAGTACATTAATCCTGATGATGTTCGGTGTTGGTGTGTGTGTGTGTGTGTGAGGGTCACGTCTGTACAATTTATTATATACAGAAGGTGAAGCAAGTAAGTGAGTGTGTGTGTGTGTGTTGTCAGTGAACAGTGTGTGTGTGTGTGTGTTGTCAGTGAACAGTGTGTGTGTGTGTTGTCAGTGAACAGTGTGTGTGTGTGTGTGTCTTGTTCTACGAGCCGAATTCATCTTTAATTTTCGCCTAAAACTGAAAAAATATCCAATTCAGTCGTAAATTGTTTCAGTCCAGAACATTTTCTTTTTTTTTTTTAATGATTGAGACAAAAAAAAAAAAAATCTAAAAAGTGTGTATTTATTTATATATATATATAAAAACAAAACGTCTCAAACCTCAGATTTCCTTTTCTTCAGCGGCGCTCGAACCGTCGGCACGAGTGTGTTTGAGTCTCTCGCCTGCAAAGTGATGCGACCGCTGCAATAAGAGAAAGAAACGATGGAAAATTAAACAAATTAAATCAAATTAAACAAAGTAAACGAGCGTCACGGCTCCAGGAACCCGTTTGTGTCACAGACGAGTTTTTAAAACAAGTTTAATGCAAAAATAATCTGAAGTTTCTGAATTAAAAAGCTGAAAAAAGTGAATAAAAAATACCAAAAAAACACTGAAATTATTCTTAATTTTATATTAAAACATGAAAAATACTTTAAGCACATTTAGTTTGTATTAAAATAATAATAAAAAAAGAATTCACATCTGTTTATTCTCATTAAAGTTATTTTAAAAAAACTTTTTATGCAAAAGTGAAAATTTCAACGTTAGTGACAAAAATTCACATTTATTGGAATTAAAAAGCTAAAAAAGTGAATAAAAATACTAAAAACACTGAAATTATTCTTAATTTTATATTGAAAAATGACAAATATCACTGGGATTGAGTGGGACTGGTGTGACGTTATTATTTCTCCTTAATTATAAATGTTTTATTAATAATAATCTGAGAATATTAAAGTTAAACAGGACCCGCGTGGGCGCGCAGCCTGAGACCATCGTCTTACCTGCGTCTGGACATGGTGTCTGGTGTTTATGGCTCCGCTGCAAAGAAAGAAAGGAAACAGGTGATTTACACACAAATATAAGATTTAAAGTACACACACACACAAATCTATACATATAAAAAATATACACACACACACATTCATATAGATATACACGCACATGTGCAGACACACACACAAGCACAAAAAGCAGATTAGTAAAGATGTAATCCAGGCAAAGCCTCCTCAATGATCTCTTTGGAGGGTCCTGAGCCCCAATAATCACTAATTATTATATATATTTTTATCCAATATTACATATTTGAAGTTATGGATGTGTGTGAAGTTTTACAAGTTTAAAATAAACCCAGATTAGAGCAAGAAAACACTAAAATAATGTGATGTAAAGTCCTGGAGGAGCCACATATAAAAGCTCCTGGGGCCCCGTTAAGAAGCCACTTACAACATCTTATTACATATATTATTAAATAGTATAGGTCACTGACGTGTGTGAGGTTTTATAAACTTAAAAACAAACAAGTTGGAGCAAGAAAACACTAAAATAATGTGATGTAAAGTCACATAAAAAGGTCCTGGGCCCTGTTAAGAAGCCATTTTGGCCACTTTAAATGCCAATTACAACACATTACATATATTTTTATCCAATATTACACATTTGAAGTTATGGATGTGTGTGAGGTTATACAAGTTTAAAAAAACCCAGATAAGAGCAAGAAAAAACTAAAATAATGTGATGTAAAGTCCTGGAAGAGCAACATAAAAGGTCCTGGGGCCTGTTGAGAAGCCATTTTGTCCCCAATTACAACACATTATTACATATATTATTATATAATACCACATATTAGAGATCACTGATGTGTGTGAGGTTTTATAAACAAGTAAAAACTAAAATAATGTGAAGTAAATCCACATAAAGCTCCTGTAAAGCACTGGGCCCCATCCTGCAGCAGGAGGGACCTGTTAGCTTTGTGCCACCAGAGGAAAAAGAGCCAAATTACATCAAAAATAACAATAATAATATAATAATAGAGGTGAAGTGAGGAAGCCAAAGCTCCACATGAGGACATCATTATAGTTTAATAAAGTTATTAAAGTGATAAAAGTGATAAATGAGGGAGAGACCCGGCAGAGAGGAGCGAGTCTGCAGCCCAGGGCAGGAGGAGGGGGGCCGCCTCTTTCCCTCGGTTTCACACAAAAAAAGCTCAAAAATGCCGCAGTTTTATTTCACTTTTTCCGCCCCGATGGTTAAACACACGTCTCCGGGCGATGTTAATGTTCTTTGAACGGGTGAAAACGTTAAAATAAGGACTTTAATTCAGGGTTGAAACTCAAAAGACGCGCCAATTTCAGGAGCCCAGAAGCGGGAGGATTTGAGCCGAGCCTGCTGCAGGTCTGCTGGGGGGAAACCTCCACAAATGACCGCTAAATACGAACCGCAGCGACTTTAACCCGGGATAAACGAAGACTTTAGACTCTTGTGAACCACATAAAGGACTAAAAACCTTTAAAAAAGTCACTTTAGTGCCGTTAAAGTCGGGTTAAAGAAAGGAGGCTACCTCGAGGCTCAGCCATGGAGGGGAGCTACAGACATTAGCAGAGTAACTAACCCGGGTTAAATGCTAACTGGGTCAACAACAACCAGCTAACCCACATATGCCGATGAGCTGCTGATGAGCTCAGCTTTCAGGGAAACACTTAAATATTTACTTTAATAATAAAATACAGGCAACAAAGAGGATTTAAACACAAAAAACACAGTTTCTGAGAGCGAAACTCAGTGTTTGCACAAACAAACTGCACTAAAACCTAAAAATATAAACAAAAACACCTCCAGGATAACATGCAAAAGTAAATACAATAAGAAACGGATCACAGTAGAAGAAAAAACACCTTAAAAATAAGTTAAAATAGAAGTTAAAGCTCAGATTTGCTGATTTAAATCCACCCGCCACCAGACTACATAGAGAAAAACGCTAATTTAAGATAAAAACACACGATTTAAAACGCAGGAAGTGTTAAAATCACTAATATGTTATAAATCTACACAAATGAGCTTAAAAGTGTAATTCGGCTCATAAATGGTTATAATCGGGGTCCCGGGCTCGGTGGTCTTACCTCCTCAGTGTTCAATGAATGAATGCATCAGCTGTGGCGCCGGCGCCAATCCTTATATCCGCATAGGCCTGCCGCTGCCCGCTGCCCACTGCGCATGCGCGTTCCCGGTTCACAGAAACGCGCTAAATGTTCAAATCTCTAACGGACACCGTAGCGCGAGAGCGGTTTTGATTTTCGACGTTAAAAAAAACACTTTCCGTTAGTTCCGGTTACGCTTTAACGCCTCCTGACGTCACATGTCACCGTAAATGTGCGGTAACGTTAAAAATACCGACACTTTGGGGAGTTTTCGCGGCTTCTCATTGGTTTCTGCGCCGTTGCTGCTTCCGCGTTCGAGTTCCGCCTGTGGGAGGGGCGTCCGTGACGTCACGTCAATGGGAGCCAATGAGAGAGAGAGAGAGCAGAATGTAAACAGAGCGAGCACGTGGAGCCGCTGTCACACAGCTGACACACGCTTCACTGTCATATTCATGTTTTATGGGTTTATTTATCACCAATAACCACAAACAACCGAGTATAATTTATTTATATACTGTTTATTTATTTATCCACAATTTATATTAATGTTATTTATTTAAAACACAAAGATGGAAATCTATTTTTAGTCACTTTGCATCTTTTTGTGCTGGTTTTGCATCTATTTTTAGTCATTTTGCATCTTTTTGTGGTGGTTTTGCATCTTTTTTTAGTCGTTTTGCATCTTTTGTGCTGGTTTTGCATCTATTTTTAGTCATTTAGCATCTTTTTGTGCTGGTTTTGCATCTATTTTGAGTCATTTTGCATCTTTTTGTGCTGGTTTTGCATCTATTTTTAGTCATTTTGCATCTTTTTGTGCTGGTTTTGCATCTATTTTTAGTCATTTTGCATCTTTTTGTGGTGGTTTTGCATCTATTTTCAGTCATTTTGCATCTTTTTGTGCTGGTTTTGCATCTATTTTTAGTCATTTTGCATCTTTTTGTGTTGGTTTTGCATCTATTTTTAGTCATTTTGCATCTATTTTTAGTCATTTTGAATATTTTTGTGGTGGTTTTGCATCTATTTTTAATCATTTTGCATCTTTTTGTGGTGGTTTTGCATCTATATTTAGTCATTTTGCATCTTTTTATAGACATTTTATTCTTCCATGTTGTCGTTTTCTTCCTCTCTGTGTTCATTTTACGTCTTTCTTAATCGTTTGTGTGTCTTCACCATCATGTTTTGTCTCTGTGTGGTCGTTTTTCAGTGATTGAGCATCTCTCAGTGGTCGTTTTGCATCCCTTTGGTCATTTCTTGTCTCTGTGTGGTCGTTTGTGGTCGTTTGTGGTTGTTTTGTGTAAACTTGTGTGTCCGTGCTCCTGGCAGGGAGGAAACACAGAGACTGTGAAGAAGAACTTCACACAAACACACTGTGAAACATCCGCGCTGCTCCTTTAAGAACAAAGACACCAAAGAGCTGCGTATGAAAACATTTATTATAACGAGCGATCACATGTGGGAACTGTTACAGTCTGAAAACAATGAGCCCACTTCTGTAATGAGCATCTTTTTTCTTACACATGATCAGAACAGCGTGAGTCGATCTGTCGAACGTCCGAACACAAAGATGGAGACGAGTTATAGCGATAAATAAAAAGTTAACCCTAAAATTCCTACACCTTTTTTTTCCTTTTTTGGCAAAGTGCTGTAATATTATTCCAGTAAACTACACGAACAGAACAAAAGTCTAACACTCGGTGAAAAATTAAAAAACAAATGCCACAAATATTCTTCACACTTCTTAGAAAACAAACACGGAGAAAAGAGAGTTTTGCTACATCATTCTGTCTGGTTTGAGTTTAAAACGCGGCGCGGAGCGACACGCGCGTCCTGCGAGTGGTGCATAGTTGTTTCCTGATGCTCTCATTCATCGAGTCCACTCCGGACGTTAACAACGAAACACGTAAAACAGGGGGGGGGGGGGGGGGGGGTAGTTCAAGTTCTTCATTGATGCATTGTCATTTCAACCTGGAAGGCACGAGATCCACAAATTTCAAGGCATTGGAACAAAAACAAACTTTATAAATCCCTGTGAGTTCGATGACGGAGACGTGAAAACGGCTCCTGAACGCCGGAGGAGACGGGGCGCCGCCTCAGGTCTCCTCCGTTCCCTTCTGTCTTTATGTTTAAAGGAAAAACAGCATCGTCCATGATTGCAAGAGAGAGAGAGAGAGAGGGAGAGAGAGAGAGAGAGAGAGAGAGAAGCTTAAACACACCAGAGAGAAACACTCAACTACAGGATTATTTACAGCGAACCGCACACGCATTCGCGATGCTGCGTTCATGGTGCTCATGATGCTGCGTTCATGATGCTCATGATGCTGCGTTCATGGTGCTCATGATGCTGCGTTCATGGTGCTCATGATGCTGCGTTCATGATGCTCATGATGCTGCGTTCATGGTGCTCATGATGCTGCGTTCATGGTGCTCATGATGCTGCGTTCATGGTGCTCATGATGCTGCGTTCATGATGCTCATGATGCTGCGTTCATGGTGCTCATGGTGCTGCGTTCATGATGCTCATGATGCTGCGTTCATGGT
>NC_139833.1:1750917-1823417 GCF_963691815.1 Echiichthys vipera
GTTCATGATGCTCATGATGCTGCGTTCATGATGCTCATGATGCTGCGTTCATGGTGCTCATGATGCTGCGTTCATGGTGCTCATGATGCTGCGTTCATGGTGCTCATGATGCTGCGTTCATGATGCTCATGGATGCTCATGATGCTGCGTTCATGATGCTCATGATGCTGCGTTCATGATGCTCATGATGCTGCGTTCATGATGCTCATGATGCTGCGTTCATGATGCTCATGATGCTGCGTTCATGGTGCTCACGATGCTGCGTTCATGGTGCTCATGATGCTGCGTTCACGATGCTGCGTTCATGAACACTGCAGAAAAAAATAATCTTCTGAGCTTTAACGTCCGTCCTCGTTTTGGGACTGCAAAGAAATTCTGAACGTCTTTTAAAAGAGGATTTCATCGACTGTCGGTGCGTTTTTAAATGATTTTTAACCTGAATATTTCTTGAACGAGTGAAATAGTGACGGTCTGACAGAGGGCTGCAGGATTAATCACAATCCTAATGAAAACATCCCTCTGAGCGAAGGATCACGGCGCCGCAGAGACCCGTGAAATCACTCTACCATCATTTTAGTACATTTTTTAAATGAAAATGAGAATAACGATCATTTCCCTCCACTTATGTGAATCTTATCAGTCAAAACATAAAAATATTGTTGTTTTGAGATCATTCGACAACAATAAGAAGCAGATGAGAGCCACGCGGTTGAATCACCGCGCGGCTCTACTTTCCCGCCACGGCCGACGCATTAAGAACGTTATAAAGTCGGTCGCCTCGTTGCTTCAGAGCGCCGAGGCCGAGAACCGTCAACAAACACACACACACACGTGAAACATCAGAATAATCAGCATCATAAAACGAGTGAAAGGTTAAAAGGTCGTTGCTACTTTTTTGGTTTAAATATTTTTTAACAGTTTAACAAAATGTAACTAATGTAAATAAGAAAAGTTAAAAAGCATAAAGAACGTTTCTAAACACGGCGTCCGCTCAAAGATCGGCTCGTTCACAGTCCGACAAACGGGAAAAAAGTCCATTATTTCTCACAAACACGTGAAAAAGGCGCCGGAAGAATCCGAGCGCGCGACAAAAGGATCATCGGCCGTCAAGTAAATCTGCGTTTCCCTACGAGAGTGAAGGTGATTGGTTGTGACCCTGAGAAGTTGACTGCAGATTCATTTCAGATCAAAACAACAACAATAACAAACATCTGTTCTCTGTTCCCACCGGCGTCACACGAACACGACACATCGCACGCTAACGTGACCACACAAGCCTCCGCGGGGACACCGCAGACGCGTATACACCCACTTCATACTGATATGTAATTTATTTTTGTCTTTTCAAAAAATATTTTGGAAGTTTTTTTTGTTAAATACATATTTTTGTTGTTTTTATTTGTTTTTTTAACGTTTCTATTCAAAGCTACCGTTAAAACAAGGCGTTAGTGATTTTTAACCCAGTCGTTTTTGACTTTTACTCTTTTTTTTTTTTGCTTTCCAAAAAAAAAAAATATTGTGAAAAAGTTTCTGGATTACGGAGTTTCAGAGGCAGGTTCGGCCGGCGCCGCAGGTTCGGCCGGTGCCGCAGGACGAGCGTGAGGCCGAGGTCGCTGAGTTTACGAGCTTCACGTCGGGCAAAGAAAAGGAAGAATCCCGTCAGAACGCTGCGACGCCGCGGTGGCTTTTACGTTTGCAGATCTTCGTCCGGGCACGGAAACAACAACGAGGTCGAATCCCCTGAGAATTGGGGAGCGAGGGAAACCAAAACTCTGCGTCTGAGCTGCTACGGTTCAGGTCGCGACTCCTGAAACTCTCTGCTTCACCCCTCAAGTCTCACGTCAACTTTGACCAAATGTTTGCATTTAAACGTAAATGCACGCGGGGTGAAAACTGCTGGCGTTAGCCGCCGCTATGGCGAGAAATAAGAACGCTGAAAACAATCAGAGGCGGAGATATTCGGACTTTCACGGCTACGTTCACTTTACAGGACTCAAAAGATCTTTCCGACCGTCGGTGAACGGATGTTTCCAACTCTCACGCCCCTCCCCCTCTACCGCCGAGCTCCTCCCTCCCTCCCATCGAGTGCTCGTCAGTGCACGTGCACCAGATTAAACGCGCCTGTGTCTTCTCTCATCAATAAACAGCATGAAGCACACGCTACATGGAGGTAGGCTGGCTAACTTACTCATAGATAGCAACTGCTAACGTCATTTAGCGTATGCTAGCTTGAGGCGTGTGCCTGTGATATCGTAACATGCGTGGGGGGGGGATCTGTGGCACGACTGTGAACTGTGCTGAGTGGACACGATGATACCAGCGCGAACAAACAACGGGCAACGATGCAACTTTAGCTGAAAGTCCGTCTCCGCCCCCCGGTCACGCCAGTCGACAGACTGCTGTTCAGTTCATTTTCTGTGACCGGCGTCGGTGGAATTAACACGCTAACTAGCTAACTAGCTAACTAGCTAGTAAAGCTTCATGCACACAGAGAAGAAAGTGCGTCTTTGTTCGGCTCATATTCTGTAACAGGTGAAGCGTGAAAGTGCGATGGAATGCGCTCACTGGTTACGTAGTTCGCCGTCACTCAACCAATCAGGAGGACGAGTCGATGCAACGGCGTTCCAGCCAATCACAGCACAGCAGGGCGAGAGTTTAGGACCATGAATGAAAGTGGGTTATCGATTTTTGTGTGTGCTTGCAAATGTGAACGTAGCCTTCTGAAACACTGGAGACTACATTTCCCACAATGCAACGTATCTGTTCGTCCTCATCATGAGCACAGGGACAGGTTTGATTCAGCTCGTGGATGCTGTCAAAGGGCATTCTGGGAAATGTAGGAACTCCCTGTCATGGGTAAAAGAACAGACTTTTACTGTGTCGGATCATTTTCCTTTAACGTTTCGTAACGTTGCTGCTTTCGTTTCCCGCGCTGATCAAACGCCACCGCGTTCGCGTTCGAGTGATTGTGGATCTGGAAACGTCTCGTGTCGAGTCACACGACCGGCGGCGAAGAGCATCCTGCCGCGGCGCGAACCTGCCGCTGAGTAAAGTGACCTACAGCATTGATTCTACACGTTCAGTTGTTCGTAAACAACGAGAAGAAGAAAAAAAGAGAGAGAGAGAAGGAGAAAGAAGAGAGGGGGTCAACTCTTCTTCGCTGTGATTAGACACAAAATGGTCGAATTAAAACATGGCGGACGGGGGGAGGGGGTCGGGGACGGGGGGAGGAGGTCGGGGGCGATGACCTCCGCGTCGACATGAAGGACGAGGAGAAACTTTCCACCCACTGGCGTAACCGGGGACACTGCTGGTGTTGATTTCTTGAGGTTGGCCAGTGTTAAGTTCCCCCGCGCTCCTGATGATGATGATGAAGGTGATGATGATGATGATGAAGGTGATGATGATGATGATGATGATGATGATGATGATGATGATGATGATGATGATGATGATGATGAAGGTGACCAGGACGTCTCAGAAGTTGAGGTGTCTCTGGCTGGGCTGGTGCAGGTGCACGGTGCCGGCCTTCGGGGGGCGCAGCAGGTTCAGGCGTCGCAGGGCGTTGCGGGACAGCGGTTGGGTGCGTTGGCCGGCGTTGCCCACGCACTGCTGCAGGAGGCCGGCGCGGGCGGAGAGTGCCGCCGCGTAGCAGGCCGAGTGGAGGCTGGAGCGACGCGGAACGGCCGCCGCCTCTGGTCTGCAAACAGAAAATCAGTTATAATTGAAGTTTTAATCAGACGCTAAAGACATAAGCGAGATGGTCCCGTCGGCTGGTTACCTGTGACGGGGGCCGTCCAGGGTGCGTCGGCCCTTCTCCTTCCCGGCAGAGGGCGTCAGGGCGGCGGGCGCACCTCCGGGCAGCAGGCCCAGCTCCAGGGAGTCGAGGGAGCGCGGCAGCAGGGGGTCGAGGGCGCGCCTGGGGGGGCTGTGGTGGGCGTAGACGGACATGCTCGGGTGTTCGATGAGAAGGTTCTCCAGGGGGCTGGTCTCCAGGAGGACGGGCTGGCTGCCGCGGCCCGTGAAGCACGGCGGCGGGGTGACGAACCAGCTCTCCTCCAGGGAGCAGGCGTCCAGACGGAGGAACCCGCTCTCCTCCTCCTCCTCCTCCTCCTCCTCCGCCCCGCCGTCGGTGTCGGCAGTGGAGTTGAGGGAGGTGCAGGAGGCGTAGCGGATCGGGGGGCTCGCCATAGGGGAGGGGATCATCACCAGGTCCTCCTCCTCCTCCTCCTCCTCCTCTTCCTCAGGACGAGCAGGGGATCCGTCGCCACACTGAGCTGAGCAGGCTTCAGCTGCAGACACAGAAACACCAGTTTATTAAAAAGGCGTTGTGGCGTCTTTGTAGGTTTTGCATCAACAAGCGGAGCCGTCCGTCTCTGACACTCGTAACAAAGCGACAGTTTCCTGAAACTAACTCAGAAACTAGACCCAGACACTGTGACCAAAACAAAACACTATTTTTTCCCACTTTTAAACTGTTTTTCGAGACATTTTCACCCTGTTCATTGATAAACCCATGATGTGGCTGTTGTTGTTTTGTGGCTGTTGTTGTTTTGTGGCTGTTGTTGTTTTGCTGGCGTAGCTGAAACTTCAGGTGTGATTCCTCCAGGGTGCCAGCAGGCGGTGCTGCTCCACACGTCCCAGTGAAGCTGCAGCCTGCACGCATGATTCTGACCCGTCTGATGAACCCGTCCCTCACTGACAGGAGCTGCTCCCCTGACTCTCATGCTCCCTCTGCACCGAGCTGCTCCTGCTGCTCCCCTGACCCTCATGCTCCTGCTGCACCCCTGATCCTCATGCTCCTGCTGCTCCCCTGACCCCAATGCTCCTGCTTCACCCCTGACCCTCATGCTCCTGCTGCACCCCTGACCCTCATGCTCCTGCTGCACCCCTGACCCTCATGCTCCTGCTGCTCCCCTGACCCTCATGCTCCTGCTGCTCCCCTGACCCTCATGCTCCTGCTGCAGCCCTGACCCTCATGCACCTGCTGCACCCCTGACCCTCATGCTCCTGCTGCACCCCTGATCCTCATGCTCCTGCTGCTCCCCTGACCCCAATGCTCCTGCTTCACCCCTGACCCTCACGCTCCTGCTGCTCCCCTGACCCTCATGCTCCTGCTGCACCCCTGACCCTCATGCTCCCTCTGCTCCCCTGACCCTCATGCTCCTGCTGCACCCCTGACCCTCATGCTCCTGCTGCTCCCCTGACCCTCATGCTCCTGCTGCACCCCTGACCCTCACGCTCCTGCTGCACCCCTGACCCTCATGCTCCTGCTGCTCCCCTGACCCTCATGCTCCTGCTGCTCCCCTGACCCTCATGCTCCTGCTGCACCCCTGACCCTCATGCTCCTGCTGCACCCCTGACCCTCATGCTCCTGCTGCACCCCTGACCCTCATGCTCCTGCTGCACCCCTGACCCTCATGCTCCTGCTGCCCCTCTGACCCTCATGCACCTGCTGCACCGAGCTGCACCCCTGACTCACATGCTCCTGCTGCACCCCTGACCCTCATGCTCCTCTGACCCTCTGCACCGAGCTGCTCCTGCTGCTCCCCTGACCCTCATGCTCCTGCTGCACCCCTGACCCTCATGCTCCTGCTGCACCCCTGACCCTCATGCTCCTGCTGCTCCCCTGACCCTCATGCTCCTGCTGCTCCCCTGACCCTCACGCTCCTGCTGCACCCCTGACCCTCATGCTCCTGCTGCACCCCTGACCCTCACGCTCCTGCTGCACCCCTGACCCTCATGCTCCTGCTGCACCCCTGACCCTCATGCTCCTGCTGCTCCCCTGACCCTCATGCTCCTGCTGCTCCCCTGACCCTCATGCTCCTGCTGCTCCCCTGACCCTCATGCTCCTGCTGCTCCCCTGACCCTCATGCTCCTGCTGCACCCCTGACCCTCACGCTCCCTCTGCTCCTGCTGCAGCCACAAAGCCGATAAATCACAGCGCCGCGTAAACGTGACGACCTCCGGCTGCACACATCTGTCTGAGAGCCAACACCTGGATCCAGCTTCTGCTGATTCACAGGAAGTGATGGAAGGAAAGACGAGGACGACGAGGACGACGCAGCAGAGTGGAGACTAAAAACAGCTGACTCAGCAGATGTTTGGTTTCAGTTCTGTTTAAGGAGCTGATGTTTTTCTCCAGCACGGCAAAAATAATGATATTTATGATGATCTGTTTGTCTGTCTGTGTGTCTGTGTGTGTGTGTGTGTGTGTGTGTGTGTGTGTCTGTGTCTCAGTCTATCTGTCTGCGTGCGTGCGCGTGTGTGTGTGTGGGTGTCTGTGTCTCTGTCTGTCTGTCTGTGTGTTACTGCGTGATGACGTCATCAATGCGTGTGACGTGTTACGGCGTGATGACGTATAGGCAGCAAGAAGCATTCTCCGAGGCCCAGGTAGTGTGAGTACAAACGGGCCTGGAGGGGGGGACAAGGACCCTAAAGCACGGGGCACGGGACGGAGGCACAGTGGGAGGGCGCCCTCAGGGACAGGATTGATGATCTAAAGAGTGATCAGAGTTCTTCACATGTGGGAACTCCGTGTGAACAGGATGTGATAGAATATCCACGTGTGTTTTCCAGACGTTTAGGATCAGACGGGATTTCTGACATTCTCCAGAATAATCAGTGACATTCAGACTGAGACCTCACGACCGAACAGGGCTGCTGCTCTGTGCCCATACAAGTCCGACTCCAGCTCCACCGGGTCTATTTTCTCCCTCCTCTGGTTCCCCGGGGCTTTTGTTTGGCGCGGTTACAGCTCGACGACCATAAACTGCATCTGCACCCTCCCCTCCCTCCCCTTCCCCGCCTGAAACACTCTCACGGCCGTGGTAATCTGAGAAGTGGAGTCCAGAGCGGCGGGTGAACGTCGGGCCAACGTCTGTTTTGACTGGAGTCTTTTTCTGATCTCAGGGGACTTGGCTCGACTCTCGCCCGCCATTAAAGCAGTCTCAGGATTAACGGCGCTGAGCTTCTCCACACCGCTTCAGTTTGTGAGCGAGCAGAGAGTTCCTTCATGCACACATCCAGTTTTTAAAGATGCATTTAGACGCACGTGTGTGCACACATTTGACATTTGAAGCAAACCTTTCTTTCTTTTATTGTTTTAGGGGCGCCCTCCCACTGTGCCTCCGTCCCGTGCCCCGTGCTTCAGGGTCCTTGTCCCCCCCTCCAGGCCCGTTTGTACTCACACTACCTGGGCCTCGGAGAATGCTTCTTGCTGCCTATACGTCATCACGCCGTAACACGTCACACGCATTGATGACGTCATGGCGATGCGTGGCTTTGTTTCCAGATCTTTCCGTAGACCTCGGAGTTTTTGTGCGTCTTGTCGACTGTTTTTGAATCTTTTCATCGACCAAATCTGCAGTAAACACTCCACCTCCGCATCACACCAACGTGAACCTTTCACCGCCATTGTTTGAAATGTCCGCGCATGGTCCCTCCTTCTTTTTTCTATGTCCCAACAGGCGCACAGGAAATGACCTCAGAACCGCCGTAGGCCTCGTGCTCGTACACGTGCGCGCGCTCGTGCTCGTACACGTGCAAACGTGCTTTACTAAAGCCCACCTCTCCCAAACGGGCCGTGGACGGCAAGCGTGCCGCAGCTAGACGTGGAGTGGTTGCACTCACACTGGTCAAACGCACTAGGCTTGACCCGAAAAACCTGTTTTGGCGCGGTGCGGAAGGACAGTGCACCCTAAGTCTCACTTAGTTATCTTCTCTGACAGGACGCCTGCAGACGTTTGGTTATCTCTACATCACTCTTCTTCTCTGGGTCGGTTGTTCGCGCTAATGTGCCGCAGCACGCACGCACGCACGCACGCACGCACGCACGCACGCACGCACGCACGAGTGAAGCCAAAACAGGTTTTAGCGCGGCTGGCTGTTTGGTTTCGGCGGCGCTTGATTTCCATAATATTTGATTAAACGCGCGGCTCTGACAGTGAAGCTGCAGAGACTCAGAGGGAGGGCGGGACATCCAGGCTGCGTCTTTGTTTGATTGACGAGTTGCAGAAAGACAACACTCACGTCTTGTGAGAGCTGAAACTCTCTGAACGAGGCTGTGAGTCGCAGACGAGACGGATCCACCTGAGGGCGAGCGTCTGCCTCTGCGCTGGATTCTACCTCTCCCCGTATTTACTCCCTCCGTGTGTTGAGTGGTTTGGGAAGATGTTATTTACGTTGTCTGCGGGTTTTTGCAGATGTGATGATGTTTTCACACAGCAGGTAAAGACAGGCGAGCGCGTGACTCTTACCCAGGTAGTTGACCAGGATCCAGTCCTCATCGTCCCCCTCTTCCTCCTTGTTGTCTCCGGCTCCGCTTCGCCGACTCAGCTCCTCCACGTCGTCCCCGAACAGAGCGCTGGCGAACCTCTGGAACATCCCTGGACGTCGTGCGGAGGAGGGGGGCGCTGCGATGCTGAGGGGGGTGGAGGAGGAGGAGGAGGCGCGTGGCTCGGGGCGACGGCGGGGAGGAGCGGCGCGCACTTTGGTCATCAGCTGCGGGGGTCACGGCTGCAGGGGGAGGCTCCGGGAAAGGTGCTAAAGTGCATCAATGAAGGGCGTGGATCATCTGCGGGTCAGCAGGCACGGGCTGGACATGGCTCCACGTCGGGGTCGCTTCGTCGACGAGTGCAAAAGTACAAAAACGAGGCCTGACGAGAGGAAAGAGAGAGAGGGAGAGCAGAGATGAAGTAAAGCTGCAACATCAACAGTGTCTCATTCTACGGTCAGAAGCTCACAGAGTGGAAGAACGTCTGCCTTTAGCACATGTTTTGGCTCCTAGAGGACACTTTATGACACGTTCTGGCTCCTAGGGGACACTTTAGCACACGTTTATGCTCCTAGAGGACACTTTAACACACGTTTAGGCTCCTAGGACACTTTAGCACATGTTTAGGCTCCTAGAGGACACTTTAACACGTTTATGCTCCTAGAGGACACTTTAGCACACGTTTATGCTCCTAGAGGACACTTTAGCACACGTTTATTCTCCTAGAGGACACTTTAGCACAGGTTTATGCTCCTAGAGGACACTTTAACACACGTTTATGCTCCTAGAGGACACTTTAACACACGTTTATGCTCCTAGAGGACACTTTAACACACGTTTAGGCTCCTAGAGGACACTTTAACACAGGTTTATGCTCCTAGAGGACACTTTAACACACGTTTATGCTCCTAGAGGACACTTTAACACACGTTTAGGCTCCTAGAGGACACTTTAACACACGTTTATGCTCCTAGAGGACACTTTAACACACGTTTAGGCTCCTAGAGTACACTTTAACACACGTTTATGCTCCTAGAGGACACTTTAACACACGTTTAGGCTCCTAGAGGACACTTTAACACACGTTTAGGCTCCTAGGACACTTTAACACACGTTTATGCTCCTAGAGGACACTTTAACACACGTTTAGGCTCCTAGAGGACACTTTAACACACGTTTAGGCTCCTAGAGTACACTTTAACACACGTTTATGCTCCTAGAGGACACTTTAACACACGTTTAGGCTCCTAGAGGACACTTTAACACACGTTTAGGCTCCTAGGACACTTTAACACACGTTTATGCTCCTAGAAGACACTTTAACACACACACACACACACAAACACACACCCTTGTGCTGTGTTTTTTAAACCCACTGGTGAATAAAGAGTCGTGCTGTGTGTGCGGACACAGCTGGCGGGCAGCTGCTCAGCTGGTCTCAGTTCAGTCTTTTCATGGACAGAACAGAACAGGGGCCGTGATCAGCGTCTCTGTCTGAGCGCAGCTGCCGTGCAGAGCAGGAGGAGGGACGCCGGCTCCCTTTGGCACAGCATCCCTGGAGGAGAGCCAAGGGTGCCGCGGCCCCCTGCCACCTCTTTCTTTGGCCTCTCAGGCCACAAACAGGCGTCTGATTGGTGGAGCAACTCCATTAAATCTGTCCTTTAATGACACTTTAGTCGTTACTTCATGACACTTTAGCACACGTTCTGGCTCCTAGAGGACACTTTAGCACACGTTCTGGCTCCTAGAGGACACTTTAGCACACGTTTATGCTCCTAGAGGACACTTTAACACACGTTTATGCTCCTAGAGGACACTTTAACACACGTTTATGCTCCTAGAGGACACTTTAACACACGTTTATGCTCCTAGAGGACACTTTAGCACGTTTATGCTCCTAGAGGACACTTTAACACACGTTTATGCTCCTAGAGGACACTTTAGCACACGTTTATGCTCCTAGAGGACACTTTAGCACACGTTTAGGCTCCTAGAGGACACTTTAACACACGTTTATGCTCCTAGAGGACACTTTAACACACGTTTAGGCTCCTAGAGGACACTTTAACACACGTTTATGCTCCTAGAGGACACTTTAGCACACGTTTATGCTCCTAGAGGACACTTTAACACACGTTTATGCTCCTAGAGGGATTCACAGCATTCATTCCATGGACTGAGAGAAAAGAGAGAAACGCCATTCAAACGCACGCCCACATGGCTACGCTGCTCCTTGATGCTAACATCACTTTCATCTGCACTTAGCTGGAACCGCTAAAGCTAACGGCTAACGCTAACTGTCAGTCAAACTCCTCTAATCCTTGTTTTGATGCTGTGGTTTTCTGGAGGGGACGGGTTCAAACAGGCTCAAACAGACTCCGGCCTCCTGGAGCTACTGGGCCGGGTCTGACCAACCTGGCAACCCCACTGCTGGACTTCTTTTTTGTTGCTGCCACTACAATCTTGAGACTCTAGATGGAGCTGTTCTCCTCATTCTCTTTCATTTATAAAATATCTAATTAAAAAATAAATCTCCACTAAGAGACCTCAGACTGATATTTGTGAAAGTCCAAATGGCGGATTTTTTCAGCCAGCACTTGAACGCCTCACAACATTCGAATGGACGCTCGATCCCCGGCTGTGGTGCGTTCAAACTCACGTAAAAGCTCGTATTTCTCAGTTTTTCACTACACGCAGATAGAAAGAGCAAAAAACACCCATTTTTTTCTTCCTCCGCGGAACAAAAGCAGAAACTCCGCCTCTGTAAACACAGAGAACTCATGTGAAACGGGTTTGAACTGCAGGGCCGTCCCACCCGCGACAACAACAGGCTGGTAATCTGCTGCACCTGTTCCTCCTCCTCCACCCTATCAGGAGGGATAAATACCAAATATGAATCATGCATTCAGATCCTCATCTTCATCATAATCACCGAGCACAAGGGAAAGCTCTCCTGGGTGTGTTTTTTTATTGTTTTATAAGCGATTAATGACGTTAAAGAGGTCAGTGAGTCACGGCCGTGGCTCTCTGTGATTAATGCCGCAGATAATGCATCTGTTACATCATTATTTATTCATCCAAGTGTAAAAAACGCGCTTTAATCTGATCTAAGTGCGTGTAAACTGCAGGATTACACGATTAAAAACCACATTAAAGCAGATAAACAAGAGCTGACACACCTGCAGGTTTAAGCAGAAACATTAAACTCTAAATGTAACGGCACTTTTTAACTGTTAGCTCCATTATCAGCTATTTTGTGATCTATAAAATCTATTAAATATCCCTGTAATAACAACTTAATATGATATAAAACAGGGGAAAGCAGGAGATTTTCGACTTTGTGGAGATAATTTAAGCGGATGTTGGGTATTTGTTTTGCCAGATGCGACTTTTGCAACTAGTTTATTCTCATTTTAACAGTTTTTATATTTAAATGTTCTTATTAAATGAATTGCTTAGTTAATAAAACATCATATTATTGTGAAAAAACGACAATCACATCAAAATGACACCTTCAAATGTTGTTGTTTTGTTCGAAAAACAACACGAGAAAAGCAGCGAAACCTCGTTTAAAAAACGCTGAAATTAACGCGAGTTTGACATTTACGCTGCAAAAACGATCCATTATCAAATCGATTTTTGGTTCGTGCTCACGTCGAGGGACTGATCGATTAATCGGCGTACTATTTCAGCACTGATGCGATTCACCGACCGGACTGCGGGACCAAAACAAAACCCGGGTCCGATAACAAAGTGGGGCAGAGCGGACGGTTTTGGTGGTTATACAAGAGAAGGGGTGGAGGCTGTAACTGTACACCAGCTGGGCAGGAGCGACGCCCGTCTGCTCAACCTTTAGCCCCTGAAACACATCCTGAAAACACGGTCTCCTCCACACAAACACCCTCCTCCGCTTTCGCACTTTTACCGAGGAAAAGACGCGGAGTTCTGCAGCGCGACGGGCGCAGGATTAACGCAAATCCTGCACACTTAACGGGGTAAACCCGCACCTCAAAGGGGGTAAAAACGCATAAATAACCCCTTAATAAGCAGATGGTGTCTTCACTGTTAGTGTGCATTAAAGAGATATAATAAAACATAATAATTAAAGATGGAATGAGTGTGAAGAAGGGCGCAGGGGCCGTTAACGGACACAGAGGGAGAAACAAAGAGCTCACCTGCGGCACAGAGAGGAGGAGCAGAAGATGCAAACGGCTTTAAAATCCTTAAAAAATGAGGTAGACGAGTCACTTTTCGAAAAAATGGAAAAACTTTTGGTTTCTTCGCGGAAGAAATAAGATAAAAGTGGATTTAAGGGCCGCGCGCCGGGACTCACGGGCAGCTTTTCTGCTTCTTTCTCTTTTTTCAGTCCGTTTCCTCCCGACTGCTCCTTCTTTTGTTGTTGTTATGGAGCTGCAACAGCTGATCGCCCTGACGTCACCAGCAGTCAGCCAATGGGAGGGGCCGGGTCTGGAGCGGCTCGGCCAATCACAGGGCTCGTTACATCGCCCCCCCCTCCTCCTGAAAAGGACATGACTGGGCAAAGAGCTGCTGTTTGGGGATAACAACAGCACTGGATCTGGGCCTTTTCTCCGCTGCAGACACAAAGTTATTGCATAAGCACAACATCCGGGTCCATGTGCACGGTTTCCTGTTTTCAGAGTATTAATGTCAACATGGAAGTGGCACACGATGGCCCCGCTGAACGTTTACACAAGCGCCATACAAGGAAAACTATGAGAGGAGCTTCTTTAAACACATTTGACCTCAGTTCAGTTGGTTTTTATTGCTTTTAAGTCACAGAGAAGTGATTCAAACACAGTGACGGGAAAAAAAGCGTCCGCTCGGTGGAAAAACACCAGCGGGGGAGGAAATGTCCTTTATTCAAAGACTGGATGAGATCGTAGACGGGTTACGTTTAAACAACCCGAGCGAGAACAGGAGAGATTTAGAGGCGAAGAGATGCAAACGGCCACAAAGAGACAAGAATCAACTGCAAAGAGACTCAAAGAGACAATAAACAACTGCAAAGAGACAAGAAACAACCACAAAGAGACACAAAATAACCACACTGTAAATGCAAACAATGTCCTGACTTAAGAATAAATAGTGCATTTAACTTAATACATGCTAGTTTTTAAAGTTTACTTTCTTACACCGAGTTTTCTGCACTTTTTAACTGCATACTTGTTTCATTAAGTAATATGAACTGGATTTTTCTGAGTGAGTAGCATGGTTTGTGGTATGAGACGTCAGTTACACCCAGTGCGCATGTCCATTTCCGGTTAGCGCGCATCTACTACTGTCGGTAAACTCAAGCAAGCGGTCAAAGCCAGCCATGCACACGGCCCCGGTGCTCTCACGGAACGTTGGCTCTTACGGTGGTTTCGGTAAGTGTAAAGCTTTTGTTCGTAATCTTGTCAATATGATTTAATGTTTGGAATGAGAGTTGTTGGACTAAAGCCCATTCTTCGACTTCTTGTTGGCATGTTAGCCTATGTGTGTGTCTGCCCGCGCGTTCACAGAGCAGACGTTAGTAGCAGCTCAACATGAGCGAATCTGAATAAAAGTACTTTTACTCGGCCTTGAGCCCCAGTGTAGTGCTAATATGTAACATGTCTCCGCCGAGTCCTGTCTGTTAGCTGCTGTTGTTTGTGAGTTAGCTAATTAGCTTAGCTTAACGGGCTGTGGTGGGAGAGAAGCGTTATGTGGGGGGGGGGGGGGGGCACATTCAAATGAAATTATGGACACGGATATGTTGAATACACCTAGATAAAACATAGTTTGACTCTCATTGAATAACTACATTGTTTTTGATTAATGGTGTCACTTGGCACTGACTAGTGATTTTACCCAGTTTTGTTTATTTCATGCAGGTGGTATGAGACCCTGATACATACTAAAACCAACAAACCAACACAGAAGAAAAGGAGACAAGGTGGGCACCGCTTTCATAAAGAAATTCAAAATGCAGGTCAGATTAATAATGCTTAAGTAATACATTTTGTTGGAAGGAGTTTTTCATAGAACTGTCATCTGTTTTAATACACAACATTGTAAACATTATTGAAATAATATTAATCTGTTCATCATTTAATCTTGCTTAGATATGAAGGATATGTGAATACACATGGCTGTTAAAAATGACTTTTTAAAATTGTACTATTTAATACATTTTTTTACATTTATTTTTTTCTTTCCATATAGTGTACCTTAGGTGGTGTCTCTGGCAGTGAAGTTGTTGGCAGTTAGAAAAAAGGTTCCCTCAGTCACCAAGACTGTGTTGGCCACCAGGGTACCAGATAACCATCTTACCCATCTTTCAAGTGTCTACTGGAAGAGGGATGCAGTGGACGTGTAAGTTCTGCACTTTTGTCACTCCAAAAAGAGGCCAGCTATTAAAGCATTATAGATTAAAGCATGGTGGCTTCACAAGAACCTCCCCAATACCATGTCTTTATCAGCAGTGTATTTGCACTTTCAAATCATTTAATGCCCTGAAGGTTCATGTATCCAGATTTCACTCACAGGTGGTCAGTGAAAAAGATTATGTGCAAACATTTAATTGTCAAGTGTGTGAGTTTAACGAACCTTGCAGTGAAAATGAATTTTTTACTCATTTACGCAAGCATCTGAAGTTGATGCAGAAAGTGCAGTGCCCCTATCTGGACTGTGACTTTGAGACAAATGTCTACTCTACTTTTAATACACACAAAAATAGGAATCATGACCCGAAGTATTCTGCATCTAGTCTTCAGTTCAAACCAGGAATAGCTGTGCAGCTCTGTGACACTGAGGAGAGCACCTCTGTCCCAGCTGAACCAGTCCCAGCTGAAGATGTCACTAGTTTAGAAGAAGAGGATCTGACAGATGTTGGTGTTGATGTCAATGACCTCAACTCTCAACTTGAGCATAATTTAGCCTCACTTTTCCTGAAAATGCAGACAATACTGAACATATCTGAAAGTGCTCTCCAAGAAATCATCCAGCAAATACGACAGGTATTTCAACTTTCAGAACCCCTGATGTTTTCTGTGGTTGAGGAGATACTCAGACGCCATTATCCTGATATTGATAATGCTGTTGTTAAGGAGGTAGTCTGTGCATTGACTGACACAAATGTATTTTTGAAACACACATCAGCTGGAGGCTCACTTTCAACTTCCAATAGGAGAGCAACTTACATAGCGAAAGAATTTCTTGTCGTGGAACCTGTGGAGTTTGTCACTGACAAGCAGGGTCAAAATATAGTTTACATTCCATTGATTAAAATGCTTCAGGCACTGTTGAGCAAAGACGGTGTTTTAGACAAGGTTCTCACCACCAGCAGCTCTAAAGGAAGTGGATATAGTAACTATAGGGATGGTTCTCACTTTAGTGAAAATGCCATTTTATCAGAAGACGAATTCAGAATCACCCTGGGGTTGTATATTGATGACTTTGAGGTTGCAAACCCACTCGGAACATCTAAGAAGAAGCATAAATTGTGCGCAGTATATTGGGTTCTTGCCAATCTACACCCAAAGTACCGATCATCCCTTCATGCCATACAGTTGGCTGTTTTATGCAAGGTAAACACCGTTAAGGAGAAGGGGTATTATGAAGTCCTACGTCCACTTATTGAAGACCTAGCATCACTTGAGGAGAATGGAGTTTATGTTGAAAAGTTGGGAGCAAGCATTAAGGGGACTGTGCTGTATGTTGCAGCAGATAACTTGGCTGCCCATGCATTGGCGGGATTTCAAGAGAGCTTTGTTGTGCAGCGAATGTGCAGGTTTTGTATGGCCACACGAGAAGAAATCCAAACAAAAAATGTCAACTCAGGTTATTACATGCTGAGAACCAAAGATGCCCATGACAGACAGGTTCAGGAAGTCAAGCAGGACCCATCTAAAGTAGCACATTATGGAGTCAAAGGTGGATGTGTGCTTGGTGAAAACTTGAAATATTTTCATGCCGTAGATGGATTTCCTCCAGATATTCTTCATGATTTTTTGGAGGGAGTGGTCCCATTTGAATTGCACCTGTGCATTCAAGATCTGATAAAAAAGAAATACATCTCTCTTGAGACACTAAATCAGGCCATCAAAGAATTCCCATATTTCTTTTCTGACAAAACGGACAAACCTCAACCAGTTCCAAAGACATTAGCCTCAAGGAAGACGATAGGAGGGAATGGCCATGAAAACTGGTGTCTAATCAGACTGCTTCCCTTAATGATTGGGCATCTTGTTCCTGAGGGAGATGAGACATGGGAGGTGCTCATGGTCTTAAAAGATGTGCTTGAATTGGTTGTGTCTCCAAGATTCACAGATGAGTCTTTGTTCTATTTAGAGTCTAAATTGTCAGAGCACAGAGAGTTACTACTGAATGCTTTTCCAGCTTGCAGACTCCGTCCAAAGCATCACTATATCGAGCATTATCCCCACTTGACAAAAGTCTTTGGCCCTCTCATAGACATGTGGACAATGAGATTCGAAGGGAAGCACAAGTTCTTCAAAAAAGTCATCCATGAAACTCAGAACTTCAAAAATGTTCCCCTAACTTTGGCAAGGCGACATCAAAAGATGATGGCGTACCATTTGGACTGTGCTTCATTTTTTAAACCAGCACTCCAAGCAAACAAAGTCAAGAGCATAATGATTTCTTCCCTCCCAGGGAACATTCAAGACATTTTGCACCAAAGATGTGGTCTCCAAAACACAGTCCTGTCAGCTGTGTCTGTCAATATTGATGGAATGAACTATGCTGCAGATATGGTGGTTTCTGTAGGTTCATGTGGAGGGCTTCCAGAATTCAGACAGATTAAGCAAGTGCTAGTGATTAATACAGACATTGTTTTCTTGTGCAAACCAATGATTGCATGGTATCATGAGCATCTTCGTGCCTATGAATTGACACAAAGCAGCGCAGGCTTGGTTGCCTCTCAGTTGACTGAGTTCAATGATGTTTTTCCTTTGTCGGCATACCGAGTCAGAGGCACGTTGTTTGTTTCTTTGAAACATTACATATTATGCTAGCCGCACCAACTTTTATGGCTCTCTTCTTTGTAGGACTATGGAACAGAAGTGGCCAATCAGAGTCATCGTCACTGATTGTGACATTAGAAGAATCAGTCTTGATCAGAAACCAGACAACCTTGAGTCTCTTTTGGAACACTTGAAAGTTAAACTGGCACTACCATATGATTTCAAACTACAGTTTGAAGACCCACTGTTTAACAACGCCCTCTGCAATCTGACAGATGTGTCAGAACTGCCAGATCGAGCCACGCTGAAAATTATAAGTCTTGAGTCCCTCTCTTTAGTCTCTAGCATACTGTCTTCACCGAGCACATCTGATACAGAGATACTGTATACAAGTGAAGAAAAATCTCAGTTGATGAGGCCGGATCCTTGGCCGTCTGCATTTGATATTCCAGAATTCTCTGTGGATGTAAATTTCCGACTGAGACAGGGAGACCTTGCCTACATGAAGGATGGAACTCGGATGGATGTTTCTCGGGACATGAAACATGTGATCTTAGAAAGACTTGCAGAGACAATGTACAAATACACAGCATACCCCACAGAGGAAAACTGTCAAGAAGTGGCCTCTGCACTGATTGCAAAACATCCCTGTCTGAAAGAAGCTGGATCATCCACTGGATACTGTGGATGGAAAAATAGCATTAAGTTTAAGATGGGGAATTTCCGTACAAAAATGAGGAGATCTGGAATGGCCGATGTCACGGTGAATGGCAACAAGAGGAATAGGGATTTCCCTGAAGGAGCGCCATCATGTAGTAACATAAAAAGAGCAAAAAGAAGTGAGACAAATTTCTTGCCAAATTTTCCTGATGGTGAAAATGCAGATACTCTTGAGTCTGTTAGAAGACAGCTTGAAAGTGAAGCAATCAAAAGGCTTCCGGACTCAGCTGATGTGAAGAAAATGATGGACCAGACATTTTCTTTGCGACGTAAAGAAATCATGGAAGAACAGCCTCCAGTTAAAAGGATGATGGAACGCTGGCCTGCGCTGTTCACAGAAAGTCAGGTATGTCCCACTGACACTGCACTACACTGAACCACACCACAAGTAATAATTATTTTCATTGTAGATTACTCTGTTTCATTATTTGAATGATTAATTGATTTATCATTGAGTAAATCTGGTCATTACTTTTTGAGAAATGTATTGTATATGACATCCAAAGGACCTTATTTAGCTACCTAACCCTATTTGACTGTGTTTTATTGTTTCTTAAGGTGTTTGCCGAGTTCTACAGAGTCGCTAGTAAGAACCTCAAGAAAGACTTCTACGAAGCTCTAGACCACCATACCACTCGTCTCATTGACCTCTTCAAATCCAAAAAAGGAGTTGTCGGTCAATCACTTGATCACCTCCTCCAGCCAATCAATACACAAGTAAGTGTTGTTTCAGTTTCTTAATCATTACCACCTTATGGTAGAGTGCTTGCAAGCTTCAACTAGGCCTACAGCTGCTACTACAGTACAAGTAGTTCTTTAAAATTTAACATTGTAACTTGAGCACGTATTCATCCACAGACATTTTTTCCCAAATAAGTTTGCTTTCATATAGTCTTCTGCTTATTGTTTTTTGTCATTTTTTCCATGAGACGAGTGACATCACCACAACACGCACTGCTGTCCTGCAATGTCTGCCCCTGTTTCTTGGTGATAAGTCAGGCGAATTCTTCCTCAGTTGCCGAGTAAGTACATTTATGATGGTAATGATATGATCATCGTACAGTGCACATTTTAGGACGTCATCAGACCTCAGGTTCGGTTCATTTCAGAAAAAACAGCATTCTATATAGCAATATCCCCCAAACTGAGATCAAGTTAGGTATTATAGCCTGTACTCACACTTTGCAAACAAAACATATTTAAATGGGGATGTCACAACATTTAACAAGTGACATATTTTTAATCAGTTGGGAGTTACAAACAAATTTGATGTCTCACATGTGATGCTCAAGGAAAGCAATTTTACATCTTAGTCTATGGTGAAAATGTTTTATTTCCATTTCTCCTGATATAAAATTTGGTTTAGAGGGTTATATCACTAAATTGCAACTACACATTTATGTTTAAAATGATTTTCAATGCATGCAAAGTTTGAGCCAAATCTGTTTTTTTAATGCTTTTTGTGCAGGTTTAGTACTGAAATGCAGCCATTTCTACCTGCTCATAATCTAAAGAGCTCTCTAAGACAGTATTCCAGAGTTGTGGTTTGTTCTATGTGATTTTGTGCAGACACTTTAATCATCAAAGTGAACACACTATAACTGTGAGTCTTAGCATCCTACCTGAATTTATTTGTGTTCTTTTATTTTTAATGAAGGATTCGAACACTACAGATGACTTCACCCAGGTGCCTGTTGGGGTTCTTAGAGTCATGACTGAGGACACGCCACCAGTGATTAACAGCATTGCAATCATCCTTGAAGGAAACATCATCATGGATGAGATTCCCACAACCTCTCAAGCACTTTGTCTTCTGTTCGGCTTAATATATGCACTCCATCTGGATTACCCCAAAGGTATGAAGAACACATTTGAGTTCATCCAGAAGATATTGTTGAACCTCGGACCTCAAAAACTCAGCCCAAGACTGCAAACATTAAAAAATGCTCTTTCGGGCTAGATGTTGTGGCTAGGGATAGCTATACTAGTTGTCTACATAAGTGTGGTGTGTGAATGAGTGTTGGTTTGATGGGGCTGAAACAAAACATTATTGAATACTTCGTAGTTTTATTTTTATTGTACTGAATATTATGTTTCACTTGCATTTTTTTTAATGTTTTGATAATGAAACCGTGAAAGCCTCTTTTTGTGGAGCTGCAGAGGTATCAATGTTGTTTTTTTAAAGAAATAACAAAAGATGTTTAATACACAACACAGTGTTCCCTCTAACAAAAATGTATAATCGTCACAGTAACTGTCAAAAGAATGGCAGTGTTTTGATTTTGTTTGGTTTTTTGGTTCAGCCTCATTTCATTCCGTACTGATCTGGTTCAGTATTATGTTATGGGTGTTAAGTTACTGCTACCTCATAATTTCAGAAAGGGAGCAGGTACTTGGGGAGCCCACAGTATAAAAAAAAGGTTAATAGAGACCAAAAGTAAACCTGTAAGTATCTGTTGAGATACCTGCTTGTTGTATTTGTTTGCTGTTTTGTTTAAAGGCAGCAGAAGACATCCTTATGCAGATCACATGACCCTGCCATCAGTGCAGGTGTTATGTAATTTCCAGTGAGTTAAAACTGTTATATAGGGCGTACATTTTGTGATGTTTAGTATTAAAATGTAGTGTGCCTCTGTAACACAGGTTGAATATATCAAAGTTGTTAAAGAGCTGTCTTAATTAAGCTGCTTTGAAGATGTGTGTATAAGTGCAGTTCTATGTAATACAGTTTTAATTATCGGGTTTTACTCAGGTTTTAAACTTTTACAGACTAAATGTTGCCAAGTCTGTTTGTTGTTGTGAGACATTCAGGAAAGTGTCCATTGTGAATCAAGAGCCTTCTGTTAGCTTACATCCAGACCAATCATTACACCTCACTCACACTCATTCTCACTCTTAAGTCTCACTCATTCTGTCATACATCACATACTGATTTTCACTCATACTGACATACGCTTTCTGTCTCACTCACACACACACTCACTCGCACACATGCATGCTCTTATACTCAGTCTCTCTCACAAACACATAATATTGAAGAAATAATTTAGAGAAAGACATAATTTAGCAGGAATTATTCAGCAAACTGCAAAGAAGGATTAGCCTCTAACTGGTTAGCATCATTTATTCTCCGTTTTCTCTCCCCTGCATTGACTGGCCTGGTTTTCTGCTAACAGAAGGGTTTGGACAATTAATCGCAGTATTAGCAAAAATCGCCATATGTAATTACAGTACAGTATATGTAATGTTTTGATAAAGGTCAAATTAGGTAAACTCCATTTAAAAAGTTTAAAGTGTATGTGGTGCTAAAGCGATGGTCTGACTTTCCATCTATCACCTGTAAATTGTTCAGCCAAACTTGACGTTTGAATGGTCTCTGTCTAGAGAAGTTTCAGAATGAACAGCATGTTGATTGTTCTTATTGTTGTTTACAAATACTGAAATTAAAAAAAAAACATTTTCATAATGCCATTTTGTGAATCCTTATTTTAAAGTTGGCTTAACTAAGGTATGTTAAGTGCATTTATTTTAATTTAAGTACTGTCCACTTAATATGGCACAGTAATATTAACTTAATGTGACTCATCTTTATTGAGTTCCTGTCAACTTTATTGAAGTGGATTACACTAAGATACCTCAAGTAAAGTGTAGTACAAATTTCAAGTGATGCCCACTTGTTTTGGCAGAATATACTAAGTTAATATAACTCAAAGTATTTGAGTTGTAACAGCTTGATTTGAATTTAACCATAGTAAGATACATTAAGTTCTCACAACTTCAAAACAAAGTAAAGCTCACTTAAATATAATAATTTTACAGTACTTCACACAATTAAGTTTGTTTACTTACTTTTCCCAAGGTAATCGGTTTCCTAAATTTCTTTAAGTAAACTCAACTTGTTAAAATTTACAGTGCACAAAGAGACAATAAACAACCACAAAGAGACAATAAACAACCACAAGGAGACACATAACAACCACAAAGAGACACAAAAAAACCACAGAGACACAAAACAACTACAAAAACACAACAACCATAAAGAGACACAAAGAGACAAGAAACAACCACAAAGAGACTCAAAGAGACAAGAAACAAACACAAAGAGGCAAGAAACAAACACAAAGAGACACAAAACAACCACAAAGAGACACACAACAACCACAAAGAGACACAAAGAGACAATAAACAAACACAAAGAGACATGAAACAACCACAAAGAGACACACAACAACCACAAAGAGACTCAAACAGACAAGAAACAACCACAAAGAGACACAAAACAACCACAAAGAGACACACAACAACCACAAAGAGACACAAAGAGACAATAAACAACTGCAAAGAGACAATAAACAAACACAAAGAGACAATAAACAAACACAAAGAGACAAGAAACAACTACAAAGAGACACAAAACAACTACAAAGAGACAACAAACAACCACAAAGAGACAATAAACAACCACAAAGAGACAAGAAACAAACACAAAGAGACAATAAACAACTGCAAAGAGACAAGAAACAACCACAAAGACACACAAAACAACCACAAAGAGACAATAAACAACCACAAAGAGACAAGAAACTATCACAAAGAGACACAAAACAACCACAAAGAGACAAAGAACAGTATGAACTCTGAGATAAAGTATAAAACCTGTTCTTAAGTAGAGATCTGACACATTTTATTTTGATTGTGTGTTTAAAGCTTCTGACACTGACGCATCGCTTCGTTCTCATCATATTTAAAAATAAAGAACATTTTTAAACGGTCTCTTCTCGTGTTGCACCTGAACACGTCTGTGACGCGCTGCAGGTAAACACCAGCGTGGACCTCCAGGGAAAACAGCGTCCTGTTTAACGAGGACGAGGCTGTAGACGCAGATATGTGGGTCAGACGTGGATCACCCGGCCCCGTCACAACCCAGAGGGGGGACACTGGGGAACCCTCACCCCCACCCTGCTCTCCATTCAACCCATAATCTGGAGCAAAGGCCACCACATCCAGACAAAAGGCCTCGGCTGCTGCTGCTGCACAGATTCAACCCATGTTTGTTTCTGTTCTCTGCGTCAGGATGACTTTTATCCACAGAGACGCAAAATAACTAGAAACAGACGCAAAATAACCAGAAACAGACGCAAAATGACCAGAAAAAGACTCAAAATGACCAGAAAAAGACTCAAAATAACAGAAACAGACTCAAAATAACCAGAAAAAGACTCAAAATGACCTGAAAAGACTCAAAATGACCTGAAAAAGACTCAAAATGACCAGAAAAAGACTCAAAATGACCTGAAAAAGAGTCAAAATGACCTGAAAAGACTCAAAATGACCAGAAAAAGACTCAAAGTGACCTGAAAAAGACTCAAAATGACCTGAAAAAGACTCAAAATGACCAGAAAAAGACTCAAAATGACCTGAAAAAGAGTCAAAATGACCTGAAAAGACTCAAAATGACCAGAAAAAGACTCAAAGTGACCTGAAAAAGACTCAAAATGACCAGAAAAAGACTCAAAATAACAGAAACAGACTCAAAATAACCAGAAAAAGACTCAAAATGACCTGAAAAGACTCAAAATGACCTGAAAAAGACTCAAAATGACCAGAAAAAGACTCAAAATGACCTAAAAAAGACTCAAAATGACCGGAAAAAGACTCAAAATGACCTGAAAAAGACTCAAAATGACCCGAAAAAACTCAAAATAACCAGAAAAAGACTCAAAATGACCTGAAAAGACTCAAAATGACGAGAAAAAGACTCAAAATGACCAGAAAAAGACTCAAAGTGACCTGAAAAGACTCAAAATAACCAGAAAAAGACTCAAAATGACCTGAAAAGACTCAAAATGACCAGAAAAAGACTCAAAATGACCTAAAAAAGACTCAAAATGACCGGAAAAAGACTCAAAATGACCTGAAAAAGACTCAAAATGACCCGAAAAAACTCAAAATAACCAGAAAAAGACTCAAAATGACCTGAAAAGACTCAAAATGACCAGAAAAAGACTCAAAATGACCTGAAAAGACTCAAAATGACCAGAAAAAGACTCAAAGTGACCTGAAAAGACTCAAAATGACCTGAAAAAGACTCAAAATGACCTGAAAAAGACTCAAAATGACCAGAAAAAGACTCAAAATGACCAGAAAAGACTCTTATTATTAGATTATACAAACATCTATATGCTGTTTGTGTGTGTGTATGTGTATGTGTGTGTGTGTGTGTGTGTGTGTGTGTGTGTGTGTATGTGTGTGTGTGTGTTTAACACAATAAGCGATCACTGTTACACATCACATTCATCTGTCACAGTATTAACGCACAGTCGCCTTCCTGCTGCTGCGTCTTTACATAATCTGGCTAATGTTTACTGTGTGTGTGTGTGTGTGTGTGTGTGTGTGTGTGTGTGTGTGTTGCACAATGCTGTCCTCTGTGAGCACCGCGGGGTCATCGACCCTGTGTTGTTGTCACTGAACACTTATTGAGTAATGGATACGCTGCCAGGTACTTGAGTGTTACATGCATATTTGAACAGATGACATGTTAGCATCTGTTAGCGTGGGTTAGCATGTGTTAGCGTGGGTTAGCATGTGTTAGCGTGTGTTAGCATGCTGCAGTAAGATGCACTTCATTAGCCGCCTTGGAAGCACAGACTGCATTTTCAAATGTTGCATATAAACCAGGGACAGGGACTCTAAAACGACCACAAAAAAACTCTAAAATGACAACAAACGACTCTTAAATGACTACAGACAACTTTTAAATGACTGCAAACGACTAAAATGACTACAAACGAATCTAGAATGACTCTAAAATGACTACAAATGACTCTAAAATGACTACAAACGACTCTTAAATTACTACAAACTACTCAAATGACTACAAATGACCCTTTAATGACTACAGACGACTCTAAAATGACTACAAATGACTCTAAAATGACTACAAATACTCTAAAATGACTACAGACGACTCTTAAATGACTACAAATACTCTAAAATGACTACAAACGACTCTAAAATGACTACTAACGACTCTAAAATGACTGCAGACGACTCTTAAATGACTAAAAATGACCCAACACACCTACAGACGACTCTTAAATGACCCAACACGTTTACAAACCACTCTAAAATGACTACAAGTGACTCTTAAATGACTACAAACAACTCTAAAATGACTCTTAAATGACTACAAACATCTCTTAAATGACTACAAACAACTCTAAAATGACTCTTAAATGACTACAAACGACTCTAAAAGACTACAAATGACTCTTAAATAAATACAAATACTCTAAAATGACTACAAATGACTCTTAAATGACTGTTTCATTTCTGAGTAAAATGTTGTGTTGACACATCACATACACGGTAAAACCCTCCACATCACAGGAACAGTGGCGGTGCAACAGGAAGGGGCGGGGCCTCCTCTTATCACTGCTGTGATGTCACAGCGTTCAGGTGTGACCTTGTTTTGTGGGAATGGAAAAATCTAGAGTGACACGGTGTCCCAGTGTGTGTTTGTCCCACATGGATCTGTTTTGTAAGCGGGAATGATTCACACACACGCACACACACACGCACACACGCACACACACACACACACACACACACGCACGCACACACACGCACACACGCACACACACACAGAAAAGGTATGAAAAGGTTTGTATCTCTTTGTGGTCATTTTGTGTCTCTTTGTAGTCATTTTGTGTCTCTTTGTAGTTGTTTTGTGTCTCTTTGTGGTCATTTCGTGTCTCTTTGTGGTCATTTTGTGTCTCTTTGTGGTTGTTTTGTGTCTCTTTGTGGTCATTTCGTGTCTCTTTGTGGTCATTTCGTGTCTCTTTGTGGTCATTTTGTGTCTCTTTGTGGTCATTTTGTGTCTCTTTGTGGTTGTTTTGTGTCTCTTTGTGGTCATTTCGTGTCTCTTTGTGGTCATTTCGTGTCTCTTTGTGGTCGTTTTGTGTCTCTTTGTGGTCGTTTTGTGTCTCTGTGGTTGTTGTGTGTCTCTTTGTGGTTGTTGTGTGTCTCTTTGTGGTCGTTTTGTGTCTCTTTGTGGTCGTTTCGTGTCTCTTTGTGGTTGTTTTGTGTCTCTTTGTGGTCGTTTTGTGTCTCTTTGTGGTCGTTTTGTGTCTCTGTGGTTGTTTTGTGTCTCTTTGTGGTTGTTGTGTGTCTCTTTGTGGTCGTTTTGTGTCTCTTTGTGGTCGTTTCGTGTCTCTTTGTGGTTGTTTTGTGTCTCTTTGTGGTCGTTTTGTGTCTCTTTGTGGTCGTTTTGTGTCTCTTTGTGGTTGTTGTGTGTCTCTTTGTGGTCATTTTGTGTCTCTTTGTAGTCATTTTGTGTCTCTTTGTAGTTGTTTTGTGTCTCTTCGTGGTCATTTTGTGTCTCTTTGTAGTTGTTTTGTGTCTCTTTGTGGTCGTCTTGTGTCTCTTTGTGGTTCTTTTGTGTCTCTTTGTGGTCGTTTCCTGTCTCTTTGTGGTCAGTGCGTGTCTCCTCGAGTGATATTTTGCAGGTGAAGGCCGGGGGGGTGGGGGTGGGGGGGGGGCCCTGGGCCCGGTGCCCGGTGGGCCCGGTTCAGCCCGTGTCTGTGGGGAACTGTGTTTGTGGATTCACACACGTTGTTTCTGCCGAGGGTCCAGAAACGCCCTGAAGTCTGCAGCACAAACTGAGCTGAGTGACATCCTCCCGCTGAGTTGCATCAGCTGAGGCGGGAGGCGGGACACGGCGCAGAGAGCCGGCACCTCATTGGCTCCCGCTGCCCTGTCAGTCAAACCCTGTGAACAAGTTCCCCGCTGCCCCCCCCCACCCCTCAGCTCATAAAGGCCGTTAATAACAGTGGTGAAGTCGCAGCCGCTCTCCTTTCCTCCGTCAAAATAACTCCAGAGGAAAAAACGGAGTCGAGTCAGCGGCTGGAAGGGAAACGTCTGCATGAGCCGATCCACCACTTTACATATAATTATATATAACGATCAAATGAGAAGCAATGTCACATATTTAAAGTGCATTTTCACTCTTCGTGCACACGTCTTCATGAGTGACACACACGTTGTTGTTGTGAGGAGACGTCCAGCTGCTCAGGAAATCACACAAACAAGGCAAACAAACAAGATTCAAACCAGTTTTACCAGAAAAGAACCATAAAAAGTCTAAAAGTGTAGAAACGTGTGCAGAGGTTCGGGGTCGGAGGAGGTCTCAGTATTCCTAAACACAGCTTTTGCTTTGTGAGGTGGTTGTTTTGTTTTGTTTCAGCCTCAGACGCAGTTTATTCTGCACAACAGCTGGAGGAAGTGATGTCACATCGCAAATATGAGCTCCCGGTTTTCCATCTGTGCAGCAGAATGTAGGTGACACACTGAAGCAGCTGGGAGCGACGAACAGCCCGCAGCGGAGAATGTTTCCTGACAGGTTTTATGTCAAACACACGTCTGTGTCTCAAAGGAAAGGGCGTAACGCTCACACTCACATATCTGAGCCGCAGGACAAACCGGTGTGAGGACTCGCCCACAGGTGACTCTAATGACCACAGTCGACCCAGAATGACCATAAATGACCCCAAAACACCTACAGACGACTCTTAAAAGAATACAAACGACCTTAAATACCTACAAATGACTGCAAAATTATTAGAAAATTACCCCAAAACACCTGCAGACGACTCTTAAGTGACCCCAAAAGGACTACAAATGAGCCCAAAACGCCTACAAACGACTCAAAACGACCTGCAGGACAAACCGGTGTGCTGGATATTTTTGCTGTGTGCGTTTACATAACGCCTGTCAGTCCGTCTGTCTGTCTGCAGCACCTGATGCACCACACAGATGCCATATTTAATGTTTAACATGTAAGAAATAAAGATTTTGAGTGTGCATTTATTCGCTCTTGATGGTGAGAGTTAGATGATAGCTGGGAGGTCGATGACCTGCATGCACCCAAACCAAACCCACAGTACCAGAAGAGACAATGCAAAGACGTTCCTAAAGTTCCCACAGATATCAGACGCTGTCACACCGTGTGAAAGACACAGAAATGTTAAAAAAACAACTCTAAAATGACTAAACAATGACCCTAAAATGCCTACAGACGACTCTAGTATTACTACAAACGATGCTGAAATGCCTTAAAATGACCAAAAATTACGAAAAATTACCCAAAAACGCCTACCGACAACTCTAAATTGACTACTACTGACCCAAAATGACTAAAAATGACTCTAAAATGCCTACAGACGACCAAAAAATGATTACTAATGACCCTAAAAAGCCAAAAATAACCCCAAAACACACAGAGACGACTCTAAAATAACTAAAAATGATTCTAAAAGGACAATAAATGACCCAAAATGGCTAAAAATGACCCCTTAAACGCCTACAGACAGCTCTTAAATCACTACTACTGACCAAAAATGACTAAAGATGACTCTTAAATGCCTATAGACGACCCAAAACACCTACAGGCGACTCTTAAATGACTCTATAATGACTACAGAGGGCCCAAAACGACATGCAGGAAAAAACGGTCAGCAGAATATTTGGCTGTGTTCGTTTACATAACGCCTGTCACTCAGTCCGTCCGTCTGCGTGCAGCACCTGATGCACCACACAGACGTTTTAGAGCGTACATTTTTTCTGTTTAACGTAAAGAAAAACTAGAACCAAGTGTGGTTTTCACACTAACTCACCAGAGTGACGGAGGTCAGAGGTCAAGAGAACGCTCCAGTGAACTCAAAGTGCACAGAGAGGCCTGATAAGAGGTGCAGCGACCTGCAGACGGCACGACTCCGCACATAAACAGCTCTGAAGCAGAGAACAGGGTCAGTGAGGCAGAAGAGAAAGCTCAGGGTTTCTAAAAACACGCTTCATAAAAGGCACAAACTTTTGTTTTACACATTTAAAAAACACAAAACCAGCCGAGCACAGACGCTGTGCATGACGTGTTGACCCCAGACTTAAAGGACGGACAGAAAACAAACACTTTGTGATGTTCGAACCAAAGAAACACCAAAAATAATCAACATTAATAACATTAAACAGATGTTTTTCAGTGTTTTCCTGTTAGGAACGTTTTGAATTTGATAAATGGCGAGTTAATCCTCCTGAAAAGCTTAAATAAAGTGAAGAGAAGCTAAATGAAGCTAATGCTAACGTTTGTCTGGTCAATCCCCATAGACCTCCATCTTAAACTGAACCAATCCCCATAGACCTCCATGTTAAAATGAACCAATCCCCATAGACCTCCATGTTAAAATGAAGCCTGTAGCATCAGTTTTCTTCCATGCTAACGGCTAACATGTTAGCATGACACCTGTAAACACGCTAACATGCTACGTTAGCATGTTAGCGACTTTTCCCCCAAAAGTGATGAAGATCTAAATGTAGAAAAGCTGCGATAAAAAAGCTTGTTACTGAGCGACGACACACGCGAAAACACAAACACACCAGACACAGATTCATCTTTCAGTGTCAGAACTGAATCCTGATAATTACGTTTATTAATACGTTTAAAACGGGCGGAAAACAACCCGTCAGTTACACATCACAGAGGTGTTTTTATCAGGGAGCAGTGAGAAATCTTCATACGGTACAAAAGATCCGCGGAGAAGCTGAAACTGAGCTAAAAACACCCTGAAAGAAGAATTGTGCTCATGTACCGTATTCTCCGCACTATAGGAGCACCTAAAAACCTTCACATGTCTCAGTGCTCCTTATAATCAGGTGCTCCTTATATATGGACCAATATTGAGCCACAACAGGTCTCCAACTACGGTGAGCAGCCGCCGACTCTATTTTCCCCCGTAGAAGAAGTAACGCGCGGTGCATGTTGAGATACACGACTGCGCGAAGCGTGCCGTTTCATTTCCATGTGTGTGTTTGTGTAAAGAGCCCAAAATGGCTCCTGTTAAGAGACACGCTTACGACGCAGAGTTTACACTCAAGGCCATTAGTCACGCAGCAGAACACGGGAATAGAGCAGCAGCCAGAGAGTTGAACATGAACCAATCAATGGTGCCGAAGTGGAGGAAGCAACGAGACGACCTCCCCTGACTGTGTTGTTGACGTTCCCTTTAGCGCAGCTCCATCTAATGGATGCAGAACGTAACCCCAGCCTCCACTGTAGTGTCTGTTCTATGCTCCTTATAGTGCGGAGAATACGGTAAATCTGAATTTGCACATTAATCTCATTGTTATTTTACATTCAGACATTTTGAGGAAAAGCTCGTGTTGATAAGAAACAGTCAGTAAAAATAAAATAAACACATCAGTTCTTCTGTTTCTGTGGCAACGAGCTGAAAACAGGAGCCTGAATCCTCAAGTTCACCTCTGAAGGTGAACCCGCGTAAATAAACACGCTCTCTAATCCGGCTACGAGCGCGTCAGAAAACTCAAAATGACGACATGATTTTTACGAAGCAACGTCACGATTCTGATATCGCGATTATTAATGAGAGTTTCTTATTAAACGCTACGGAAGGAAAATAAACTTCTACGTAACAGAGGGAGTCGTCTGCGTAGAGCTGCAGTCACATCCAGGAGACTGCTACAGATCCTTGTTTTATTATCACAATATTACGACTTTTTTATCGGAATATTACGACTTTTTTTATTGAAATATTACGACTTTTTTCAATCACAATCATCAGCCTTTTTTATCGGAATATTACGACTTTTTTATCGGAATATTACGAATTTTTTTTTTGAAATATTACGACTTTTTTCAATCACAATCATCAGCCTTTTTTATCGGAATATTACGATTTTTTCTCTCAAAATATTACGATTTTTTGGGACAAAATATTACAATTTTTTTTATCACAATCTTCAGACCTTTTTTTATCGGAATATTACGACTTTTTTTATTGAAATATTACAACTTTTTTCAATCACAATCTTCAGACCTTTTTTTATCGGAATCTTGCGACTTTTTTAATCACAATCTTCAGACTTTTTTTATCGGAATATTACGACTTTTTTTAATCACAATCTTCCGAGATTTTTTTGGTCAAAATATTACGACTTTTATATTATAAATCTTTTTTATATCCATCCAGCAGATGCAGACAGTAAACTCCTGCAGCCCAGTTTAAACTGGTTTGGTTCAGACGAGTGACGTTAAATTCACTGGTTCACTGGATGATTCTCTCCAACATGTCCACGTTTTTATTATCACAACCTTCAGACTTTTTTCTTGAATTATTACGACTTTCTTGTCACAATCTTGTACTTTATTTCTTAGAAAGGTTACGACTTTTTTATTACCACAATCTTCTGACTTTTTTATCGAAATATTACGATTTTTTGGTCAAAATATTACTTATTATATTACTTTATTTCTACATATTTCCCCCAGATACAGACCGTAAACAGTAAGACGTTGTGAACTCTCACCACCCCAGTTTAAACTGGTTTACGGGATTATCTCCAACACTTTTCTCAACAATTCTTCCCCCTTGAAATGTTACGACTTTAGTCACAATCTTCTTACTTTTCTCAAAATCTTACGACTTTTTGTCTTGAATTATTACGACTTTTTTTTACAATCTACTTAAATTTTTATCAAAATCTTCCAAGTTTTTTTCCCCTCAAAATATTACGACTTTTATATTATATATATATTTTATATCCATCCAGCAAAACTGCTTTGGTCCGGACGAGTGACGTTAAATTCACTGGATGATTCTCTTCAACATTTACACGTTTTTATTATCACAACCTTACGACTTTATTTCCTGAAAATATTACGACTTTTTTTCACAATCTACTTTAATTTTTATCAAAATCTTCAAACACTTTTTTCTCAAAATATTACGAATTATTTGGTCAAAATATTACATTTTTTTGCACAATCAGGCATTTTTTCTTGAATTATTACTTATTTGTCAGAACCTTTCTACGTTTTGCTTAAATAACCTTTTTGTCAAAGACTTTTTTTAATCGTAATATTACAACTTTTTCTTCACAATCTCCCAAATTACTTTTCTCAAAATATTACGATTTCTTGGACGAAATATTACGACTTTTTTTTTTTATCCCAATCTTCTGACTTTTTTTATCGAAGTATTCCGACTTTCTCTCAAAACATTACGACCTTTTTTAACCACAATCTTCCAGGTTTTTTTTCTCAAGATATTACGATTTTTCGGTCAAAATATTACGATTCTTCTGGCACAATCTCCCGACTTTGTTTCTTGTATTGTTATCACTTATTTGTCAGAACCTTTCTACATTTTGCTTAAATTACAACATTTTTCTCTCTGAATATTACGACTTTTTTTCTACGTATTTCCCCCAGACACAGAACGTAAACAGTCAGACGTTGTGAACTCCCACACAATTAGTTTTTTGTCAGTCTTCCAATTTTTCCCCTTGAAATATTACGATTTCAGTCACAATCTTACATTCTCTCAAAATCTTACGACTTTTCTCTCCATGTCCCCACCAGCTGAGAAAGCTGTTTTGTGGGTTTAAGGCTGAACGTTTGTTCCCATTGATACTTATTCTCATCGGTCAGGCGAGAGACACGACGACTGTTGCGGAGCAGCAACAACGCAGGAACGAGGACGGCAGACATGTCGTAGCTTCTTCAGTTCATACGGTTATGAAACTGAGACGTTACGTAACCGCGGTTACGGCAAAAATCAGAACCAGGATAAAATAAGGAAAAATATTGAAATAGTCCGACCCTGAAGTTCTCATCACCCTGGTTCCCTCGACATGACGTCAGTGGGGTTTTTGGATTATTGCTCTTTGGCGAAAACACGTTTGTGATATTTTATCGTGGTTTTTGTTCAGCGCGATAATCTTCGACCGCGACCCAACCCCGGATAAGAGGTTTAAGATGAGCTGAGAAGATAATCTTCACAAATGAAAACCACTTTAATCATTTTTGCACCTTGAATGTGATCAGCAGAAGACGTTATAAACAAACTACATCACGTTCGCTTCCCAAGACTTCCAACGTAAAGCTGGACAATACGACCAAGATCCTCCAGCCTGATAGAGATCATTTGTTAGCTTGATAACGAAATGTGTCACGATGTAACGTGTTCTCTGGTAAATCTAAAAATAAAAAGTCCATATATATAAATATGTATATGTATATATGTAAATATATATGTATATACACTGATTTAAGAAGAACTGAGGATAAAGGATCAGAAGGTAAACTGTGCTTTTTTCTCCACGTTACGATAGAAACTATAAAAGAAAAATATATATATATATGAAAGATATTTCTATATTGTTTTGATCATCTATACCGTATTCTCCGCACTATAAGTTTCACCTAAAAACCTTCAAATGTCTCAGTGCTCCTTATAACCCGGTGCTCCTTATATATGGACCAATATTGAGCCACAACAGGTCTCCAACTACGGTGAGCAGCCGCCGACTCTATTTTCCCCCGTAGAAGAAGTAACGCGCGGTGCATGTTGAGATATACGACTGCGTGAAGCGTGCCGTTTCATTTCCAAGTGTGTGTTTGTGTAAAGAGCCCAAAATGGCTCCTGTTAAGAGACACGCTTACGACGCAGAGTTTACACTCTAGGCCATTAGTCACGCAGCAGAACACGGGAATAGAGCAGCAGCCAGAGAGTTGAACATGAACCAATCAATGGTGCCGAAGTGGAGGAAGCAACAAGACGACCTCCCCTGACTGTTTTGGTGACGTTCCCTTTAGCGCAGCTCCATCTAATGGTTGCAGAACGTAACCCCAGCCTCCACTGTAGCGTCTGTTCTATGCTCCTTATAATGTGGTGCGCCTTAAAGTGCGGACAATACGGTATCTTTCTTATGATGATTTTGATCAAGGCGCAGTTTTCAAATATTTCCTTTGGTATTTCAGATAAAATGTTAGTTTGTCAGCCCAACGAATGTTTAGTTAAAGACTAAAACGAACTAAAACGGGCTCGACGGCGTTTCCCAGCGTCTCTGACTCCGGAGTAGAGACCGTAGCAAAACATATACGTGTTAAAACTACTTTAAATAATCTCCGTCCACATTAAAACGTGTGAAAACACTCATCACGTGAGCATTTACATGCACTGGGCGAGTGCGCGTGCTGGTGTAAACAGGAAGCAGATCATCAAATGTTTCTCTGCGGAGGAAGAACGGCGACGGTGAGAAGTCGGAGCAGATTATTGTGGTTGAGCGACGACGAGGTGGAACTGTTCCTGACAGTAACACGAGAGTTTAAGACGGTAACGGGGGAAAACCCATGATAGGAGCGGACATGTTAGAGGTGTACGGAGCGTTCGCCATGTCCGGAGGAAGCCACGGCGCAGAGGGAAGGAGCAGCCAGAGTCAGGTGTGTCAGTCTGCGTCACTGATGAGACTGACTGACGTTGGCGTCTGCGTTTCTGCTCGTCCCAGTTTGAACACGTCTCTGTTTTAGTGGCTCAGACACAGCGGGAGAGAGTGGACGCCAGGCGTGATCGCAGCGAAAGATAAGAGTTTTATAGCAAACAGGTATCAGCGTCGATGCAGCCTAGTCTCGCTCCATGACACAGGCCCCTGTTTGGAGTTCAACGTTCATCCGTTTCTATGGCACAAGCAGAAAAGCTCACCCTACCTGGAAACATCCAGATGACAAAAAGGAGCTTTGACCTCTTTCCTTTCATCGTCACATCAAAAGGCCTCGGCTGTAAACGAGAAACGCGTGAGCGAGCGCCTGAGCGGCGCCCAGAAACAGTTTAAAAGTCATCAGAGAGGAAAAAAGGACGTCCCAACGCGGGCTGTGCTTTAGCTTCCTCCTCATTTCAGCAGGATTGTCGGTTTACGTTTGAGGAGGGGAGAAGGTGAAGCAGCTACGACCTCCCCGAGGGCGACGGAGACCAGATTTCGTCCTGAGAGTCCGAGTCGTCCGATCGGACACCAGATTTCCCGGCGTTCGCTCCGGCACGTGAAGCGGCTCCGTTGATGTCGGTCAGCGGGACGTAGGAGTAGTCTCGACGTTGGGGCAGGTGAGCGACCGCTGAGCCGCGACACGCCCGCACGAGGTGGACCAGCAGGCTGGCTGACAGCAGAGCGGCCAGGGAGGAGGTGATCATCAGCCACGAGGTCCTGAGGAGAGACGACCACGACAGACATTCAGGGGTCAGACTCTAGAGATCGGCCGTGACAGACACTAATGTGTTCCCCGTGAGCGTGTCACAGTAATCGGGTCACGCGTGGTTGGTGTCGGTTCACCGGGTTAGATTTTGTGAATGGAAGGAGAGAAGGCGACGGAGGAGGTCCAACTTTTACCGACCGATGTTTCACTACATCGTTACATCGCACCACAGTTTCTGAGGTTTTGAGACACTTTGAGAATTAAAGTGAGAAGATTTATTTAAAAAAGTGTGAAAATTTTGATAAAAAAGTGTGAAAATTTGATGAAAAAGTGTGAAAATTTGATAAAAAAGTGTAAAATATGATAAAAAGTGCGAACATTTGATAAAAAAGTGGGAAAATTTTATGAAAAAAGTGTGAAGTCTTTGAGAGAAAGGTGCGACTCACCCAGAGAACCTTTATTTCTTTCAGTTTTAGCTTCATTTTGCAGTGTGCATTTTGTTTTTTAGCCTCGGCCTCGTCCTGACGAGCTTTAACGTACATTAACGTATTCCTTCGGTCGCCATGATGATCTAAGGAATACGTTAAAGCCTTCTCAAAGACAAAAACGTCGGGGCCGCGGACGCCGGCGTCTCAAGGAGTGTTGGAGGTTACATTTCCCTCTTTTGGTCGAATACGGGTTAACCCCCCCCCCCCGTCTGTGACCACAGTACCCCTCACAAAGCGCTTTCCAGTAACCATAGCAACAGCTAACAATTCCTAACTTGCATGTGAAAGGTAAGGAGGCTAATGAATGCACGCCGGCCTCGTTCATATGGAGACGAGACACCAAATGTTTTATTTCTCCACAGAACAGAAGACAGAACGGTTGTGTTCAGAGATGAAGATGATGATGATGATGATGATGATGATGATGATGATGATGATGATGATGAAGCTGATTTCTTGTTACATATCTCACGTCAAACGTCAAACTGTGAAATGTGGCGCTGCCGTTGTGTCTGTGATTTCTCATCACGCTGCAAAAACCTGCTTCAAATCTTATCTAAATGAATCTGTGGGTTTTTAACTTTACGCCACAGCGACAGAAAACAGACAGTGTGTGTGTGTGTGTGTGTGTGTGTGTGTGTGTGTGTGTGTGTATGTGTGTGTGTGTGTGTGTGTAAGATAAAGTGACGGCAGATGGGGCGATTTCACGCCTCAGCTCACAGCACTTAACATCTGAGGGAGAATCTGTGCGTCTGCCAACTGTCGGTTACATGAGGAAACTACTAAAGAGACAGGAACTCAACCTGTTCTCCTGTTCTCAGTCTGCAGGATCCGGAGCACGCGTCGCACCTGCAGCTCAAACACGTCGACGTGACTCCACCTTTGACACGGGGAAGACCAACCAAAGTCTTACTACGCTGGTTTACAGCTCCGACGCTGAAGCACGGAGCGGTTTCTTCAACGCATTCTCATCAACAGGTTCGTAGGATATTCAAAAATCCATAAGGTATTTTACGAAGTCGGCCGCAAGACGCTGACGGACCCGGTGTGAACGCACCTTCAGGGCGCCCTCCCACTGTGCGTCCGTCCCGTGCCCCGTGCTTTAGGGTCCTTGTCCCCCCCTCCAGGCCCGTTTGTACTCACACTACCTGGGCCTCGGAGAAAGCTTCTTGCTGCCTATACGTCATCACGCCGTAACACGTCACACGCATTGATGACGTCATGGCGATGCGTGGCTTTGTTTCCAGATCTTTCCGTAGACCTCGGAGTTTTTGTGCGTCTTGTCGACTGTTTTTGAATCTTTTCATCGACCAAATCTGCAGTAAACACTCCACCTCCGCATCACACCAACGTGAACCTTTCACCGCCATTGTTTGAAATGTCCGCGCATGGTCCCTCCTTCTTTTTTCTACGTCCAAACAGGCGCACAGGAAATGACCTCAGAACCGCCGTAGGCCTCGTGCTCGTACACGTGCGCACGCTCGTGCTCGTACACGTGTGCACGCTCGTGCTCGTACACGTGCACATGTGCTTTACTAAAGCCCTAGACGTGATACGGTTTCACTCACACTGGTCAAAGGAACCAGACTTTAACCGTGAAACCTGTTTGGGCACGGGACGGAGGCACAGTGGGAGTGAGGCATCAGAACGACTTGGTTACGATTAGAAAAGAAGGTCTTGGTTTGGTTTAGTACGTCTGGGAACGGCAAAGGGAAACAAAGCCCATGAATTACTGTGCGTTACTTCTGGTTAATGACTTGTAAATTACTTGGTTGGTTCCCTGCGCTCACACACTCAGAGCTCTCCACGCTCGGCCCTGATTTCACCACGCTCCACTCGAATCACTCGAGTTCACAAAAATAACTGTTTTGTTTCCAACGTTTTAAAAGATCTACTCAAAGTTCTACTACTACTCGCACGCCTCCCCTCACGCGCTCTGGTCAACGCCACTGTTTTGTTATAGAGAGAATATTGGTTCAGCTTCATGTTTGATGTTGGTTTTCAGGGGATAACGTTATAATAACGCCACGCTTCGGACCGTTTCCTCCTCTCCGCCGTGACTACTTCCTGTTGCAAGTTCCCAACAGCAGACTCTGACGTCATTGTTTCACGATAAACGGTCAGAAAATGTGCCGCATCCTGACGTATCTTGACTGTGATCGTAAACAATGACGCCAAAGTCCGCCGTCAGAAACGTGCAGCAGGAAGCAGCAGACGCACCTCAAAAGGCTTGATCATAATAACTGATGAGCTCGGAGGCCGACGGCTCCAGGCTCCCGTCCGTGCTCCACACTTACTCTGTCAGACGAGGCTGCTCCCTGTGAGCTTCGTCGTCCCGTCTCCAGAGTGTAAACATCTGTTTGGCTAAACATCGTCCGGCTGCAGAGAGAAGAAGGAGAAGGAAGAGCGGCGTGAAGAAGAGGATTCGCAGCTTCACAGTGAATATTAAAACTGAAGTTTGATGTTTTGGGAAATGTCTTCTCGTGTCTGAGTCAAAGAGGAAGTGAGAGGAGCGATGAGTTTAGCCGCTTATCGGGAGACAACGCTAATGACGAGACTAACCCGACTTCCCTCGTGCGCCTTACTTTGCGCCCAGAATGTGCAGCGTCTAACTATCAAAAGTGGGGTTGGACGCGCCCTAAACGCACAAATCGTCTAAATACAAACCCCACGGAGTCTGGGAGTGTTGTGGAAATGGATTTCTTCCCTAAAGATCAACAAACAGGATCAGCTTTTTCTCCTCTGCAGACAAAAACACGTTCACCTGCTTCCTCACAGAGCTCAGAGTTTAGCAGGAACGACCCCGAGCCCACGGGTGCTCAGCCTTTTAGACTTTTGCAGATCAGTGCGTCTCTATCTCACGCCTGGGTCCGACGTGTTTAAATCTCAGGATGTCCGTTGAAAATAATTCCCTCTTATGTTTGTTTTCAAATAGTTTTTTATGGTATTTCATTTGACGTTTTTTGACGGGAAATATGTATTTAAGTCCGACACATTTGAGCTTCTGTCGATGAAAAACCTCAGATTGTGTTGAAAATCAAGTTTTTTATTCAAATTCAAGTAAATACAATCAAGAAAACCTAACAGATAAAATGAAGCACCTGTTTAAAGTGTGTGTTTGTTTGTGTGTGTGTGTGTGTGTGTGTGTGTGTGTGTTTGTGTGTGTGTGTGTGTGTGCGTGTGTGTGTGTGTGTGTGTGTGTGCGTTCACCTCTGTGTAAGGTGCGGTTGGTCTCTTCTCGCAGCGTGGCGTTACAGCTTCCTGTCTGCGGGTCACACGGACACTGGTCGTCACAGCGACACTCCTGAGCGCAGGACGGGCCGTGGAAACCCAGAGGACACACTGACACACACACACACACACGGACGCATTCAACACACGTGAGAGGAAGAGACAGGTTTCCAAATGCTTCAATTAACAAAAAACAAAAAAGCTTAATTTAAATCCTGCGGACTAAAGACACACTCGACCACGCAGCTCTACCTTGTTCACAGGTGTTGCCGTGGAAACCAGAAGGGCAGCTGCAGCGTCCGTGGACGGGGTCGCAGGAGCCGCCGTTGACACAGCTGCAGGTTTGATTGCAGCCGTCGCCATAGAAACCTGGGAGGCACTCTGTAAACGAGAGGAGAAAGCAGTGGGTTTGGGTCCAGGCGCTGATCAGACGATGGGAACCCGGACCTGAGGCGTGGAAAGACCGGATCCTGATCCAGAAACCAGGACACAAGCGCTCGAGGTCGTTCAAACAGCCCGGACACTGTCGGACTCAAGAATCAAGTTTCTCTCCATAAAATAAAATGAAAGGATGTGAAATCACACACGACAGCGTGTTACGGCCAAGTATGAGAAAAAAAACTAATATAATAATAACAATTACAGACCCAGGGGACGGATGTTTCAAGAAGAAAAGTTCCAGATTTATGAGATTAAAAATCGCAAATCTACGAGAAAAAAGGCACAGAAATATGAAATTAAAGTGGCAAATACCGGGGAAAAATGTTGCAGATTTGAAATCAAAAGTGGCAAATCTACGAGAAATAAAACCTGCAGATTTATGAGATTAAAAATCACAAATATACAATAAAAAGTCGCTGATTTTTTAAAGATCAAATGCGGCAAATCTAAAATAAAAGTTGCAGTTTTATGAGATTAATCAAATCTCAGAGGAAAAAGGCGCAGAAATATGAGATTAAAGTAGCAAATTTACGATAAAAGTCGTAGATTTATGAAATTAAAAGTAGCAAATCTATGAGGAAAGAAATCGCAGATTTATGAGTTAAAAGTCACAAATATACGATAAAAAGTCGCAGATTTTTTTAAGATCAAACGCGGCAAATCTAAAATAAAAGTAGCAGATTTATGAGATTAAAAATCGCAAATCTCAGAAGAAATAAGTCGCAAATTTTTTAGATTAAAAGATGCAAATCTCCGAGCCGTCTCTATCAAAGGTGGCTACTTATTATCCATGACATAATTCGTCCTTGTACGCACTCGTTCTAAACTTCAAAACAGTATTTTCAGACTTCAGACGTGGCACATACCCGGCGTGCTGCAGCGTCTGTGGTGATCCTGAAACTATGCAACAAAACACAACTTTTCTGACTTTTAATCTCATAAATCTGCGACTTTCTAAATATTACCCTGCTCTCCCCGGGTCCGAATTCTTCTTTTCATACTTGGCTCTAAAATAAAACAAAAACCAGGATGAGGCTGTAAACCGACGCTCGTGTGTGAACTCATTTAGTATCACGTTATAGGAAAACAACATTATCATAGATGTTTACTCAACAACGCTGTGATGCAGAAGTTGCTGTTGTATATCAGACTCCACTGTTTCCACAGGTTTGTTCAGCTCTTTGTCCCGAGGGCGTTAAAAACACCTCGCTGTTGGTCGACGGTGCAAAACCAGATCCACTACGACTCCACTGAACACAGCAAAACCCTCTGAAAGTGATGGATTCTGCTGTGTAATGATGTGCGACACCCCCGCGGGGGTGAGGTGAAGGTGGGGGTGAGGGTGGTGACTACCTTGGCTGCAGTTCTTTCCTCTCCATCCGGCATCACAGGCACAACCATCTGCAACACAGAGGACACACACACACACACACACACACACACACACACACACACACACACACACACACACACACACACACACACACACACACACACACACACACACACACACACACACACACACACACACACACACACACACACACACACACACACACACACACACACACACACACACACACACACACACACACACACACACACACACACACGACGGTGAAGACACCAGGAGGTTCACAACAAGTCATTTTTTTACAGATTTTTCATAATCGCTGAGTCGTGATGTAATTACGCAGAGAGAGGGGGAAATTCTACGTCACAGTGTCCGAAAGTGAAAAAGTAATTTGGTTTTTCCACATGTTGAGCATTTTAAGGAGCATTTTTACGTCCTTTAGGGCGCACTCCCACTGTGCCTCCGTACCGTGCTCAAGTACGTTTCACGGCTAAAGTCTGGTTCCTTTGACCAGTGCGAGTGCAACCGTACCACGTCTAGGAGCCGTAGACGCGGTACAGTCGGCGAACGCAGCAGCCCATATCGGCCGATACGATGCACCGCAAATATCGGTCCATAACATCGGCTGGCCAATGTGTCGGCCTCTCTCTAACGTCTTCCACCTGCTGGTTGATCACTCTACATGCTCAGGGTTTCACCAACTACTGTAACCACTAGTCGGCGCTGTTGGCAGCAGTTTATAGGTCGTGGATCATTTGTGTGTTTACTTCCGTGGTCACAGCGAACCCGTGCTCAGCTGGGGTCACATTTGAACTGTTGCTGGTAACTCATATTTATCCTGTTTACTCGGAACATTTTGATATTTATTTGGATAATTTTACACAAAATAAAACCCTCCCAAACCCGCCTCTGGCATACAGTCCACAGGGGTTTGAAGCCAATGTGACAGAGTGGTCAAACGGTTGAATTACAACTTCCTGTGTCAGTGGAGTGATGCCCTCGGGCCCAAAAAGACCATTTCATTGACTTACATGGAGAAAGAGACCTCAGTTAATCATTAATAAAGATAGACATCGCTACTGTGACTCTCCTTTTTTTGTGACCATCCTCCTCCACCTCTACACTCACCGGCGGTGCAGACACCATGAGGGCCGCAGGTCGGCGGCTGACACACCAGAGAGTCACAGGCGGCGCCCTGCCAGCCCTCCTGACACCGGCAGAGTCCGCCCACGCAGTCTCCGTGACGGCTGCAGTCTGTCGGCTGGCAGCGCGGCTCGTGAACGCACAAGATGGTGGAGACGGGCCGAGCGCAGCGCCACCTGCTGTCTGGAACACTGCGAGGGGAGCGGAGAGCATCAGACGGCGGGTCCACAGCACTGAAATCACATCTTTCTTCCGCGTGTATAAAGGGTTAAGTAGCCCACCAGGGATCAGAGGGGTAGCTGGCCAACGAGCCGCCACTCACGTAGGTGGAAGAGCCGCCCCCGTCCAGATTGATGGCGTTGATGACGCCGTAGGTCTTCAGAGACTCGGCCATCTCCCAAAGATTCATACTGTTAAGACAGACAGGGAACAACAAGACGTGAGGGGCAGTGAGAGAGTTTGTAAGTCCAGACACAACAACATCGACACTGGTGATGAAACAAAGTCTCATCTCATCTTCAGCCTCTGATCCTGGATCAGGTCGCGGGGGCAGCAGCTTTAGCAGGGGACCCCAAACTTCCCTTTCCCGGGCCACATTAACCAGCTCTAACTGGGGGATCCTGAGGCGTTCCCAGGCCAGTGTGGAGATCTAATCTCTCCACCTGGTCCTGGGTCTTCCCCGAGGCCTCCTCCCAGCTGGACGTGCCTGGAACACCTCCCTAGGGAGGCGCCCAGGGTTCATCCTTACCAGATGATCCTGAACCACCTCAACTGGCTCCTTTCAACACAAAGGAGCAGCGGCTCTAGTGCCTTGTGCAAAAACATGCTCGGACAGCAGAGGTGTGGACACAGAGGATGTTATATCAGATTATGGACAATAAAGACAATATTTCAGAATAAATCAAGTATTTATTGAATTTACTGTGTTTGGTTCTGATGGGAAACGTGTTCAGCGTAGGACCGGGGACAGACTGAACCCAAAGTGACGTAATTCTCAAATTTTAACCTCCAGTGTTGACGACTTTTAAAAGAAACCTACTGACTCAGCGACAGGACGTGTGTGCACGTTACTGAGGACGAATTAGAGCTTTTATGAAACACAGTGTGATGGAAGTGCAGGCTTGTTTGGGCCGAGCAGGCGTCCACATGTGTTATTGAGCCTCATATTGAGTGCAGATATAGAGTCAGAGGACACGGTGACATGTCAGCGTGTTGATCATTAACGGCCACACATTCATGTCTGAGGGCGGCGGCACGGGCGGATCAACACCATCGACCGGTGGAGAGGCTGAGGAGACGCGTGAGTGCATTAGTTTATCTCACGATCGAACCCCGTCAGGGTTCAGATGTCTTTTACTGCACCGTCGTTCATCACTTTAACCATCAGCTCGATTCTCTTCTCCGCCCGCCATTTTTTACTACACAGTTACCGTGGCGCTGTTTTAACAGCCCACTTTAATACCTTAGGAAAACACGCGTTTTGATTTATGAGATCGCAAATCTACGAGAAAGAAATCGCAGATTAATGAGATTAAAATCCCAAATCTACGAGAAAGAAATCGCAGATTAATGAGATTAAAAGTAGCAAATCTACGGGAAAGAAATCGCAGATTTATGAGATTAAAAGTGGCAAATCTACGGGAAAGAAATCGCAGATTTATGAGATTAAAAGTGGCAAATCTACGGGAAAGAAATCGCAGATTTATGAGATTAAAAGTGGCAAATCTACGGGAAAGAAATCGCAGATTTATGAGATTAAAAGTGGCAAATCTACGAGAAAGAAATCGCAGATTAATGAGATTAAAGTGGCAAATCTACGAGAAAGAAATCGCAGATTAATGAGATTAAAATCGCAAATCTACGAGAAAGAAATCGCAGATTAATGAGATTAAAAGTAGCAAATCTACGGGAAAGAAATTGCAGATTAATGAGATTAAAAGTAGCAAATCTACGAGAAAGAAATCACAGATTAATGAGATTAAAAGTAGCAAATCTACTTGAAAAGAATCGCAGATTATAGGAAGTCGCTGTGGCGGGGGCGTGTGACACACACAAAGAGGAAATTACACTTTTCTCTGGTTTGTTGGAAACATTTGTGAAAATCTAAGAACAAAATTTAGTAAATATAAAACATAGGACGAGTTGTTTTTACACATTTTAATGCAGAAATGTTACATATTATGTCCGTTATCACCGTTTTAACTGCAGCAATAGAGAAAAGTGCATTCAGCTCGTTTGCGTTCGTCTCTATAATCGAATCTAACATAACTTCCGTTCACGTCGTCGAGCTGAGCAGATGTTAAGAAGCAGAGAACTGTTCTTACCCCCTCACTCCGGTCTGTCCATCGATCTGGAACAGGATCAGATTGCCGTCGGCGTCGTGGCCCACAGCCGTCCTCGCCGACAGCACGTCCACAAACGTGCGGAACCTCCCTGTGAAAGAGCGGGAAACTCTGGGATTAACAGGCGTGTTTCTTAAAGTCTTAATGTTTCTAGTAGAGGCGCACCGATACCCGGATCAGATATCAACGTCAATACTTATTTATTAGCCGTGATTTCTTTTTTATTAAAATCAGACACAGAAAGTTAATTACGCCGTTGTTTGTTGTTGTTGTTGTTGTTGTTGTTGTTGTTTAAGTCCCAGCGAAAAATCACCCCAGGGTCTTTTTCGGCACTTATCTTCATCAAACAAGCCATTTTTCATGTATCAACTATTAACGGGGAAATCCAAGAGAGATGCTAACAGTCGGACGTGGCTAACAGTGATTAGCTCGGGGCAGCACGGTGAAGGCATTCAAAGGTCTTTTTTAACCACTAATGCTGCTGAAAATAACAGCAAACCTCTGCAGCAGCATGAGAAGAGTCCCTACACACACAACAAAGCACCAATGGGCTCCTTCCACTGTAATGGACTTTACTATGAGAGGAGCTGGTACAGGGGCCAGTAGGTAAATCTTTAAAACACTCTTTTAATAAACTCTGGCTTCACTAACTACGCTGTTGCTGCTTTGTTTAGTGTGTAGGGACTCTTCTCATGCTGCTGCAGAGGTTTGCTGTTATTTTCAGCAGCATTAGTGGTTAAAAAAGACCTTTGAATGCCTTCACCGTGCTGCCCCAAGCTAATCTCTGTTAGCCACGTCCGGCTGTTAGCGACTCTCCAGGATTTCTCTGTTAAAAGTTGAAAAAAAAAACTGTTTCCATGGATTATTAGGTGACTGTAAGTGCAGAAAAACACCACAGGTCGATGATTTTGTGCCAGAATTACACTTTAATTACAAAAACAGTCGTCAGATTAATCGATAATGAAATAATCGTTGGTTGCAACAATAAAAAAAAGTAAAAAAACAAAAAATAAAGGTAGATGTAATGGGCTCAAATGTAAAAACACATATAAAGGTGTTTCCGTGTTGCTGGGGTGGGTGAGTCCATACAAAGCTGAGGTCGAGTTTCAGCATCGTGTAAACAAAGATAGATCCGTTCTGGGAAAACTCTGGAACCTGGCGTGAACTTGGGTTTCACTGGTGTCACGCCAGGTCACAGTCAGTTTGTGTGTCATGCAAACACTGGCACGGCAGCGCGCTGAGATATAATTACACTTAATCGCCGTTGACCTGCAGCTGGTCCGGTCCCTGTTTGGTTTAGGTGAACTGACAGAGGAGGGGGGGTCGAGAACTGGAGTTCAGGGGAAACCTTGATTATCTGTGGAAAGCTGCCGTTTCCAGAAACCGGGTTTATTGTCAATCTGTGTCCCTCTGTCACCGTGGCAACGTAAAGCCTGAAACAAACCCCTCAGGAGCCTCAGCCCTGAGCTCATCTAGACATCACCTGGAGGAGCTGTACGTGAGAACGCAAACGTCTGAGGGTTCGTCCACACGACAGAAAACAATCTGTTTTTTTGTCCGTCGTTCTTAAAAAGTTTCCGTCCTCTCGACCTCGACTCCTAAATCTCTGCGTCCAAAGGAAATCAGTGAAACCGACTCCAAGCGCTGTAGTACCCATGCCAGGCCTGGAGGTGGCGCTGTAACTTCCACAGAAATACACCAAAAACGGAGAAGAAGAGACGGGGAGACGCTGGAAACAAACACCGGAGACTTCAAATCTGGAGACTTCCCAAATCTACTTGACGAGGTCGCGGGTCCAAGTGTGTGAAATGCGTTTCCTCAGGAGGGGGTCTGGAGTCTCCCTTAGAGAGAGGGGGAGAAGTTCAGCATCCGTGAGGAACTCGGAGTAGAGCCGCTGCTCCTTTGTGTTGAAAGGAGCCAGTTGAGGTGGTTCAGGATCATCTGGTAAGGATGAACCCTGGGCGCCTCCCTAGGGAGGTGTTCCAGGCACGTCCAGCTGGGAGGAGGCCTCGGGGAAGACCCAGGACCAGGTGGAGAGATTAGATCTCCACACTGGCCTGGGAACGCCTCAGGATCCCCCAGTTAGAGCTGGTTAATGTGGCCCGGGAAAGGGAAGTTTGGGGTCCCCTGCTAAAGCTGCTGCCCCCGAGACCCGACCCCGGATAAGAGGCTGAAGATGAGATGAGAGACTTTTTTATGTCAAAAGCGACGAGAGACAAATCCGTGTCTGGCGTTTTGGAGACTCTGACGTGAAAGCACGTACCACTCTACGGTTACTGTCCTCAGCCTTGAGCCACTTCCCCGACCTTCTCAGCAACTTTATTTATAAAAAGCGACTATCGAACAATTTAGCAACTTACTCCGAGCGTCAGGGAGAAGGGAGAAATATGTGGTCGGCCTGATTCATTCTCACGCAGCTGCTCAGAGTAACGATCATCCAACTCTACGACCGTCTCTCCGCTCTCTCCACTCACGCAGCAGCACGGCACAGACACTTAGTGGGGCGCCAGGAAGTACGTGGACGACAACGTAAGGGGGATTTAGATTTATCCACTCTGGGACCCGGTTTCAGACTCCGATAACGGCGTCTCCGTGTGGATGGTCGGCAGAAACGATACAAAAGTCACGCGGTTAAAGCAAAAAGCGTCTGCGTGTGGACGGGCCCTGAGTCAGACAGAGCGCACGTTAAACAAACTTTTACCTCACCAGCTCTCTTCTACCAAACTCTGTGTGATGTCACTGTGCGGTAAAGTCACAGCGAGCAAAGACGGTGTGTCGACGGTGTGTCGACGGCGTGTCGACGGCGTTTCTAACGTGCGGCTGACGCGAAAACAATAGACAACAAACATCCGAAGGGTGAAAGAGAAGAAGGATAAAGAGAAAAACTGCAACAAAAAAAGGGTCAACGTGAGACGAGACTCTGGAAATGTGTCGACTTCATGACAAAATCGCCAGAAAATCGAACCGGCGAACCCATTTCCACCACTGACTCATTCACATTTCTTGGTCCTCGTATAAGAAACACCCTCGAAAGTTAAACCACATCTACAAAAACAAAGCCGGACTCTTCTTCCTCCGTCAGCTGAAGGAGTTGAGGAGGAAGCGTCCGCGGTACGCACCCGTCTCCTGCGTCTTATCACACTCGGCCTGCAGGCTCTGGTTGATGTAGACCTCGCCGTCCCTCAGCAGCCACACCACGCCGCTGACCAGCTGCACGAACGGGTTGGACTGGTCCAGAACATCTTCCTGTGACAGGTACCTGCAGACAGAAGAGCAGGACGTCAGGATCGCAGCAACACTTAACGCTGCAATTCAGTAACACAACGCCACCGTGGCTCCGTGTTTGTAAAACTGCTGCTGGTCTTCTGATCATTCATGTAGCGCCGCCATCATCAGGTCAACATGTGACGTGTCCAATCCCGTCTTTCAGTCTGGTGTAACACCCTTTCAAAGTGTCGTGGTCTTTTTCCGTTACTTTCATTCATCAGATAATCCATCGAGACAGTTTTTTCCTGTAACAACTATTAACGGAGAAATCCAGGAGAGATGCTAACAACCGGACGTGGCTAACAGTGATTAGCTCGGGGCAGCACGGTGAAGGCATTCAAAGGTCTTTTTTAACCACTAATGCTGCTGAAAATAACAGCAAACCTCTGCAGCAGCATGAGAAGAGTCCCTACACACAACACAAAGCACCAATGGGCTCCTTCCACTGTAATGGACTTTACTATGAGAGGAGCTGGTACAGGGGCCAGTAGGTAAGTCTTTAAAACACTCTTTAATAAACTCTGGCTTCACTAACTACGCTGTTGCTGCTTTGTTGTGTGTGTAGGGACTCTTCTAACCGTTTTCAGCAGCATTAGTGGTTAAAAAAGACCTTTGAATGCCTTCATACCATGTTTTATGCATCGTCTGCTTTTTGTGTTCCAGTTGTTCAAACTGATGTCGGCAGCTGGCGAAACGCCACAGGTTCAGTTACACAACCCCTGTAACCGCGGTGACCTCTGTGGGTATTTTTACTCCTCTAGAGTTACCTCAGCTCCGGGCGAGGAGTCACCGAACCTCCTGTCACCTAACCTGAAATTACCACGGGAGCCAAGACGCCAACCAGGTTTCTATTTTAGCACGACTACAGTAGCTGGTTACTGTAAAACCGGTCGAGTGCACGGATGTTTTGTTATGAAAGTGTCCTGACGTCACCTTTCAAACCTCTGCACAACAACTCTGAGGTCGTTCCAGGACACGTGTTTTATCTCTTCTGTGTCCTTCACCAACTTAGGTCGCTCTCACACTGTGCCTCCGTCCTGCGCCCGAGCACGTGTCACGGCTAAAGTCTGGTTCCTTTGACCAGTGTGAGTGCAACCGTACCACGTCTAGGAGCGGCACGCTTGCCGTCCACGGCCTGTTTGGGAGAGGTGGGCTTTAGTAAAGCATGTTTGCACGTGTACGAGCACGAGCGTGCGCACGTGTACGAGCACGAGGCCTACGGCGGTTCTGAGGTCATTTCCTGTGCGCCTGTTGGGACGTAGAAAAAAGAAGGAGGGACCATGTGCGGACATTTCAAACAATGGCGGTGAAAGGTTCACGTTGGTGTGATGCGGAGGTGGAGTGTTTACTGCAGATTTGGTCGATGAAAAGATTCAAAAACAGTCGACAAGACGCACAAAAACTCCGAGGTCTACGGAAAGATCTGGAAACAAAGCCACGCATCGCCATGACGTCATCAATGCGTGTGACGTGTTACGGCGTGATGACGTATAGGCAGCAAGAAGCATTCTCCGAGGCCCAGGTAGTGTGAGTACAAACGGGCCTGGAGGGGGGGACAAGGACCCTAAAGCACGGGGCGCGGGACGGAGGAACAGTGGGAGGGCGCTCTAAAGGTACCCGGCCTCTTCACAGCGCAGAAGTGCAGCTGTAAATCATGTCGTTATCAAAGTTCCTGCAGCGTAAGGAAATTTAAATTCAGGACTTTTTTAACCATCTGGAATCAAATTTAATATCTTTGTTTATCGTTTATTTATCTTCATATCGGCACCTCTAAATAAACACGCTGGCATTTTGTGGATGAAGCAATATTTCCTATTTTAAACCAGTGTGTGTGTCTGTGTGTGTGTGTGTGTGTGTGTGTGTGTGTGTGTGTGTGTGTGTGTGTGTGTGTCTGTGTGTGTGTGTGTGTGTGTGTGTGTGTGTGTGTGTGTGTGTGTGTGTGTGTGTGTGTGTGTGTGTGTGTGTGTGTGTGTGTGTGTGTGTGTGTGTGTGTGTGTGTGTGTTGAGCCTCAGCAGCCACAGACCTCAAACCAACAGGTTAAATTGACCTTTTCATGGTTTCTGGATGAAGTGTTTGTTGTTTGTTTGTTCAGTGGCGTCATAAATATATAAAATATAAATATATAAAATATAAATATATAAAATATAAATATATAAAATATAAATATCCTGCTCTACTTGTGGAGGATTCCAGGAATTACGTCTTATTTCTAACTTGAAATAAACGTCGAGCGCACATTTCCTCAGTTGTACCAGAGTTCGTGCACTTTTCAAAGGTCAAATTCAAGCAAACAAAATTCTATTTTACAGCTTTTTGATGTGAAAGAAATTAAATACAGATACAATTTCAAGCATTTCCAAGCACTTTATCCAAAATTCAAGCACTTTTGAGGCTCATTTCAAGCGTTTCCAGCACCTCAGGCTCGTGATCGGCTCTTTTCTACCAATACTTACTGAAAATTACCTTTTGTTTTTCATCCCATTAAACTAAAATTGTGTTTCTTTACACCAGAAGGACAAGAAATTTAATTAAATGTCTATTCTGTAGCTATTTGATGTGAAAGAAATGCAAAACAGGTACAATTTCAAGCACTTTTAAGCACTTTTGAGGCTAATTTTCAAGCGTTTCCAGCACCTCAGGCTCATGATTAATTATTTTCTTTGAATACATATTGAAAATTATTATTTTACCTTTTTTTTCATCCCATTAAAAGAGACTTTAAGTGCTATTAAAGACTTAAATTGTGTTTCTTTACACCAGAACGATAAGAAATTTGATCAAAATTCTATTTTACAGCTATTTGTTGTGAAAGAAATGCAATACAGAGACAATTTCAAGCACTTTTAAGCACTTTTGAGGCTCATTTTCAAGCGTTTCCAGCACCTCAGGCTCGTAATTAATTATTTTCTACCAATGCATATTAAAAAATTATTATTTCACCTTTTTTCATCCCATTAAAAGAGACTTAAAGTGCTATTAAAGACTTAAGTTGTGTTTCTTTACACCAGAAGGACAAGAAATTTGATTAAATGTCTATTTTACAGCTATTTGATGTGAAAGAAATGCAATACAGAGACAATTTCAAGCACTTTATCCAATTTTCAAGCACTTTCAAGGATCTCAAATGTACGAACCCTGATGTACGCAAACATTTGGCGCTGAATCCACGCTCGGTTTCTAAGTGAGGCTCGGGTGAGCGGCACGACGACGCTCTCATGGCCTCTGTACAGTTATGACACGGTGAGGTCATGATGTCACCGCGGTTCTGACAAAACCATTAAATCCAGACGTGTCAACGGGCGAGGCTTCTGTCCCGCGTATTTCACTGCCACATGGCTGTCGGTGTTTAATGTGCGATGCTTTTAGTTTGTTAAACAGTCCGTCACGTGTGTCTTGAGGATAATAACACAGAAGGTCGGAGACGTTTCTGGGTCCAAACCTTCCAGAACCTCCCGTGTCTGAGTCATGAACAGGGGAAAGGGTTTGTCTCCTGCTGTGTTTCATTAAACTCAACCAGACGTTTTAAGTTACCGGTCCACGCAAACAGGAAGTCCCTGACTTGCAAATGTTGTTTATTTCAGACAGAAGCCGAGAGGAGGAACGATATTTCAGAGACGTGAGATCTGCTGCAGAGAAGAAGCAGAGGGAGCGACGCAGAAAGTACTTTGAGTTTACGCCAAATGGAGTTTCTGACCGCGGAGAGACACGGATGATGACTTACCAAAATAAAAGCTGTTGGCAGCTTCAGTCAGTAAAAAGCTCTCTTATTGGAGTCTCAAACGTCCCCGTCACAGTTCCCCCCCGGCTGGGTGTCTGAGGGCGCATTCCCACTGTTCATCCGTCCCGTGCCCGAGCACGTTTCACAGCTAAAGTCTGGTTCCTTTGACCAGTGTGAGTGCAACCACGTCTAGGAGCGGCACGCTTGCCGTCCACGGCCCGTTTGGGAGAGGTGGGCTTTAGTAAAGCACGTTTGCACGTGTACGAGCACGAGGCCTACGGCGGTTCTGAGGTCATTTCCTGTGCGCCTGTTGGGACGTAGAAAAAAGAAGGAGGGACCATGCGCGGACATTTAAAACAATGGCGGTGAAAGGTTCACGTTGGTGTGATGCGGAGGTGGAGTGTTTACTGCAGATTTGGTCGATGAAAAGATTCAAAAACAGTCGACAAGACGCACAAAAACTCCGAGGTCTACGGAAAGATCTGGAAACAAAGCCACGCATCTCCATGACGTCATCAATGCGTGTGACGTGTTACGGCGTGATGACGTATAGGCAGCAAGAAGCATTCTCCGAGGCCCAGGTAGTGTGAGTACAAACGGGCCTGGAGGGGGGGACAAGGACCCTAAAGCACGGGGCACTTACCGCCCACTTGCGCCCTTACCCGAATACCAGCGTGCCGTCCCTCCTGATGCCAAACTGTGCGTTCTGCACGCCGCCGCTGTCCTGCACCGCCCTGCCGTCGCTCACCACGTTGCCGAGACACTGGCCCGACCTCGTGTTGAAGAAGCCGGCGTTCTGGGCGTACAGACACCCGGCGGCCTTTGCCGTCTCCTCCACCGCCGCCCTCCGGTTCATCCCGCAGCCGCCCGGCCCGCTGGGCTCCAACACCGACAGCGTCCTCAGAGGGTCGTGGACCAGCGTCACGTGACCTGGGGACGAAGAAGACACCACGTGAAACAGATGCGAGGAAACAACATTTGCAAGTCAATGACCATGTATAGCGCGTGGTCGGGCACGTCCAGAACACGTGTGCGCGGTCGGGCACGTCCAGAACACGTGTGCGTGGTTGGGCACGTCTAGAACATGTGTGTGCGTGGTCGGGCACGTCCAGAACATGTGTGTGCGTGGTCGGGCACGTCCAGAACATGTGTGTGCGTGGTCGGGCACGTCTAGAACATGTGTGTGCGTGGTCCGGCACGTCCAGAACATGTGTGTGCGTGGTCGGGCAGGTCTAGAACACATGTGTGTGCGTGGTCCGGCACGTCCAGAACATGTGTGTGCGTGGTCGGGCACGTCCAGAACATGTGTGTGCGTGGTCGGGCACGTCCAGAACATGTGTGTGCGTGGTCGGGCAGGTCTAGAACACATGTGTGTGTGGTTGGACACGTCTAGAACGCACGTGTCTGTGGTCGGACATGTCCAGAACACATGTGTGCGTGGTCGGGCACGTCCAGAACACGTGTGCGTGGTCGGGCACATCCAGAACACGTGTGCGTGGTCGGGCACGTCCAGAACATGTGTGCGTGGTCGGGCACGTCCAGAACATTATTATCATTTGGCGCTCACTGACCGTAAACCCATCTGGAGCCTTCAGCCACGGCCGACACAAACGCGGTGGACTCGGCCACCGGCTGCACCCTGTGGTCGCTGGAGGGCCGGCTCTCGTGGGTGGCGTTGCCGTGAGCGACGGCCTGGCAGTCTCTGACGTAGCGGTGAGAGTGGGAGGGGCCGTGGGCGCCAGCGTACGGCCGCAGGGCGTCATCGTCCACAGAGACTCTACGGGGACAGAGCGCGACGTACAACGGGTTAAAAACAAGAGAGAAACAAGCGTCTACCAAGGAGTTCTTCTGTAATGCTGCGGTCAAACAAACAAACAAACAAACAAACAAACAACAAACAGAAGCTCCTCTGCAGGGCGCCGCCCTGAACCACATGAATGCTGAGCACAGCAGGAACAAGTCCTTAAATCCAGAAGGTCTTAAAGTGTTTGTTTTTGGTTAAATGTCATAAATAAAGTTTGCGGTGCACACTTTGGCCTTCAAGGCGCTAAAGCTAACGTCTGGAGTCACATTTAGACACTTTTTAAAGCCTCAAAAATCCACAAGTTGGGTATCTCCTGACATATTTCTTTCTCATGGAACAAAATGTTCATATTTCTTAAAGTGTAATTCCTGCATAAAATCATCCAAGGGTCTTTTTCAGCACTTACACTCATCAAATAAGCCATTAAGACAGTTTTTCATGTAACAACTATTAAGGTAGAAATCCAGGAGAGTCGCTAACAGCCGGACGTGGCTAACAGTGATTAGCTCGGGGCAGTACGGTGAAGACATTCAAAGGTCTTTTTTAACCACTAATGCTGCTGAAAATAACAGCAAACCTCTGCAGCAGCATGAGAAGAGTCCCTACACACACAACAAAGCACCAATGGGCTCCTTCCACTGTAATGGACTTTACTATGAGAGGAGCTGGTACAGGGGCCAGTAGGTAAGTCTTTAAAACACTCTTTAATAAACTCTGGCTTCACTAACTACGCTGTTGCTGCTTTGTTTTGTGTGTAGGGACTCTTACAACAACCAAAATAATGTTCATCCTTCTACAGATTAAAGGGAAACTACCTTTATGCTGAACAGAGCTGTCGGCGTCGGAGCTGCAGCGATGAGTCGACGAAAATCAACTGATAAAAAAAGTATTTTTTGATGCAAAAATGTCAGAAAATGTTGTTTTCATTCTCTCAAATATACAAATCTAACTTTCTCTGCTTTATAAAACAAATGAAACTTTGTTTGTGCAGCACATTTTCACCTTTTCGTGCAAAACTCAAAGCAAGGTGCTTTACAGTACAATGCAATATATATATAATTCACGCCATCCCATAATAACTACATTTCAAGCACTTTTCAAACTTGGTAAACACTCAAATTCAAGTGTTTCCAAGGATTTCCAGCCCCATTCAGACCCCTGAGCGTGAGCGTAGCGTTCATCCGAGGCGCTAACGGCGTCCGGTAAAGAGGAAGTCTTTGTCTCCACGTTCAGAAAAACACACGTGAGGCCGCAGAGAAACCACATGTTTTTAAAGATGTGATGAAATCGACCCCGAAAAAAACAGAGTCAACATGAAAACACGAGTTTATTTATCGACACTTAAACAATATTTTTACCTCCGCAGCAGATCTGGGTCCAGTTCTGAGCCTGGTTATTATTATTTTTAGTTGTTTTGATTAAACATATTGGTTGTTCAAATAATCACATAATAATAATAATAATGTTAAAAATAATAATAATAATATTAATGAAAAGAACAAATTATTCTAAAATAATAATAATATATTTTTCATTACACTTATTGGTTGTTTCAAATAATTATAATAACAATAATAATAATAATAATAATGTAAAAAGAATTCTAAAATTATAATTATATATATATATAATTGACTGTCACATTACACTTATTGGTTGTTTCAAGTAATTATATTATATTATATTAATAATAATAATAATAATAATGAACATTTAAAAAGAATCATAAAATAATAATAATAATAATAATATTAATGAAAAGAACAAATTATTCTAAAATAATAATAATACATTTTTCATTACACTTATTCGTTGTTTCAAATAATAATAATAATAATAATAATAATAATTTGTTGCAGTCAGCTTCCTGTCACTTTATCACTTTTTATGATAACATTATTTTATTATAATAATAATAATAATAATAATAAAATAAATGCAGCAAAAAGTATTTTAGACATAATTAATGGAATATAAGATGGAAAATAAAACATTTGTTAATAATGGTGAAAATAAAATAAATTAAATTAAATAGAAAATGAAAATAAATGGAAAACTAAACGAGGTCGAGGTTCAGGAACCTTTGTTTTTTCTTAATAATATAGATTGTAATGTTATTTTTGCTTTATTTCAGTTGTGTAATAATAAATAAAGTGTTTTCTGTTGTTTCAGGCCTCGTTAGCGGCGCCGTCCTGTGGTCAAAGCGCGAAACAACATCAACACAAACTCACTTTTCCTTAAAGAAAGAAACAGAAACGTGACGACAGCGACAGCGTCTCCTCCTGTGACTGAACTCATCACGCGTTCAATCACAGTAACAGATAAAAAAACTCATCAAGCTTTGATCAAAGTGACGGATAACACACACATTTAAAGTGACTTGTTGATGCGTTTGGATTAAAGGACGAGTTGTGTTTAAACTTTGGACTCTGATAAAAACTTTAAATGTCAGATAAACACGATGTTTCCCAACAGCTGCTTACTCCTGTGTGTGTGTGTGTGTGTGTGCGTTTGTGTGTGCGTGTGTGTGTGCGTGTCTCTCTCTCTCTCTGTGTGTGTGTGTGTGTGTGTGTGTGTGTGCGTGCGTGCGTGCGTGCGTGCGTGCGTGTGTGTGTGTGTGAGTGTGTGTGTGTGTGTGTGTGTGTGTGTTTGGACTGCCTGCTCTCGACCTTTAGCTTATTGATTATTTATTTAACTGACTCCTTTAGTTTGAAAAACCCATAAATTGATGTTATTCTGACTTTTTTCTATGTTTTATTATTTTTATTCACTTTTAATTCATGTTTTTATTATTTTACGTTTAAAAATACAGTTTTAGTTTTGTGTGTAACTCTGAATCATGGAAGAAAAGTAATGTTTATATTAAATATTTTTAATAATAAAATAGCAAATGAAATAAAATACATTTTGAGGCTGAATATTAAATGTCACATCAAATAAAAATGATAAATACTGGATGTTGTTGCCCAACAGCTGGTAAGTTATGTTCATCAATTAATTTTTAATACATATATATTTTTTATACTGTACATAACTTGTATTATCTTTGATATGATGTTTTCATTTTGTTTGTGCAATAAAAAAATAAAATAAAATAATGGATAATGTTGTGAAACAGCTGCTTAGTTATGTTAGTATGATAACAAACCAACTTATTTTTTAATAAAAATATATATTTTTAATTTTGTATATAACTTGAATTATCTTTAATATGATGTTTGCAAGTGTAAAAAAATAAATAACAATAATTAAATGCTGGATAATGTTGCGAAGCAGCTGCTTAACATGACTTTACCTTATAACTTATGTTAATATGATAAAGAAATAAATAATAAATAAATAAATACTGGATGACGGCTGCTTAATTATGTTAGTATGACAATAAATCAACTTATTTTAAATATTTATATTTATTTAAATGTTGTTTATAACTTGTATTATCTTTAATATGATGTTTGTATTTTGATTGTGCAATAAAATAATAAAATAAAATACCGGATGTTGTTGCCAAACAGATGCTTCGTTGTGTTACTATGACAACAAATAATAATAAACTTATTTTTAACAGAAACATTTTTTTTATCCATCATTTTGAACTTACGCGGAAATGAAACTAGTTTGAACAGGCTAACAGCTAGCAGGCTAACAGCTAGCAGGCTAACAGCTAGCAGGCTAACAGCTGTGTGCTAACATTAGCAGCTAACTAAAAGAGGAACCGGAAGTCTTACCGGGTGTTTGTGGACGCGGACAGCCGGACAAAGAGCCACAACAGCGGCCACAAAAACGGACATTTCCGCGACACTGCTGCCATAAGAGGAGACGAACTACCGGGCTGACAAACTCCCCTCTGCTGCTGCTGCTGCTGCTGCTGACGACTCCATTACCCAGAGTGCACCGCACCAAGCAAACAAAGTCAAACACACCACTTCCGCTTAGTGTACAAAATAAAAGCCTCACGGGCGGACAGTCTGAGCACTGAGCAAAATGAGCTATTTTATTTATATAATAATAATAATAATAATAACAAATATTAATAATAACAATAATTCATTTTAATAATAATACTAATTATAATAATAACAATAATAATAATAATATTTCTTTTTAATACAAATAATAATAATGATTATGATAATAATAATAATCATACATATTAATAATAATAATAACAATGATGATGATAATTATAATAATGATAATAATAAAAATAATAATGAAAAATAATAATGACAATAATGATATGATAATAATAATTATTATTATTATTACTTTAAAATAATAATAAAGAAAACAATAATAATAACAATGATGATAATAATGAATATTATTATAAAATAATAATAATGAAAAAAACTATTAAACAATAATAATAATAATAATAATAAGAAGAAGAAGAATCATACATTTTATTTGTTTCCACCTTTCACGACCCAATGACACAAAAACAAAATGTATCAATAGTAAAAACATTTAAACCAGTAAAAGTTTTTACATTTGTTTATTCAAACTTTATATTTTTTTTCTTTCAAAAAATGGGCGGGGCGTGTGACCAAAAAGGGGCGGGGCCAGTGATGATGCAGAATTGAGGGACAGACAGTAGATTTTCTTCCATCTCTCGAGTTTTTCTGAACTTTCTTTGTGTGAAAACGACGTTAAACTAAACATGAATCACAGCAGAGTGTTTTTTAAATAATATAATGAATATTCTGCTTCAATCTTTGTTGTTGTTCAGGATTCGTTTTTATAATTCGTCCTAAAATCCACGAATCACGGTGATGAATAACGGTGTCATACGTGACGGTCGTGGTGCAGCCCTAGGTGGTAGGCGGCGTCTCTCCCTTGACGTTGCTGAGTGGAATCTGTGCGTAGGAAAACCCGTAAAGGAGCCAGCGTCTCCGCGCACGGACGCCGTGAACCACCACCCGGATGAGCAGCAGCGAGGCCAGCGTGCCGGAGACCAGCAGCCATGTTTGTCTGTGGAGAGAGAGCGGAGAGTTTAGATTTGACTTGTGTTTTGTCTTCAGGACTCTGTGGTGCACGGTTGCAGCTCTTACTCTGTCAGATACGGGTCTCTGCACGCCTCCTCCTGCCGTCTCCACACTTCAAACATCTGTTTGACCAAACATGGACCCGCTGAGGACGAGAGAACCGCGACACTTACAATAAAACCACCTCCAAAGCGACTGTGGTGCTGCAGGAAAGAGACGAGTACCTCTGTCACTGATGGAGGCGCAGCTTCCTGTCTGCGCGTCGCAGGGACACTGGTCCTCACACTGACACTTGTGAGCGCAGGACAGACCATAATAACCTGCAGGGCACACTGACGGAGACAGTTCAACACAAAGACAGAGGGAAAGACTTGTGTTATTAGTGATTTTGCATCTTTTTGTGCTGGTTTTGCATATATTTTAAGTCATTTTGCATCTTTTTGTGGTGGTTTTGCATCTATTTTTAGTCATTTTGCATCTTTTTGTGGTGGTTTTGCATCTTTTTGTGGTGGTTTAGCGTCTATTTTTAGTCATTTTGCATCTTTTTGTGATGGTTTTGAATCTATTTTTAGTCATTTTGCATCTTTTTGTGGTGGTTTTGCATCTATTTATAGACATTTTGCATCTTTTTAGATGACACAGAGACAGAGAGGGATGATGTGAACGCTGATGCTTCAGTTTACCTTCACTGCAGTTCTTTCCTCTCCATCCAGCAGCACAGACACAACCATCTGCTCACGGAGACACGGACAGACAGACAGACAGTTAGAACAGACAGACAGACAGACAGACAGACAGACAGACAGACAGACAGACAGACAGACAGACAGACAGACACACAGACAGACACACAGACAGACAGACAGACAGACACACAGACAGACGCGCTTCATGAACATGTGAACCACACTTTTATACGCGCTGACTTCAGACTGAGAAGGGAAAAATACAAATGATGCATCAATAAAAACACATCCTTGTGTCAGCCTCCGCCAGCTGCACTGAGCTCCACCCTCACACTCACCGTCAGTGCAGACGCCACGAGGGCCGCAGCCTGCCGCCGGGCACCGCGGCTCGTGGACGCACAAGATGGTGGAGACAGGCCGGGCACAGCGCCACCTGCTGTCGGATTTACTGGGAACAGAGAAGAAGGAAAGCAATGAATCGTCCCAGGGTCTTTTTCAGCAAATACACTCATCAAATAATCCATGGAGACAGTCCAGGAGAGATGCTAACAGCCAGACGTGGCTAACAGTGGTTAGCTCGGGGCAGCACGGTGAAGGCATTCAAAGGTCTTTTTTAACCACTAATGCTGCTGAAAATAACAGCAAACCTCTGCAGCAGCATGAGAAGAGTCCCTACACACACACAACAAAGCACCAATGGGCTCCTTCCACTGTAACGGACTTTACTATGAGAGGAGCTGGTACAGGGGCCAGTAGGTGGGTCTTTAAAACACTCTTTTAATAAACTCTGTGTCACGAACGGTGACGGGGAAAACACGGAGGATTGGACCCAAATGCAGACTCACACTCGGGAGTCAGTTTTAACAGATTTAATGAAGCTTCTAAAACACAAAGGGTGCACAGAGAGCGAGGGGGAAACACGGAGAGGAACGGGAACAACTGGTCACGGGGAATGAGCACAGGCGGGGGGGTAGGGGGTACGCTGGCAGGTAGGCGAGCAGGCAGGTCGACAGGTAGAAGGGCAACAAAACCCAAGGAACAGTCACAAAAACGTCGACGGAGGATCGAGAGGAAAAGCATCGACACAAGGATGAAGCCAGCCCTGCTACGCGCTACCGCTCCTGCTACTGAGACATCTGGAGTATCTGCAGTAACGATCCGGCCCAGAACGAGACTCAGGACTGGCTTAATATACAGGGAGGCAGGTGATTAGTGCCAACGAGAACCACCTGGATCAGCCTGCCCGGAAAACCAGCTCACGACAGGGAAACACCGACAGAGGGAGGCAAAAACACAGAGACTCAACAGGAGAGAAGGGAGGGAGTCGTGACACTCTGGGTTCACTAACTACGCCGATGACGCTTTGTTGTGTGTGTAGGGACTCTTCTCATGCTGCTGCAGAGGTTTGCTGTTATTTTCAGCAGCATTAGTGGTTAAAAAAGACCTTTGAATGCCTTCACCGTACTGCCCCGAGCTAACCACTGTTAGCCACGTCCGGCTGTTAGCATCTCTCCTGGATTTCTCCGTTGTAAGATTTTACGCTGGAATTTCACTTCAGCGGTCTCACCACGGGTCAGGAGGGTAGCTGGCCAACGCGCCGTTGATCAAGAAGGTGGAAGATCCGCCTCCGTCCAGATTGATGGCGTTGACCACGCCGTGGTTCTGCAGGAACTCCGCCACCTCCCAAAGATTCATGCTGCTCAAACATGAACAGACACCAGAGGCGTGAATGATACTCCGGACCGAACTGCTTCTGAAGCGAGCCGCCCCGTGAGCCTCGTTAGTAACATTACCCTCTTTTCTCCGTCTGTCCATCCACGTGGAACATGACCACGTTGCCTCTGGCGTCGTGACCCACGGCCGTCCTCGCCGACAGCACGTCCACGAAATCTCGGAACTCCTCTGTCAGAGAATAAAATATGTTTTTTTTTATTATTACTACAGTTCAACACAAAAACAAAGGGAAAGACTTGTGTTTTTAGTGGTTTTGTGTCTTTTTGTGGTGATTTTGCATCTATTTTTAGTCACTTTGCATCTTTTTGTGGTGGTTTTGCATCTATTTTTAGTCATTTTGCATCTTTTTGTGGTGGTTTTGTGTCTCTGTAGTCATTGTGTGTGTCTCTTTGTGGTCATTTAGTGTTTTAAGCAACATTTCTCTCCCTGTTTCTCTTTCTTTTTCACTGGTACTGTAACTTTGCCCTTAATGCGTTCACACTTTATAGACGCTTTATATGTACATGTGTTATTTCATGAGGTCACGGATGTGTGGTATTTGATCTAGAGCGTCTCTGCCTGTGCTGTTGTTGTTGTTGTTGTTGTTGTTGTTTTTGAACCTACCCTGATCAACGAGCTCATCCCACTCCACCTTCAGACTCTGGTTGATGTAAAACTCGCCGTCCCTCAGCAGCCACACCACGCCGCTGACCAGCTGCACGAACGGGTTGGACTGGTCCAGCACCTCCTCCTGGGACAGGTACCTGCAGGAACACAAGCTTCTGTTTATCTTGTGATTCTCACTGTTTTTGTTTGGTCGTCAGTCAGAGGGTGTCTCACCCGACCACCAGGGTGCCGTCCCTCCTGATGCCAAACTGGGCGTTCTGCACGCCCCCACTGTCCCTCACCGTCCTGCCGTCGCTCACCACGTTGCCCAGACACCCGTCCGTGGTGGTGTTGAAGAAGCCGGCGTTCTGGGCGTACAGACACCCGGCAGCCAACGCCGTCTCCTCCACCGTCACCCTGAGACTCCTCTCACAGCCGCCCGGTCCGCCCGGCTCCAGCACCGACAGCGTCCTCAGCGGGTCGGGAACCAGCGTCATGTGACCTGGGGACAGGGAGGCACGGACGAATCAGGAGACAATGTGAGAGCCCCCCATCCTGTCCACACAGGAACACACACCAGTCAAGAGTCTCAAGCAGTCTGTTGGTCATTTTGCATCTATTTTCAGTCATTTTGCATCTTTTTGTAGTAGTTTTGCATCTATTTTCAGTCATTTTGCATCTTTTTGTGGTGGTTTTGCATCTGTTTTCAGTCATTTTGCATCTTTTTGTGGTGGTTTTGCATCTATTTTTAGTCATTTTGCATCTTTTTGTAGTGGTTTTGCGTCTATTTTAAGTCATTTTGCATCTTTTTGTGATGGATTTGCGTCTCTTTTTAGTTATTTTTCCTCCCTCAGTAATTGTGTGTCTCTTTGTGGCCTTTTTGTGTGTATTCGTAGTCATTTTGCATTTCCTCGTGCTTATTTGGGGTTGTTTGTAGTCATGTTGTGTATGTTTGTGGTCATTTAGCATCTCTGTGATTGTTTTTAGGGTATTTTCTCCATCAGCCCCTGGGTCTGTTCACAGTGCAGTTCAGTGATACAGCTGATTCCATCACTGACCGTAAACCCAGCGGGGCCTGTCGGGGCTGCCTGGCACGGCTGATATGAAGACAGAAGACTCGGCCACTGGGAGTCCACTGTGGCTACTGGACGGCCAGGTCTCAAACATCGTCCTGCCGTCAGTTACAGACTGTGCGTCCCGAACGTGGCGATGAGAGTGTGAGGGGCCGTGGCCCTCAGTGTACGGCTGCAGCACGTCAGCGTCCGTGGAGACTCTGTGGAGACAAATGTACATTCAATCTAAATGCAAAGCACATTTTGTTTGTTTCAGAGTGATGAGAAAATATCACTGTGCGACGAAGCTTTAGTTACTGTAATGTTGAGTGTAAAAGATGCAAAATGACTAAAAATAGATGCAAAACCAGCACAAAAAGATGCAAAATGACTAAAAATAGATTCAAAGCAAACACAAAAAGATGCAAAATGACTCAAAATAGATGCAAAACCAGCAGAAAAAGATGCAAAATGACTAAAAATAGATGCAAAACCACCACAAAAAGATGCAAAATGACTAAAAATAGATTCAAAGCAAACACAAAAAGATGCAAAATGACTCAAAATAGATGCAAAACCACCACAAAAAGATGCAAAATAACTAAAAATAGATGCAAAGCCAGCACGAAAAGATGCAAAATGACTAAAAATAGATGCAAAACCACCACAAAAAGATGCAAAACCAGCACAAAAAGATGCAAAATGACGTGAACAACTAAGATTCGACTCTTTGAAGGTGTGTGTCTTTGTTCTTCCTGTGGGCAGAGTGGGGGGGCCTCTCAGGGGCCTGAGCCCAGGGGCCCATAGTCTCTGGATACGTCCGTGGTTTTAAGTCTAAGCGTCACTGTGACTGAGTTAAAGTAGAAACCTTCTCACCGTGCGGCTCCTTCTCCCTTCTGCAGCCAAACCTGGAGACACATCAGCACCAGCCCCACACAGCGGCGAGGCGCGGAGCTCGTTGCCATGGATACCTGCTGCTCAGATTCTGTACACACACATAGAAGTTATGTGGATGTGAAAACAGACGCTAAGTTCCTGAGCTGTTGGCTTCAAGTGTTTTAGTCTCGCTCGTCCGGATTCGTTCCTCATTCCTTTAACATGAGACTTTAAAGGAGCCGGTTCCACAAGTGTTAAAGTTATAATCACGTGATCCTGTGACCAGAGAGCACGAACTCAGGATTAGGCTGGTTTGGCATCTATTTTTAGTCACTTTGCATCTTTTTGTGTTGGTTTTGCATCTATTTTTAGTCATTTTGCATATTTTTGTGGTGGTTTTGCATCGATTTTCAGTCATTTTGCATCTTTTTGTGCTGGTTTTGCATCTATTTTTAGTCATTTTGCATCTTTTTGTGGTGGTTTTGCATCTATTTTTAGTCATTTTGCATCTTTTTGTGGTGGTTTTGCATCTATTTTTAGTCATTTTGCATCTTTTTGTGCTGGTTTTGCATCTATTTTTAGTCATTTTGCATCTTTTTGTGCTGGTTTGAATCTATTTTTACTTTTAGTCACTTTGCATCTTTTTGTGTTGGTTTTGCATCTATTTTTAGTCATTTTGCATATTTTTGTGGTGGTTTTGCATCGATTTTCAGTCATTTTGCATCTTTTTGTGCTGGTTTTGCATCTATTTTTAGTCATTTTACATATTTTTGTGGTGGTTTTGCATCTATTTTTAGTCATTTTGCATCTTTTTGTGGTGGTTTTGCATCTATTTTTAGTCATTTTGCATCTTTTTGTGGTGGTTTTGCATCTATTTTTAGTCATTTTGCATCTTTTTGTGCTGGTTTTGCATCTATTTTTAGTCATTTTGCATCTTTTTGTGCTGGTTTGAATCTATTTTTACTTTTAGTCACTTTGCATCTTTTTGTGTTGGTTTTGCATCTATTTTTAGTCATTTTGCATATTTTTGTGGTGGTTTTGCATCGATTTTCAGTCATTTTGCATCTTTTTGTGCTGGTTTTGCATCTATTTTTAGTCATTTTACATATTTTTGTGGTGGTTTTGCATCTATTTTTAGTCATTTTGCATCTTTTTGTGGTGGTTTTGCATCTATTTTTAGTCATTTTGCATCTTTTTGTGGTGGTTTTGCATCTATTTTTAGTCATTTTGCATCTTTTTGTGCTGGTTTGAATCTATTTTTATTTTTAGTCATTTTGCATCTTTTTGTCATTGTTTTTCTGTTTGTTGTCATATATGAATGTTTTAATCTACTTTTAACTACATTATGTGCTGCCATCTTTTAATCCACTTAAATACATCATAATTATATCATATAGTATGATATCATTTATTATTATTATAATTATTATTGTTGTTGTTCCTTAAGTGGTCAAAATAAAAACAAAAGCTAGTTTTATCTTTACATTTATTTATTTCATCTCATCTTCAGCCTCTTATCCGGGGTCGGGTCTCGGGGGCAGCAGCTCCAGCAGGGGACCCCAAACTTCCCTTTCCCGGGCCACATTAAACAGCTCTAACTGGGGGATCCTGAGGCGTTCCCAGGCCAGTGTGGAGATCTAATCTCTCCACCTGGTCCTGGGTCTTCCCCGAGGCCTCCTCCCAGCTGGACGTGCCTGGAACACCTCCCTAGGGAGGCGCCCAGGGTTCATCCTTACCAGATGATCCTGAACCACCTCAACTGGCTCCTTTCAACGCAAAGGAGCAGCGGCTCTACTCCGAGTTCCTCACGGATGCTGAACTTCTCCCCCTCTCTCTAAGGGAGACTCCAGCCCCCCTCCTGAGGAAACTCATTTCAGACGCTTGGACCTGGACCTGGTTCTTTGGGTCCTGACCTGGACCTGGTTCTTTGGGTCCTGACCTGGACCTGGTTCTTTGGGTCCTGACCTGGACCTGGTTCTTTGGGTCCTGACCCAGCTTTCATGACCACAGGTGAGGGTAGGAACCAGGACTGAGGGTAGATCCAGAGCTTTGTCTTCCTCAGCTCTCTTTTCATCACAACGGTGCCGTAGAGCGACTGCAGCTCCGCCCCCGCTGCTCCGATTCTCTGGCCAAACTCACGCTCCATCGTCCCCTCACTCGTGAACAAGATCCAGAGGTCCTTGAACTCCTTCACTTGGGGTCAGGACTCATTCCTAAAGTGGTCAAAATAAAAGCAAAAGCTAGTTTTATCACTACATTTATTCATTTGACTTGCATTTATTTCCTGGAAAAATAAACATCATTAAAAAAAATAAAAACAGGGAAAATATTCCTTTAAGATAGAAATGCAAAATAAATAAGTAAGTAAGTAAAGTGAAAACTAGTCTTTCTTAAATTTGAACTTTCTATGTTTAAAAAAAGGAAAAAGAATAAAAATGTCAAGGTCCAAAAGCTCTTATTTTGGAGGCAGTGCTGTGTAGTTTCCGGTGAGCTTACGCTAACGGTTGTCGTGTGATTTTAACAACATATCCAACAAATAAACGTTTGTTATAATAGTAAATGATTGTTTTCAGGCACGTTTATGTGAATAGATGATTCACAACTCATCAGCAGCTTTAATAACTATTATATAAATAAAAATATAAGAGTTTTAAGTGTGTTAGCTAACGTGTCCGTTGGCGGGGGAATGTTTTTACGGTGACACCGGGGGGACAGCTGAAGGGGAACATGGCAGCCGGCATCAGCGCCGTTCATGGACTGTTATTAAGCGGTAAAACGTCGCTGTATCACGGGCTTCACGGGAGGGTTTCCCCCGGTGTTTGTCTCCGGAGAGCGGCCGATATCCAGAGCGTGAGGGCGGCGACCGGCGCGACCCAGGACCCGCAGCTCAGCCAGAAGTTCTGCCTGGAGCTGGTGAGGTGGGTCCCCCGGTGCTGACGGGCTAAAGTTCACCGCATCTGCACTCACAGAGCAGATTTAACTTTTATTAATAAATATAAGTCCTAATGTTTCACTGCAATGGTTATAAAGTGCTTACAGAGCCGTAAACTGGAGCTAATGCGCAGCCGGAACTGACTTTTGTAGTGCGCCCGTATTTTGGTGATTACGGTAAATTCATTGAAACAGGCCAGAGTGACTTCCGGTTTTCAGTGTTCAGAATAAAGTGTGACACAACCAGAACCAGGCTCATACAGGATTACATTTCCTCTCTCCTCTCCTCTTCCTCTCCTCTCTCCTCTCCTCCTCCTCCTCCTCCCTCTCTCCTCTTCCTATCTCCTCTCCTCTCTCCTCTCCTCTTACCTCCTCCTCTCCTTCTCCTCCCCTCTCCGCCTCCTCTCCTCCTCCTTCTCCTCCTCCCCTCTCCTCTCCTCCTCTCCTCCCCCTCTCCTCCTCTCTTCCTCTCTCCTCCCTCCTCTCTTCCTCTCTCCTCCCTCCTCTCTTCCTCTCTCCTCTCTCTCCTCCTCCTCTCCTCCTTCTCCTCCTCTCTCCTCCTCTCCTCCTTCTCCTCCTCCTCTCCTCCCTCTCTCCTCCCCCTCCCCTCCTCCTTCTCCTCCTCCCCTCTCCTCTCCTCCTCTCCTCCCCCTCTCCTCCTCTCTTCCTCTCTCCTCCTCCTCCCCTCCTCCTCCTCCCCTCCTCTCTCCCTCTCCTCTCCTCCCCCTCTCCTCCTCTCTCTCTCTCTCCCCCCCCCCCTCCTCTCCTCCCCCTCTCCTCCTCAGGTCCAGGGACTATGACGGCTTCGTGTCCTCGCTGCTGCTCCCAGAGGAGGTGCGGCGCTCGTCTCTGGCCCTGAGGGCCTTTAATGTGGAGCTGGCACAGGCAGGTAGTCCCACAGACGCGTCTCCTGTTGCTACGGTTACCGTCACTGCTTTTTAGTCATTATGCATCATTTTTTGTGATTTTGCATCCCTTTTTAGTCATTTTGCAACATCTGTGGTGGTTTTTGCATGTTATTTTGTCATTTTGCATCTGATTTTAGTCAATTTACTTCCCTTTCTGCTAATTTTTAGCTTTTCTTTTAGTAATTTTGCATCCTTTTTTGGGGGTTTTGCATCGGTTATTAGTCATTTTGCTTCCCGTCGTGGTCATTTTGCATCTGTTTTTAATCATTTTGCATCCCTTTGTGGTGGTTTTGCATCTGTCTTTAGACATTTTGCATCTTTTTTGTGGAAGATCCATTTTTGTTATAAGCGTATTTAATGTATTTAGAAATAATAAATATATTTAATGTCTGATATCTGATCCCAGTCCTTTTTAAACGCGCTTGTCAAACACTTCTCTTCCTGTGCTGTGTCCCCCCCCCCCCCCCCAGGTGAAGGACTCCGTTTCCCAGAAGACCATCGGTTTGATGCGAATGCAGTTCTGGAAGACGGCCATCGAAGAAATCTACAGAGACGAGCCCCCGAATCAGCCGGTCAGCGCCGAACTGTGGAGGGTAAAAACGCCACCGCGCACAGAAAAGCACGAGCAGCGGCTGTGAGGACGAGTGTGTTTCCTCTGCAGCAGTGACGAAGGTGTGACCATGTTTTTCAGGCGGTGAGGAAACATTTCCTGACCAAGAGATGGCTGCTGAGGATCATCGCAGAGAGAGTGAGACACGGCACGCACGATACGCTCGACACGCACAACACGCTCAATACTCACGACACGCACGACACTCAGGACACTTAGGACGCGCTCGGCGCTCGACACTCACCACACTCACGAAACACTTGACACTCACGACACGCACGACGCTCAGGACACGCTCAATACTCACGACACGCACGACACTCAGGACACTCACAACACTCAGGACGCTCAGGACACTCATGACACTCAGGACGCTCAGGACACTCAGGATGCGCTAGACACGCACAAAACACACGCCGCGCTCGACACCCACAAAACGCTTGACACGCACGACACGCAGGACACACACGACATTCAAGACATTCACGTCACTCTCGACACTCACGAGACACAGGAAACGCAGGACGCACAAATCGCACGACACGCTCGCCAGGCACAAAACGCTCGACACGCACGACACTCACGACACGCATGACGCTCGTCATGCTCGACACGCACAAAACACAGGACACGCTCGACACACACGACGCGCTGGACACATTAACTGCGCGCTCAACACACAAAACGCTGGACACTCATGACACACACAACACTCACAAAACGCACAACATGCAGGACACGCGCGACACTCCCTGCTCTTGTGTGTGCCTGCTCCAGATAATCAGTCTTTTGTCCCTGATGCATCATTTATTTGTTATAATTCATTATGTGTATTTTATTTAGCCGTGTGTAAACTTTGATGGAGCCTCCTGAATCCCTCGGTAACCTAACAGCGTGGCGTTGGGCGTGTGTTTGAGCAGGAGAAGGATCTGGACGACCGCGCGTACAGAAACCTGCAGGAGCTGGAGACGTATGCGGAGAACACGCAGTCCTCCCTGATTTACCTGCTGCTGGAGTGTTTGGGTAAGGACGTGCGCGTGTTCCCACAGGAGGATCCAGACGCGTGAAGAGAGTCTCTCCTCATGTCTCGTTCTTCCTCAGGGGTGAAAAACGTGCACGCGGACCACGCGGCGAGTCACATCGGTAAAGCTCAGGGCATCGTGACGTGTCTGAGGGCGACTCCGTATCACAGCAGCCGGCGGAAAGTCTACCTGCCCATGGACGTCTGCATGCTGGTGAGTGCACGCACACGGCTCCACTTACAGATACACCGCAAAGGTTCCCCTCATCTGTGGCATCTGTTTTAGACATTTTGCATCTTTTTGTGGTGGTTTTGCATCTATTTTTAGCCATTTTGCATCTTTTTGTGGTGGTTTTTCATCTGTTTTTAGTCATTTTGCATCTTTTTGTGGTGGTTTTGCATCTGTTTTTAGTCATTTTGCATCTTTTTGTGGTGGTTTTGCATCTATTTTTAGTCATTTTGCATCTTTTTGTGGTGGTTTTGCATCTGTTTTTAGTCATTTTGCATCTTTTTGTGGTGGTTTTGTATCTGTTTTTAGTCATTTTGCATAATTTTTGGTGGCAATTTACCAGAAAAGTCCCCTTCATCCAGTTTAATATAGTCGCTGTGGAACAACCTGATCACAACCACAGGACTCGCAGCTTTGACATGATGTCAGATGATATTCTTGTTGACACGATGACATCATCATCATGATCTGGCACAAACGGAGGATCTGTTACACAACAAGCATGTGTTGAGACGCAGCGAGCGGCGGATTACAACCCTGCAGATAAACAGATGATGCTGCTGCGGACCATGAGCAACCTTTTTGTGGGCCATCTGTCCCACATGGAGAACGACACGCTGACGCCGCTCCTGCCGCCGCTGCTGCTGCTGCTGCTGCTGCTGCTGCGGCAGGATCTGAGGCCATGGTGACGGAGGAGGGGTGTGTGTGTGTGTGTGTGTGTGTTCTGGGCTGATGTATGTTAAGTTGCACGCGAGCTCTGCCCTTTAAGTCTTCAGCTGGAGGACGACTCATATCTGATCCTAGTTCTTTTTCTTCCCTTTGCCGTCATTTTACTTCCTTTTGTGGTGGTTTTGAGTCTGTTTTAGTCATTTTGAGTCTGTTTTTAGTCATGTTGCTTCCCTTTGTGGTGGTTTTGCCCTTAACATCTTCAGCTGGAGGATGACTTTTTTAACCCCGAGCCCTGCGGAGCTCACTCACCTCACACCACCTCCGCTCTGCTGCCTGCGGAGGGCGCTGTGGACACACGTGTAGTGCACTGAACACACTGAACACACTGAACACATAGAGTAGGAGCCGTTTAACTCTGTGCGCAGAGTGACTCACTCATCACTGAAGAAGTAACAAGCATGAGTCAACAGCAGACGCACAGCAGTTGTTTTCCTGTGATGCTGATGGTGCATGATGGATACACACACACACACACACACACACACACACACACACTCAGGCCTGTTTGTTACGTCCTTGATGATGAACAGCCTGTAATGTCCGTGATTGTAGGCGTTGTTGTTTTTTCTTCTTAAATGGATTCAAACATGCTGTTGAAGATGAAATCAGCACTTTAAAAATAAAGGCGAGTTCATCAGTGTCACCGTTCAACGACAACGTGATTCAAAGATCTTTACGTCGAACATCAAAAACTTTGGAAAGAAACGCCTTTAAACTCAGTCTGGATGGTCTTTGCTCTCCTTCTGGACTTGCACTCGACCACCTTTAGACTCAGTTTTGACCTCGTCTTGACTGGACCTGGACTTGATCTTGACTCGGTCTCAACTACACCTGGTCTTGGTCTCGACTGGACATGGTCTTGGACTTGAATTGGTCTTGACTGCCTTTGGACTCCGTCCCGACTGTCTTTGGTCTTGTTCTGGACTTGGTCTCGACTGGACCTGGTCTTGGATGCAGCTTGGTTTTGATGGTCTTTGGTCTCATTCTGGACTTGCACTCGACCACCTCCAGACTCAGTTTTGACTTGGTCTCGACTGGACCTGGTCTTGGACTTGACTGTTTTTAGTCTTGTTCTGGAATTGGTCTCCACTGCACCTGGTCTTGGTTTTGATCTTGACTTGGTCTCGACTGCACCTGGTCTTGGTCTTGATCTTGACTTGGTCTGAACTGCACCTGGTCTTGGTTTTGATCTGGACTTGGTCTCCACTGGACCTGGTCTTGGTTTTGATCTTGACTTGGTCTCAACTGCCTTTGGTCTTGTTCTGTCTGTTTCTGCAGCACGGAGCTTCTCAGGAGGACTTCATCCGCGGCAGCCGGGAGCAGAACGTCCGTGATGTGGTGTACGACATCGCCAGCCAAGCTCACGTACATCTGCAACACGTAGGTACCGCACTGACGTTTTTACATGGAGGTCGACTCACACACACACGCACACGTACACACACACAGACGCACGCGCACACAAACAGGCACACACACAGGCACACACACAGGCACACACATGTACACACACACGCACGTACACACACGCACGTACACACAGGCACGCACACACACGCACGCACACACACACACACACACACGATGACACACACGCACACACGCACGCACACACACAGAGACACAGACACACACACACACACACACACAGACACTGAGCATCACGTACCATCATAGGTAAAGGTGTTTGTGGTAAAGGTGTTTACGGCAAAGGCATTTGCGGTAAAGGCTTTTGCAGTAAAGGTGTTTGAGGTAAAGGTATTTGCAGTAAAGGTGTTTGAGGTAAAGGTATTTGCGGTAAAGGTGTTTGAGGTAAAGGTATTTGCGGTAAAGGTGTTTGAGGTAAAGGTGTTTACGGTAAAGGTGTTTGAGGTAAAGGTGTTTGAGGTAAAGGTATTTGCAGTAAAGGTGTTTGAGGTAAAGGTATTTGCGGTAAAGGTGTTTGAGGTAAAGGTATTTGCGGTAAAGGTGTTTGAGGTAAAGGTATTTGCGGTAAAGGTGTTTGAGGTAAAGGTGTTTACGGTAAAGGTATTTGCAGCAAAGGCATTTGCAGTAAAGGCTTTTGCGGTAAAGGTGTTTGAGGTAAAGGTGTTTGCGGTAAAGGTGTTTGAGGTAAAGGTGTTTGAGGTAAAGGTATTTGAGGTAAAGGTGTTTGAGGTAAAGGTGTTTGAGGTAAAGGTATTTGAGGTAAAGGTGTTTGAGGTAAAGGTGTTTGCGGTAAAGGTGTTTGCGGTAAAGGTATTTGCGGTGTTCAGCTCTGTTGTAGCTTCTGGGTAGAAACTGTTCTTAGGTCTGTTAGTCGGAGCGTTCAAAGACATGCAAAGTTTTCAGCTGATGTGTTTAAAACGTCCTGTAAATGTGTTTGAATGTTGCTAACGCTAACTCACTACTGCGCGGGGTTTGATTAATTAACCCCTCACACGCCTGGTTACGTCTCTGAGGCTTTTTCTTTATTTTAATTGCCCAAACATTCGTCAGCATCTCTGTTGTTATAAGGATAAAGAACGTCCCTAAGTGTTAAAACACACGCGGGGGCATCGTGTGTAAATACTGAGGATGTAAATTAATGCTTTAATTGTGTTTAATGCCTTTTTAAGCCTCCTGATGTGAGTTAATTAGAAAAGTCCACGCTAATTAATTTAAAAAGAAGAAGAAGAAGAAGTCAGTGGAACGTCCTGTGCCTTTAAATCCATATAAACAATAATAATAATAATGATAATAACACGTAGGGAACAAACAAACACACTGGAAAATGAAATAAGTCGGATTAATTAAATAAGACGATGAAGCTCCTGAAGCCGACACACGTGTGTTCGTGAGGACGGAGAGAAGGTCAGGAGCTGCTGTCATGAACTAAACTTGTGTTTATTATTTAGTTTTTGTTTGTTTGTGTGTTTGATTCCCGTCTGACGCTCTCTCTCTCTCTCTCTCTCTCTCTCTCTCTCTCTCTCTCTCTCTCTCTCTCTCTCTCTCTCTCTCTCTCTCTCTCTCTCTCTCTCCCTCTCTCTCTCTCCCTCTCCCCCTCCCTCCCTCCCTCAGGCGCGGTCGTTCAGCAGCAGCGTCCCCACAGCTGCCAACCTGGCCTTCCTCCAGACGGTGAGTTCCACAAACACCACGTGAGAGGAGCGCCAACTCGCCCCGGGGGTCGAACCCACGCACATATTTACCGTGACTTTGACGAAGCACTCGTGAAAGAATTACAGCTGTGTGTGTGTGTGTGTGTGTGTGTGTGCGTGTGTGTGTGTGTGCGTGCGTGCGTGCATGCGTGTGTGTGTGTGTTAAAGGATAACCAGTAAACTCTTAGATAAATATTTATGAGGTAGATGCTGCCATGAGTCTGTAAACGTGACGCCGCAGGACGCT
>NC_139833.1:1828417-1880917 GCF_963691815.1 Echiichthys vipera
TTTTCCTGCTGAAAAAGTCAATTTTCATTTCCTTTAAAGAGCTGAAGTGGGGAGATTAAGAGTCCAGAGACTAAATATGTGAAGTTATCAGGTTTAATGTGCAGAATATAAATTCTTTATAAGTCCGTTGACGTTGATGAAGACGACTCACTTGAATGGGGATAAAAGAATTCACTCCTGTGGCTCCTCCAAACTTCCAAACCTCATTTTATTCTGACAGTGAAACCAAAGCTTTTAACACAAGACGGTTAAACATGCTCTTTAAAATCAGCGTCCACGTCTTTATTTGTCTTTTTTCTGTCACTGTCAAACTTGATTAAGAAGTCCCGCAGGCGTGAAGCGCTGATTCGGTCGATCAGTTGATTAAACGGACGGAGTTTCTCTCTTCGGGGGGTTCAAACTCTCCTCGTACCACACGAGTGTATCAGCCAATCTACTGTTTATTAGAAATGCATCAAATATGTGATGAAAGGTTCAGGGAAGAACTCCGTGGAACCCAAATGCAGACAAGGAAACGGTTAAAAAAAATATTAAATAAACAAAGACAACAAGGAAACAGTGAGGCTGCTGATGACACAACCGCTGATCTCAGGAGGAAACACGAGCTGAAACGTCTTTGCCAGGTGAGAAGTGATTCAGTGCAGCTTACTTTCGTTAGACTGAAACAGGACTCGACCTCTTTATCAAAAGCTTTTATGTTCTTCACTCACGGGAAACTAAAGCCCCTCGTCCTCCGCTCTCTGAAACCCTTCGGCTTCAGTCGCCGACCTTTGTTTATCATTTTCTCTCTCACTGATCCCGTCCTGGTTCCCTTCAGCTCTGACGCAGCGCTGTCAGTGTACGCCGCAGGAAGTGACATCATACGCAGTAAATTATCACGTTGTTTCTTCCTCTGTGCGATGAACAGGAACAAGACGTCCAAACTCAATAAGAGTCGACTATGGGTCATTTTGCCTCCCTTTGTGGCCACTTTACGTCTTTTTTTTAATGTTTTATTTAATTTTGTGCCTCTTTGTCATAGTTTTGCATTTCTTTTTAGTCATTTTGTCATTTACTTCACCCTCTTTAGGCTCAAATTTCACAATTTATTAAAAACATAATCTCATTACATCACCCATAAGATGTTCAGACACATAAACACTCCTATAAAACCACTTCCATGTGTTACATAATGGAGGATTCTGCTGATTTAGTGATTTCAGTCGTTTCCCTCCTACAGATCAATAAAGAGTCTTACATTTGAATAGCAGCTATAATAATAACAATAATAACTATGGTGTAATTAAAGACTTTAATACACACTCAGAAAGGACATGTATCTCCCTAACATCCTTCATCTGAAACAAACACACACTGAACCAGCTTTAGTTTGCAGCGTGTGTTTTATTTGATCTCTTTCAGGTGAAATGGCGTCTTCAGGTTTATGTTTTTTAACACAGAAGAAGAAGAAATCGCCCCACAGACGGAGACATTTAACATCTGTGATCTGGGAACTCTCCGGGCTTTTTAAAGATGAACTGTAAGAAAAACCTGTCTTTTATTTTTACACAAACATGCAGACGCGTCTCTGCGCGGCTTCACACGCCGGGGACGTTTTTCTGTGTCGCACCGTGAATAAAGACGTCAGACACAACAACATCCAGACGAGCTCTTCCATCCTTGTGTCAGAACTCAACTTTATTTCTTTATTACTTCATTATTTTCACTTTGTCCGGTCTTTACCTTTCACAATAAAAGCCCCAGACACACAGCACAACTATGTACCCGACGGGACTCAAATCCAGTATTTCGCAAAAAAGGAAACTCGATCGAATAACTTAGAGTTTGTTGGTGATTGTTTGTTTTGTTGAGCGTATTAAAAAAAACAGGATACACAGGAAGTAAGAAAACCTACAGTTCCAGGTACCAAGTGGAGAAGGGGCAGGAATGAATCAGCTGATGCTTCTTCCTGCTCCTTTTCCAACATACAAAGGGTTTTAATGACTCGTGCTCCAAGTGTAATATAGTTTTCACATGTTTGAAATAAAGCATTCATTCATTCATTCATTCATTCATTCATTCATTCATTCATTTGTTACACGACAATAAAGCTGCGTTTTCTTTTTTTGGAACACGGTTGATTTCTAAGGGCGCCCTCCCACTGTGCCTCCGTCCCGTGCCCCGTGCTTTAGGGTCCTTGTCCCCCCCTCCAGGCCCGTTTGTACTCACACTACCTGGGCCTCGGAGAATGCTTCTTGCTGCCTATACGTCATCACGCCGTAACACGTCACACGCATTGATGACGTCATGGCGATGCGTGGCTTTGTTTCCAGATCTTTCCGTAGACCTCAGAGTTTTTGTGCGTCTTGTCGACTGTTTTTGAATCTTTTCATCGACCAAATCTGCAGTAAACACTCCACCTCCGCATCACACCAATGTGAACCTTTCACCGCCATTGTTTGAAATGTCCGCGCATGGTCCCTCCTTCTTTTTTCTACGTCCCAACAGGCGCACAGGAAATGACCTCAGAACCGCCGTAGGCCTCGTGCTCGTGGGCACGCTCGTGCTCGTACATGTGCAAACGTGCTTTACAAAAGCCCACCTCTCCCAAACGGGCCGTGGACGGTCAGCTGACCGCAGTTATGCGCGGAGCAGTTGCACTCACACTGGTCAAACGCACGAGGCTTTAGCTGAAAAAGCGGTTTTGGCCCGGTGCGGAAGGACAGTGATAAGATTTTAAGATTTAAGATTTTGCACCGTGAGTAAAGACATGAGGACACAAAGCTCCAGGGTTCGATTCTTCTTCTTCCATTCTTACCTTTCAAAATAAAAGCCCTAGACTGCGTAACAGCTATGAATATTCACATGTTGGTGGCGTGTATCCGTCACGCCCCTGAGTGACGCCGTCCTCAATTCAAGTCTTTGGCCCCTGAGTTTTTGGGGCCTTCGGTCGAGTTCCTACCCTGGAAAGGCACGAGGAGCTTGTGTGCGCAGAGTCTGAACTTCTGATCCCTTACGCTGTAAATGATGACATTCCAGCAACTGTTGGTGGCCAAAATCCAGAAGGCGAAAAAGGAAAAGTTGCACCATTTATTCCCCAAAACGTTCCCGACCACGAAGACGGCGATGGGGGTGAATGAGGCGGTGAACGCCACGGTCAGCGTCCCTATTGTTCTCGCTGCCTTGATGTCGGAGAAAGTAGGTTTGGTGGTGCTTTGGCACTCGCTCTCGGCCAGGTGGCGTCTGCGCTTGGAGTGCTGCCGGATGCTGGACAGAGAGATGATGTTGATGACCACCGTTCCGCCGAGGAGGGTGAAGTCGAACGCGGGGAAGAGGAGGAGGATGTTCCAGGCCTGGGTGGGGAACTCCCCGATCGTCCCCAGCGCGTAATTGCACATCCGGCTGCAGGGGTTGTACTCCAGAGCGATCTCGCTGCTGAAAACCACCGGAGACACCGCCAAGAAGAAGCTCCCGACCCACGAGAGCACGATGAGGATGGTGGTCCTCTTACGCGTGATCACGGAGTCCTTGTGCAGCGGCCGCAGCACGGCGATGCTCCTCTCGATCGTCAGCAGGAAAATGGTCGTGATGGAGACCAAGGTGCACCCGGCGAAGACGGGGCCGATGACGTTGCACGGGTGGAAACTCACCGACTGCGAGTTGTACGAAGTCCACTCCGGTGCCGAGTCGGTCACCATGAGGTAGACTTCGGCGTAGACAGAGATCGGCACCACGAATATCCCCACCGCCAGGTCAGCCACGGCGAGGGACGCCTTCAGGTATCCCTGCGGCGTGTGGAAGTGCTTAGTCCCGAGAACCACAGCCAGAGTCAGCAAGTTCCCAAACAAGATGGCGAAGATCAGCAGCACCATGAAGAGCACCATGAGGACTTTGTTGGCCAGCGTACAGCAGCACACGGTGCAGTGCGCCGCCTCGGCTCCGCCCAACATGCTCCCAGCGCCGCTTTCAATCATCGGAGGAGCTGCAACGTGACCTTCATCACCTTAAAACAGAGAAAGAACGGTCAGGTCATCTGGAGATCTGAGGTCTGAAGGATGGATAAAGGATGGATGAAGGATGGATGGATGAAGGATGGATGGATGAAGGGTGGATGATGGATGGATGTATGAAGGATGGATGGTGGATGAAGGATGGATGATGGATGGATGAAGGGTGGATGATGGATGGATGGATAATGGGTGGATGATGGATGGATGGATGAAGGATGGATGGATGAAGGATGGATGGATGAAAGATGGATGATGGATGGATGGATGAAGGATGGATGGATGAAGGATGGATAAAGGGCGGACAAAGGATGAATGAATGATGGATGGACGAATGGTGGATGGATAAAGGATGGATGGATGGTGGGTGGATGGATGAAGGAAGGATGGATGATGGATGAAGGAAGGATGGATGGATGAAAGATGGATGGATGGATGATGGATGGATGAAGGATGGATTGATATAGGATGGATGGATGGATGGTGGGTGGATGGATGCAGGATGGATGAAGGATGGATGGATGAAGGATGGAGGAAGGATGGATGCAGGATGGATGAAGGATGGATGGATGCAGGATGGATGAAGGATGGATGCAGCGGTGATGTCATGTCCTGCAGCAGCTGTCGTAGTAAACAAAAACAGCTGACTCGTGGTTCTTTAATCCGGTTCTCAACTCTATTTATTATATTTTATGATTTATATCAAACAAAAATATCAATATTTCACTTTTACCACATTATTTAGAGTCAGTTACTCCCTTAAATATATAAAATATATATAAAATATATATAAAATATGTAATTTTGCATCTTTTTTGTGGTGGTTTTGCATCTATTTTTAGTCATTTTGCATCTTTTTGTGCTGGTTTTGCATTTATTTTCAACCATTTTGCATCTGTTTGTGCTGGTTTTGCATCCTCTGTCTCCGTGTGCTCATTTTGTGGACACAAAGCGCCGCTGAAGGCTCCGCTGTCACCCCTTGTTCATCTCCCGGTGTCACATGTCGTGTCCCGCAGCTTCACTCACGCAGAAGCGTCCGCACATGCAGCCAACGCTCCTCGGGACGCGAAGACAGGGCAGAAAATCTCTCCCCCCACACACACACACACACACACACGCACACACACACACACACACACACACACACACACACGGGATGGGTCTCACTGTCTCCGCGCTCCTCTCGTGGAGGACTCTGAGGCTTTTACGCGCTCTGGATCCGGACAGACTCTCTCTAAAGCCCGATGTCATCATAGAAGCTGAACTCCCCCCTGACTCACACACTCACGGTCAGGTGATATTAAATATTACATATTAAATATTAAATATTACAGGAAACTCACTTTTAGCTCCAAATGATCTTCAAGACGCAGAATCCAGCATTTTTGTTCTTTATCCACACAGCTGAACACATCCGGCAGTCCTCAGAGACAAAGAGCCCGTCACCATCATCATCATCTGCTTCTTATGATGATGATGAAGAAGAAGAAGAGGAAGAAGAGGAAGAAGAGGAAGAGGAAGTCTCTGTTCCAGATGCATGAGCGGCAGGATGAGCCCTGAGACTCGGTCACAGAGTCCCGCTCCTCTGCGCTGCGCACCAGCGTGTGAGGAGGAGAGACGCTGCGTCCTGGAGAAGAAGCTGCCCACACTGCACAGCCACGGACGGATCAGAGCCACCGGGGCCCTGGGCACAGACCTGGAAGAGCCCCCCCCCCCACACACACACAATCTGTCTACACAGGAACAAGACATCCACATTCAAAGAGTCGAATATCAGTGGTTTTGCATCTTTTTGTGATGGTTTTGCATCTATTTTTAGTCATTTTGCATCTTTTTGTGTTGGTTTTGCATCTATTTTTAGTCATTTCGCACCTTTTGTGGTGGTTTTGCATCTATTTTTAGCCATTTTGCATCTTTTTGTAGTGGTTTTGCATCATTTTTTTAGTCATTTTGCATCTTTTTGTGGTGGTTTTGCATCTATTTTTAGCCATTTTGCATCTTTTTGTGGTGGTTTTTGCATCTATTTTTAGTCATTTTGCATCTTTTTGTGGTGGTTTTGCATCTATTTTTAGTAATTTTGCATCTTTTTTGTGGTGGTTTTGTGTTTTTTTCAGTAACATTTTACGAGTCGACTCCATAAAGTTTGATTTTCTCTTCTGTTAAATGATTCTAATTGAACTGAATTCAGAGTTCACAGCTGGTTCACGTGCTGCAGCCTTTCAGGAAGCTCCAGTCGCTGTCTGCGTGGACCGTAGTAAACAGTGTGTGTGTGTGTGTGTGTGTGTGTGTGTGTGTGTGTGTGTGTGTGTGTGTGTGTGTGTGTGTGTGTGTGTCTGTGTGTAATCCTGTCGTCTCTCTTTGTTGTGCAGCTTTGGCTCCCGTCCTGCGTTGCCACAAGTGGACACAACAAAACAAAAGCATAATCCCGTGCTTCTCTGTGTGTGGTGTGTAATCCTTAATCCGGAGGTCACAGCGGGCGGTCGCTGCAGTCCGATTCTTCAGATTACAGAGTTTTTGAGTTTCTGGATCTTAAATCAGATTTATTCTGCAGCTCTGAGTAAGATTAAAGGAGTATTTCACCAGACTTCACATGTGTTGTTTCTGCTCCTGTGAACGTTCAGAAATCGACCACTGAACTTACAAATGAAACCTCTGCGCTCCATAAACATCCTGTCCTTTAAGGGCCCCCTCCCACTGTGCCTCCGTCCCGTGCCCCCTGCTTTAGGGCCCTTGTCCCCCCCTCCAGGCCCGTTTGTACTCACACTACCTGGGCCTCAGAGAATGCTTCTTGCTGCCTATACGTCATCACGCCGTAACACGTCACACGCATTGATGACGTCATGGCGATGCGTGGCTTTGTTTCCAGATCTTTCCGTAGACCTCAGAGTTTTTGTGCGTCTTGTCGACTGTTTTTGAATCTTTTCATCGACCAAATCTGCAGTAAACACTCCACCTCCGCATCACACCAACGTGAACCTTTCACCGCCATTGTTTGAAATGTCCGCGCATGGTCCCTCCTTCTTTTTTCTATGTCCCATAGTGCTTGTACACGTGCACACGCTCGTGCTCGTACACGTGCGCACGCTTGTGCTCGTACACGTGTAAACGTGCTTTACTAAAGCCCACCTCTCCCAAACGGGCCGTGGACAGCAAGCGTGCCGCTCCTGACACGTGTTTGGGCACGGTACGGAGGCACAGTGGGAGTGCGCCCTACGATGAGTATCGTTTTATCATAATTATAAATGAGTGTGTTGATTCTGTCTTCCTGTGCAGCAGCTGCGCTCGTTCCCCTCCTGTTCTCCATCGCTGCTCGCCAGGATGTCTCCTGATGGTGTGATCACACAGATTTCATTTCCCTTCTGTTGCACAGGATTCAGATTTTCCCGATCAGATCTTTCATGCGTGGTCGTAAATCTGATTCACATCCAACCAGCGAAAGCTTTGAGAACGCTCATATCGGGTCATGTCTCCACAGAAACCCCTTCACCCTCTTCTCCGGGGTCGGGTCTCAGGGGCAGCAGCTCCAGAAGGGTTGTTTTAATTTAATCTAACAATTAAATAAAACAACAATAACAATAAAAAACAGTGCAAATGTGAATGTAAACCATGCAATTGTGCATGTGAAGTGTTGCCCTGCTTCCTTGCATGTGAAGAAGTGTAAAATGTGTAAAATGAGTAAAAGTACCTCAAAAGTACTCGAGTAAATGTACTTTATATGAAATTATTTTGACCTTTGCACACTTTAAAACAGCCTCACAGACGAAAACACGAATCTTTACGTGAACATCAACGACTGCAGCGCTCGTTTCATCTCACAGTGAAAAGAACGCACTGATGAAATATGTTTCATCCTCCGTCAGCAGGACAAACACGTCCACATGAAGAGTCCTGTGGTGTTTTCATGCAGATGAGGAAGAATCTCCAAGTGTGTCTCATCACTTATTAAGAAGCTGCACAGACCCCCATGTGCTTTTAATGACGTCTACGGGGACTTGTGTGTTAAAGCTGGATTCATCCCCTGTAGGTTAAAGACTAAGGGCGCACTCCCACTGTGCCTCCGTCCCGTGCCCCAGCACGTTTCACAGCTAAAGTCTGGTTCCTTTGACCAGTGTGAGTGCAACCGCACCGCGTCTAGGAGCGGCACGCTTGCCGTCCACGGCCCGTTTGGGAGAGGTGGGCTTTAGTAAAGCATGTTTGCACGTGTACGAGCGTGCGCACGTGTACGAGCACGAGGCCTACGGTGGTTCTGAGGTCATTTCCTGTGCGCCTGTTGGGACGTAGAGAAAAGAAGGAGGGACCATGCGCAGACATTTAAAACAATGGCGGTGAACGGTTCACCTTGGTACGGAAAGATCTGGAAACAAAGCCACGCATCGCCATGACGTCATCAATGCGTGTGACGTGTTACGGCGTGATGACGTATAGGCAGCAAGAAGAAGGCTTTAGCCGAAAAACCTGTTTTGGCCCGGTACGGAAGGACAGTGTGAGTGCGCCCTAAATGTAGTGAGAAAGTGGCGCCTGGGAGTGCTTTGGCACGGGGAAGGGGCTCCCAGCAGCACGAGGCACTTCACCTCTAACGGGAGCTGGGACCCAAATGCAGACACGGACACAGAGTCTGGTTTTAAAGAGTCTTTCATGAATAAACTATTTACAAGAGTGTCCAGTGAGCAGGGGGGAAAGGAGCGGGGTCCTGGTGAAGGTGCAGCTCTCCAGAGCGAGTCCAGTGAAGGTGAAGAATCAAACGACAGCGAGACGATCACGGGGAAAAACACGAACGGGTGGTCGGCAAGCAGACGGGGATGCAGACAGGTGAACGGGATCACGGGTAACACAAGTACAGCTCCGTTATTAATGAATGTGTTGGTCGTATGTGCAGTTTTGAAGCTTGTACGTGTCATCACGCCGTACGGGAGAAATCAGTCACAAGCTGGTGGGTGGTGAAGTTTTTTTGCTTTTGACTTCTTGAGATAGTTCTGCACTTCAAAAATCCTAAAAATGAAGTTCAGACAGACATATTTTTCAAAACACAGTCCCATGGGATCCACCGGAAGGACGGGACTTCACCTCTAACGGGAACTGGAACCCTGGAACCTGTATAGCTAGCTCCATTATTAATGAATGTGCAGTTTTGAAGCTTGTACGTGTCATCACGCCGTACGGGAGAAATCAGTCACAAGCTCGTTCACAGCCTAACGTTTGCTTTTTACCTCTTGAGATAGTTTCTACACTTCAAAAATCCTAAAAATGAAGTTCATTATCCTGCTGAACAAAACATTAAAGTATCATTTTCTGCAATCACCGAAAAAATCTGATGGAAAAATTCCACTTCCTCTTTGTTTGAGCGAATCAGGGCGACGCCGACTTCAGGGTCAGCTCACGAAAACCCGACAGACAAAGACGCAGAAGAGGATTCTGGTCCGACGTCCTTCTTGGATAAACGTCTGAGCTCAACAAGAAAACAAGAAATTGCAGTTGTTATCTTCACCTTCAGCATCGTTTTGCGAGCAGGAAGTAACCATGAATGAAGTCTTTGACTGGACACACGACGCTGACGCACAATAAGACAATAAAGACGTCTTATATAAACCTTACCTCACCACGTGTAAGTCAAACTCTCCTTTGTCCTTGGCCAAGACGGTTTCAGACACACAGACACTTTATCTTTAGAGCCGCTCACACACTCAACATCGATCGCGAGTCATTTTCTTCATAAAGAGACGGAAAATTCTTCTTCTCAGTGTTCGTTTACACTCTGAGCTCCAGCTGTGAAGCGAGGCCGCGGCGCTCGAACCGTGACTCATTTCTGGTGCATCTGTTTGGCTTTTGACCTCAAAAGTGTATTCATCCACTTCAACAGTGCACACATCACTATTTCACCCGTAAGCAACAAAGTCATTCTTCTTCTTCTTCTTCTTCTTCTTCTTCTTCTTCTTCTTCTTCTTCTTCTTCTTCTTCTTATTATTATTATTATTATTATTATTATTATTATTATTATTATTACGTAGAAGATTATGTCCCATGTTAGGAATTCACATCTTGGCAAATATGTTTCTAAAACCTCTGACTAACGTCTTTAAATGTAACCCCTGAACCTGAATACATTTATGTAAGGCACTTTGAATTATATTGATGTGGAAATCAGTTATTCATGTTCCGTCACTGTAACCCTGGAACCTGTATAGCTTTATGTAAGGCACTTTGAATTATATTGTTGTTCAAATGTTCTACACAAATAAATTTGCCTTGTCTAGCTCCGTTATTTATGTTCCTCTACTGTAACCCCGGAACCTGTATAGCTAGTTCTGGTATCCGTGTTCCCTCACTTTAACCCAGCAACCTGTGTAGTTAGCTAAATTTCCATGTTCCTATACTGTAACCCTGGAACCTGAATAGCTTTTTGAAAGCACTTTGAATTACATTGATGCTCAAATGTTCTACACAAATAAACTTGCCTTTCCTGGCTCCGTTATTCATGTTCCCTCACTTTAGACCCGGAACCGGTATAGCTAGCTAAATTTTCATGTTTCTGTACTGTAACCCTGGAACCTGTATAGCTAACTCTGGAATTCATGTTCCCTCACTTTAACCCTGGAACCTGTATAGCTTTATGTAAGGCACTTTGAATTAAATTGTTAAAATGTTCTACACAAATAAACTTGCGTTCTCCAGCTCCGTTATTCATGTTCCTTAACTGTAACCCCGGAACCTGTTTAAAAGAATGTGTAAAGTCGTATCTGCGATTAAAGCAAACCTCACATTTCTTGTTCTCTGGAGATTTAACAGCACGTCTCCTGAGAGTTAATTATCCTGTAAATACAGACACACTTGGAGCTGTTTACGCTAATGATGTATTTCCTGCTCGTTAAAGCGGAGCCTCACGTTGATGTAAAGCATAAATGTGACGCTGAAATTAAGCGTGATGCTCCGTTAAGCCGTGCCGTTAAAGGACCATTAATCTGGATTTACACTGGTCCTGTAGATACCTCTGGTGTAGGAATTCATTTATAGTCCAGTGTTGGATTTCAGCAGCAGATGGACGTGTGGATATAAAACCGTGCTGTGCGTATTCATTGTGCGTCCCAAAGCCTCGTCGCAGCTGCAGCACCAGGAGGGTGCGTTTGCGTTCACATCTGCCAGTTTTAAGCGCTTTGAACTGAGCTCAAAAGTTCAATCCTGACCTTGACTTTTCTCAAAAATGTGGCAAAATAAGATGTGATTCTGCATATTAACTTTATGTAAATGTGTTCAAGAGGACGCTACAAGACTGCACAACCGTCGTTCATCACCCCCCCCCCCCCCCCCCACCACCACCACCGCCCTCGTTCGTTCCATCCTTTATTTCATGGGGACGTGTTGAGACATGAAGGTTTTCTCTGCAGTAGAAAGATTAAAAATAAGACACCGTAAAAATGAAATTCAGTCACAGGTTGTAGTTTTTCCCACGGATCGGTCACAGACGCAACAGTTCGAGGAGAAGGGAAAGGAAGATATGAACGCATGAAGGGCTGGCGTGCTGCAGATAACATCCCCACTTATTTCTCTGCATCTATTTATTTATTAATTGAAATTAACTGAAACCAGAGAGAGGCGCCTGGAGAGAGGCGCCGGGTCCACAGCTCCGTCTGGAAACTACCATATCATAAAAGTTTGGGCTTAAAGTTCATAAAACAAACAAACATTAAAAGTGCAATGTTTATAGTTCCTGGCCAGATGCTCCCTCCAAGAAAAAGGATTTCATCATTCATGATTAAGACGACGACGGACTTAGACTTAAGGGCGCCCTCCCACTGTGCCTCCGTCCCGTGCCCCGTGCTTTAGGGTCCTTGTCCCCCCCTCCAGGCCCGTTTGTACTCACACTACCTGGGCCTCGGAGAATGCTTCTTGCTGCCTATACGTCATCACGCCGTAACACGTCACACGCATTGATGACCACTGTGTGGACCCTGTTTTAGAGACCTTGGCCTGTGTGGACCCTGTTTTAGAGACCTTGGCCTGTGTGGACCCTGTTTTAGAGACCTTGGCCTGTGTGGACCCTGTGTTAGAGACCTTGGCCTGTGTGGACCCTGTTTTAGAGACCTTGGCCTGTGTGGACCCTGTGTTAGAGACCTTGGCCTGTGTGGACCCTGTTTTAGAGACCTTGGCCTGTGTGGACCCTGTTTTAGAGACCTTGGCCTGTGTGGACCCTGTGTTAGAGATCAGTCCACATTCCTCTGACGGAGCAGATTCAGAGATGAAGCTGGAGGGGAAATGATACCGTGTACAGAGATGGAGATCATTACTGTGGGGAGGAGAGGAGGGGAGGAGGGTGACACAGCAAGGCAAGCGAGGGCGCTGAGTCCCACGGCTGCGGCCGGCACGCCACCGCCGAGCGCTGGATTAATTCGCTCTGACTGTGATGCGCTCACTTTGTCTGTGGGGAAAGACGAGCACTGTACTCCCTCTTCTCCTCCCCCCATCGTACCCTGACTCCCATCCTCCTCATGACTTCCTCCCACCCCACCCTTACCCCCAACCCCCCGCTGGGTCGATCTCCGGAGGGCTGATGGCGCACAGCTGGGGGCCGATGCTGTGGATTTTGGGCGACAGATGGGAGAGTTTGCAGGCAGCTGAGCTTCACGGTCGGCTGGCTCGGCTGGCTGCGTGCAAACAGCGGCCTGAGTCACGCTTGAGTGTGTGGTGATGTCATCTTTGTTTGGACTTGCGTGTCCGAGCGAGCCGAGCGGAGGGGAGGAGTGGTTCGCCGGAGAGGTGGCCTCAGCTGCTGCCATAAGATCATTACAAGAGACACGGGCGGGCCTCCACAGCTGTGTCTGCACACTGCACTTTACATTTATGTAACAGTGCTTCTGACAGAGTAAAGGACACGACCTGGACAAACATATGTGGACACACTGAATAGTTACACAAATAAGCAAAACAGCTGAGTTTGGAGCCTCCACAAGAGAATTAGAGATAAAACAGTTGATGCAACACAAGATTAGTGATTCCCACACAAGGGGATACTTACAGGGGAACTCATTTTGAAGAAATGTAAATTATGACTCAGCTGTAATTCCTGAAAACAGATGTTTAAATAGTAAAAGTAGTGAAAACATAAAGAAATAACTATCAATAGAAACAGTCGAGCTAAAGGTGAACAGTCTCAGCCACCACCGAAATAAACAACGATGGACGCCGACATCAGCAGTCCTTCCGCCTGTCAGCGGAAAGAGGGTTAAGTGACAGCTGCACTGATGCATTGTGGGTCGGCGGAGGCTGAGTCGGCGCTGATCTCCGACCTGACGACAGAGACAGAAGCAGAGCGAGGGTTGGGCCCGTCCACCTTCATCAGTCCAGACTCAGAGGAGGTCAAAGGCTACGGAGCTTCCTTTAGGTCCAGCAGCAGCTGTTTAAGAGGAGTTCTGCTCTAAAGGGAAATACTGAGCATTAAAGATGAACTTTAATGCTTAGAAAAGAGTCAAACGCACTGATTCTTCCTTTTATTTCTTTCCTGACACAAATCCCGGACGAATAATCACCCAAACTCCACTAACCCGTAACACAAGCCGCACTTTTCCCAAAGTTAAAGTGTAACTCTGGCACAAAATCATCACAGGGTCTTTTTCGACACTTACACTCGGGCGTGGCTAACAGTGATTAGCTCGGGGCAGCACGGTGAAGGCATTCAAAGGTCTTTTTTAACCACTAATGCTGCTGAAAATAACAGCAAACCTCTGCAGCAGCATGAGAAGAGTCCCTACACACACACAACAAAGCACCAATGGGCTCCTTCCTTTGGTTTTTATGTGTAAAAGTCTGGAAATGCACCTGGAAATGGTTTTAATGTGACTTTAGTTAAAGCTGCTCTGCTCACATTTGTATCCATTAACTGATTTAATATTATTTTTGCTTATTTAATATCACACAAATTCATCCATGAAGTCTTTTATTTTAAGTTTTCATCAGAAAAAGTTGTTTTCAGCCTCTAATACCTACAAATCTCTGATTTTCTCTCTTTGATTTCACATTAAACTGAATATTTTTAACATTTAAAGACATTTTTCATGTTGAGACATTTAATAATACACAAAACAAACGTCTCTAATATCTGATGATGAAAATGAAGAATCATCTGCAGACATTTGTGACGTCATCAGGTTACTTTAAGATGATTTTGTTTGGACGTCTTTTCATTTTTAACCATAAAACAAAGCGTCATCAGCGTAGTTAGTGAAGCCAGAGTTTATTAAAGAGTGTTTTAAAGACTTACCTACTGGCCCCTGTACCAGCTCCTCTCATAGTAAAGTCCATTACAGTGGAAGGAGCCCATTGCTGCTTTGTTGTGTGTGTAGGGACTCTTCTCATGCTGCTGCAGAGGTTTGTGTTATTTTCAGCAGCATTAGTGGTTAAAAAAGTTCACTTTCTCTGTGGCGAGCGAAATAAATGAACGCGTTCTGTGAGATTCAAGTGAACGCTGTGTACATGTGAGGGGATCCACACATGCAGACGCCGTAGGTCTGAGTTTATTCCTGTGATTTGTTGAGAAGATGAGAAAAACTACAGCAGCGGTTACGGTCAAAGCCAGGGTGGAGGATCCTCAGCAGGAGTCTGTCAGAGGCCGCCTGATCATCCGTGACACATCGGTGACTTCAGGACCACCCGCTGACTCGCAAATACAGGAAACCAGATATTTCTCAGAGGTGGAGCTCGTCGTGGAAAAAGATCCTTAATCGCCACCAGATACAGACAGAAGTTATTAAAATATAACACAAACCGACAGAGATTTGTCCTCAACCCTGCAGCTTTTTGGAGCAGCCTGATGCAAAATGATTTATTCTTATAAATGAGATGCTGTCGCTCTTTGTTAGCAGTCAACACGGCACCGTGGACGGATGACTGACCGGGATGAATGACCTCAAAAAGATGCAAAATGACTAAAAATAGATGCAAAACCAGCACAAAAAGATGCAAAATGACTAAAAATAGATGCAAAACCAGCACAAAAAGATGCAAAATGACTAAAAATAGATGCAAAACCACCATAAAAAGATGCAAAATGACAAAAAATAGATGCAAAACCAGCACAAAAAGATGCAAAATGACTAAAAATAGATGCAAAACCAACACAAATAGATGCAAAATGACTAAAATTAGATAATTTGGGTGTCTTGTTCCTTTTCCTTCAGACCCGATTTGTTCTACGTCACCAGTAGTAAAGGAAAAAGGAACTTGTTTCCCTGGAAACAGAATAATTCATTCATTTAAACCTGAATTCCCTGATCAGTGAGAACCTAATGTGCATTTGGATTAAAGAACACCTCTGACAAGTTCATCTCATCTTCAGCCTCTGATCCTGGATCAGGTCTCAGGCGCAGCAACTCCAGCAGGGACCCCAAACTTCCCTTTCCCGGGCCACATTAACCAGCTCTAACTGGGGGATCCTGAGGCGTTCCCAGGCCAGTGTGGAGATCTAATCTCTCCACCTGGTCCTGGGTCTTCCCCGAGGCCTCCTCCCAGCTGGACGTGCCTGGAACACCTCCCTAGGGAGGCGCCCAGGGTTCATCCTTACCAGATGATCCTGAACCACCTCAACTGGCTCCTTTCAACACAAGCTGACAAGTTGTGTTTTTAACCCTTGCCGACAGTTTAAGCACCTCTGAGCAGCGTCTCTGCTCCAGACCTTTAGATTAATGAGGCATGTATGAGTTAAGCATACACGTATATTATATTATTATTATTTAGGGGAAATACAAAATGACAGCAAGACCCTGCGGTAAAAAAACAAGCTGTGCGTGTGAATTAGTTTGTGGTAATTTGATTAAACACAGACTGATTTAGTAATGTGCAACATGTGACTTTTATATATGAAGTGAAAAGAATGTAAATGAACACCTGAAGCTGCCGTAACAGTTCAGCTCATAACTCGCTTCACTGATGCAGGTTATTGGACACATTTTTTTATTTAATTGATTTATTCGATATTCGATGAAAGCTTTGATATAAAAGCTCTGACACTTGTGTCTAATGAGGGGGGCGTTTAGTATTAAGCAGCAATTAAACGTGTTTATTATGAGACAAACTTAAATAAGGATTTATTTCCTCACTGTGAGAAAGTGTCCTAAAAACTGCCCTGATACTGTAGGTCACTGTGTTTCACTGAGAGAGGGGATGAATGGTGCTATAATCAGTGGCGGGGCAAGGGTCCTTTGGGGCTCCAAGCAAGAAATTTGTGGGGGCCCCACCCCATCCCTCCACAGTGAAAAAAATTGTTTTTTGCACACAATTTCTGGGACATTTGATATGTATACTGAAAATAATACTTTAGAAGAGATTAGGGGTTCTCAAAGTGAATTTCAGGGAGGAACAGAAATTCTTAAAACCCTACGCCTATCAATAATTGTTGTAAATTACACCAACACAATATAAAATATGAACTTTTTTTATTACAAAAAATAGAAATCTGAATGTTGTTAACAATAAAATAAATACAAAAATAAAATTGACTGTTCACATTTGGGTCTTGATGGAGCTGATGACAAAAAAGAAAAAAAAACAACAACAGGGTATATTTGTTATAAATAATCTTTAATAGCATGGGCTAATTACAGCAATTCTTGTTGCAGTTATTATTATTGTCATTGTTATATGTTCTCTATGGAAGTAAAAAAAAATTATTTAACTCACAGTCATCTGTGTCAGCAGTTGGACTTGATCTCTGATCATCGGTTGGATGTTCCTGCGCAGGAGGTTGGGAAACCACTGTGCTGCTGGAGGTGGATGTTGATGGAACTAAACTCAAAAAACAACAACAGGGCATATGAGAATCTCTAAGGGCAGGCATATGATTATGTATGTGCACAGCATTTTCTACTACTACAGCTTAATACTACTGCCATGAAGAATATTAAGGCATAACATTATCAATTGTGGAATAATGAACTTACAGTTGTCATCAGGGATGGGAGGGGGAACATCATCCTTCCCTGGATGTGTTGGTTTAAAAAAGACAGTAATGATCCTGAGGAGAGATGAGAGGGAAACATATTGTTAAGTTCAACATGTATTATGCACTTGATGTACTCTTGTGGTGGGTGCATATATCATATGTACTGCCAAACACATATTTCTCCCTTTCTGGCACTATTAAGTTCATCTCATCATTATGCAAAGCTTATCATAGAAGGTGTACTTTAGTATTACATACTACAGTGGAAACCGCTTATAGTGATTTTTATGCAGAATATTATCTAAACGCCATTTGTATCGTTTTTCAATTATAAGAATTGCACGAAACGAACCGTTTCAGCATTTACTGAATTTTATTATGGTTTCAAACACATTCGTTTCAAATGCTCCTTTTGAGAGGAACCATGCAAGTTATATTACTGCGCAGTGCGCAGACATAACTCATAAATACATAAATACAAATACAGTAACTTCTTCTGTGCGTCGGCTCTGCCGTGAAGCCGGTGCATTTTTTTAAAACAAGTCTTAAAATAAACTTTGAAACACTGTTTCATAGAACAACAACATAGAAGATAACAACGGCATCAAGAAGAGTTAAGCTACGTCTGTTTTGTGTTGCGGCTCCGCTGCGCCGCGTTAAGAAGTCACTTCACATGTTTCCATGGATCAGTGTTGTCTAACACCAAGTTCACTGGTTTTTCAAAACGATAAAAAAAAATCTGTCATAAGCCTTGAGGAGACGTTTCTCATCAGGTGGCAATGACTTCCCTTTTCCAGCCATGATTCGCGCGCTTGCTGCCGGTGTCAACTCCTTACATTAACTAGCTGTTAGCTCACTCGTTAGCTAGCTGTTAGCTCACTCGTTAGCTAGCTGTTAGCTCACTCGTTAGCTAGCTGTTAGCTCACTCGTTAGCTAGCTGTTAGCTCACTCGGCAGAAGCAGACGTCCAGCACGTTTTCATTCATAAAATGAGAAAAAAAAAATGAACACTATAAGCGGATTTCTCGATCACTATAAACGAATTATTTAAACAGCATTTGTATAGAAGTGATTCTGTCCCAAGCCTTTTGATCCATATAAGCGGTTGATCACTATATTCGTGATCACTATAAGCGGTTTCCACTGTATTAGGCTGTTGTTGTTGTTGTTGCTGTTGTTGTTGTTGTTGTTAGACTGTCTGCCTCACTAAACTTTCTGTTGTTTTCTGCTGGTTGAGACTGGAGAGTGGTGCACATCTCCTCCTGCTAGCTAGCTTCATGTAGCTGTGTCATGTTACGCATTCGTCATAGCTTAGTTTTTAGCTTATTAGCCGCTATGGAGTCCGTGACAACACAACACAGTCAGTCAGAAAAACATAACGATGCACTTACCACTGTCTTACTTTCGTTTTTCCTCCCTTTCCTTCCTCTGTTTTTTCTTTTCTGCCCCGCTGGGATAACTCCTCTTCATCTTTTCGCAAGCGCGGAGCTCGGTGTAAGTGGGCGGAGCTCGGTGCTAAACAAACAATCAAACCTGCGGTTCGCGCTGATTGACACAGACAGCGCCGACGGCAGAGGTGACGTGGGGGCCCCCAAGGGGGGTTGCTACGGCGCTTTTTCATAGTAAATGCCCGTTGTTGTCGTTGCTGTGCCGTACATTAGCGCTTGGGGCACCGGTCACTGGGGAGGATGCCCAAGTGGGGGCCCCCTGGAAGCCGGGGCCCCAGGCAATTGCCTGGTTTGCCTGTTGGCAAGCCCCGCCCCTGGCTATAATGATGTGTCATAATCTCTTCCAGGGTCTCGTTCACACCGACTTTACTCTCTCACGTCACTTAGGAGTGATCCATGTGTTTCCTGATCCTCTTCACGTCTCCTCGGGTCATCGGGGGACAAAGTTTTCTTAGTATCACCGTCTCCGGGGTCAAAAAAGCAGCATTCATTAAAATAACACAGAAATAAACATGAACATAGGCGACATTAACACACAGGCGGGACGACAGAAACCCCAGAGGTGCCACCCTGATGTTAAGATCACAACATCAACAAAGACACACTGTAAAAGCAAAATACCAGCAGATTAAAGTTTTAAACATTATTAATTAATTATTTAAATATGCTGCTAAATGGACACATATCGGCTCAATCCCTTTGGAAAAATATGTTTGTGTATCCTGTTGTTTCGTGTGCAAATATTTGAGAATTTGAATGTATTTGACAAGTGAATGCACATTTGAATAATAATAATAATATAAAATAATTATAATAATTGACAAAAAATATTTATTTAAAAATATTTAATAGATATATTATAATAAATATATTAAAATATTTATGAATCATGTTGATTTTTGTTCCAACATTTGACAATTTAATGTATTTGACATGTGAATTTAAATCGGAAATAAACTTTAAAATATAACAATAACAATAATTTAAAAAACAAATTAAAAAATATTTGTGAATCTTGTTGTTTCGTGTGCCAACATTTGACCATTTGAAATGCCTTCAATATAAAAAAATAAATAATAATAATTAAAAAACAATAATAAAAATCGTTGTACCGGGGTGAGTTTGTATTTTCCGACACTCCGCGTCTATAGAAACACATTAACTGGGTGTGTCCGTGAACGCAGCGCGGCGCTCCTCCATGTTGTTGTTGTGTTCGCGGGGCAGCGGCGGCGGCGGCGGCGGGCGGAGCCTTCAGCCGCGGGCGGAGCCTCGGCGGCGGGCGGAGTTTCCAGCTGCGGTCGCTGTCTGCGGACTCAGCGGTCTCTGGAGGGGGGAGGCTCTGCTTTACCGACATTATCTGGATTACAACCGAGCTCCGAGTCCCGGTCAAAGTTCCCGGAGTACGCGAGAGGAACCGGGGTTTGTACTTTCTACTCTTTTCAAAGTGTCATGATGCTAAAAACGAGCTAACCCTGAACTCCACGCGTCCGTGCTAACACATGCTAGCGCAGTTAGCCGCGCTAAAGCTCGTGTTTACGCATCTTTACGTGAGTAAACTTCGCGTTAAAGACGCTTAAATGTGTTTGTTAGTTAATCACGGACCCACACAGTTGAGTTAAAGCAGCATTAAATACAAACAAACGAGCTTTTGGATGCTAACTCCGGTGCTAACGTGGCTAACTGACATGCTAACAGCTGACAGCAAAAGTTGAGACACAACTTGAAAAGTGGGATTCAGGATTCTTTATTGTTATTTTAGCACCTTAATAACTAAAAAGAGATTTTATTAAACTAAAAGTATAATTTTATCAGTGTGTAAATGCTCTGTGACGAGTCAAAGTCCTGCATTTACACTGTTTCTGTAGTAAAAGGGCAAAAGTAGCAGGAAAATGGACTTAAACTACAAAAAGGATTAAAAAAAATAGCAAATTGACCCAAAAATGTCAAATGGTGTAACCACAAAATGATGTTAAATATTATATATTATATGTATTCATCCGCCCGATTTTACGATAGTCATTATGTCTCTATTTTAAGTAATTTTATGTTTGTTTTTGAGTTATTTCATGTTTGTTTTTGAGTTATTTCATGTTTATTTTTAGTCATTTTGCGTCTATTTGCGTTATTTTATGTTTATTTAGAGTCATTTTGCGTCTATTTTCTGTCATTTTATGAGTATTCTTTAGTGGTTTTTTTCACCCACCACCTTTTATGTGAGTGTACTCGTACAATAATAACTCGTATTTCAAGATATAACCCAAAAATAGATTTCATTGAGATGACTTCTAAATTTAAATGATATTACTGGATGGATGGATATTTATATATCATGCACCAGAGTTTACGTGTCTATTTTTAGAAATGTTATATTTATTTTTAGTTGTTTTGCATCTGTTTTTAGTCATTTTATGTTGTTTTAGTAATTCTGCATCTGTTTGAGTCGTGTAATGTTTCCTGGAGCTGTGAACACACACCTGTGCGTCGCTGTGAACAGGTGACAGGTGACTTTCTCATCTGAGATCTTTGTGGAAGTGAATCTTTCCTGTTGGTGAAACTTTCACCACAAAAAGAGGAAGTTTGTTTTTCTGTTGGAGTCACAGACTTCACAAACATCAGGCGTTTATTAAAGTTAGTTTTTATTATCCTGTAAAAGAGCATTATCTCGGATTTTACATTTATATTTCAACGGAAATACAACTAAACAAATAAGATAAATGCATAAAATGTGTATTTAAATACAAAATAATTATGTTGTAATTAGGGCTGAATGATTATTAAAACACTGACTGTGAATAAAAATGAATAAAACCAAAATAGAAAAATATATTCAACATATTTCAGTCGTTAAATCTCCAAAAAAAGGCAATAACTCGTTAAAACATCACAAATTTACTGAACTTTAATTTATTTCTCTTAATTTCTTTTATTTTCTTGAACTTTAGATAAAAGATTAAAAAAAAATATATATATATAAATAAATAAAAATACATATATGTAAATATATAATACATCAAAAATAAATAACAAACTATTTTAACAACCTACTGAAAACATATTAATATGTAAAAATATTTAATAAAATAAATTGAATCAAACATGACGATGTGCCACAACCTCCTGAAAACCCCTAAAATATATTTATATATTAATAAATAAATAGATATATTCAACATTGTAGTAAAGTACTATATTTGAGTGGATTAGTGAGTGAAAGTAAAGTAAATTAAAATAAGATTTAATTATAATGTGAAGAGTAAACTTCAGTGTTTTTACATCAGTCTAAATATTCTCAGTTCTTGTGTTTGTGGATTTTTAAGGTCAAAGTTCAACACGTGGCGTCTGCTGCTGCTGCTGCTGCTGATGATGATTTTAAGCTTTTCATCCGTTTACGTCCAATAACTCGCCTCTGATCATTTCTCTGTCTGTAGATTTGTGTCCGTCAGCGCCTGAAAGTCACGGTTTCTTTAATTTAACCATTAACTTGTTGATTATTTAACCAACTAAACGTTTTAGTGAGACCAAGGTGATTTCAGCGTCCCAGAAACACAAAGATATTACACTTTAAATGATTTAAATCAGCATAAAACAACAGTAATAATAATAATCTTCACATGTTGACGGTCAGAAACAGCCTTTTCTGTTGTTTAGTGGCTCTCTGTGGATTCTGACTCTTTGTATTTAAGTATTTTATATATTTATGCTTTTCCCATAAAGTTCATCTCATGTCTCAGTTGCAATGAAGCGTTTTTCTAAACCCTGTTTTTGAAAACTTCAGTTTAAAGTGCAAAATATAATTGTGCTCAAGGTGGAGGAAGTAGAGTTGAGTGCAGCCGTACCGCGCCTAGGAGCAGCACGCTTGTCGTCCACGGCACGTTTGGGAGAGGTGGGCTTTAGTAAAGCACGTTTGCACGTGTACGAGCACGAGCGTGCGCACGTGTACGAGCGCGAGGCCTACGGTGGTTCTGAGGTCATTTCCTGTGCGCCTGTTGGGACGTAGAAAAAAGAAGGAGGGACCATGCGCGGACATTTCAAACAATGGCGGTGAAAGGTTCACGTTGGTGTGATGCGGAGGTGGAGTGTTTACTGCAGATTTGGTCGATGAAAAGATTCAAAAACAGTCGACAAGACGCACAAAAACTCTGAGGTCTACGGAAAGATCTGGAAACAAAGCCACGTATCGCCATGACGTCATCAATGCGTGTGACGTGTTACGGCGTGATGACGTATAGGCAGCAAGAAGCATTCTCCGAGGCCCAGGTAGTGTGAGTACAAACGGGCCTGGAGGGGGGGACAAGGACCCTAAAGCACGGGGCACGGGACGGAGGCACAGTGGGAGGGCGCCCTCAGTTTCCTGGGCGGGACATCACCGTGAGCTTAGTCGGATGTAAGTAAAGAAGTAAGAGGGAACCTCCGGTGTGTGCGGCTCCCAGGAAAGGAACCTGTCACTTTCCATTTCCTGTCCCAGAGCAGATTAAATTACAACACGCACTTTTGTTTTGGCTGTAATCAGCTGTTCATTGGGATTAATCAGCCGCTCCAGCTGTCGGATGAGGCGGCGAGTTTCCTACTGAGGCGTCTTCCTGCTCTCTGTGTCTTTAAGCGTTGCTAAACTCGTTCTTCCAGAGCTAAAGAGGGAGAGGCCGAAGGAAACTCACCACCTGACAGGTAATCTCCCCCCTCCCCCTTCACTGTGGGAGCAGCAGGATGTCAGGTCGGGTTCCTGTAATCTAACAGCACATAATCCAGCATGTCTCCTTTATAAATGGACGCAGATTAGAAGCATAAGAAGAGCAGGTCACTTCCTTTGTGACACGTCAGGCACTTCACAGGTGTGGAAACACAGGGACTAGGGACACAGGGCTGCAACGATCCACCGATCTCACGATACGATATTTAACTCATGATACGATATATGTCACGATATTCAGCTCACGCACTTCAAGACGTTTTGGCTCCTAGAGGACACTTTAACACACGTTTATGCTCCTAGAGGACACTTTAACACACGTTTATGCTCCTAGAGGACACTTTAACACACGTTTATGCTCCTAGAGGACACTTTAACACACGTTTATGCTCCTAGAGGACACTTTAGCACACGTTTATGCTCCTAGAGGACACTTTAACACACGTTTAGGCTCCTAGAGGACACTTTAACACACATTTAGGCTCCTAGAGGACACTTTAGCACACGTTTATGCTCCTAGAGGACACTTTAGCACACGTTAATGCACCTAGAGGACACTTTAGCACACGTTAATGCTCCTAGAGGACACTTGAGCACACGTTAATGCTCCTAGAGGACACTTTAACAAACGTTTATGCTCCTAGAGGACACTTTAGCACACGTTTATGCTCCTAGAGGACACTTTAGCACACGTTTATGCTCCTAGAGGACACTTTAACACACGTTTATGCTCCTAGAGGACACTTTAACACAGGTTTATGCTCCTAGAGGACACTTTAACACAGGTTTATGCTCCTAGAGGACACTTTAGCACACATTTGTTTGTGCTCGTACACGTGCAAACGTGCTTTACTAAAGCCCACCTCTCCCAAACGGGCCGTGGACGGTAAGCGTGCCGCTCCTAGACGTGGCACGGTTGCACTCACACTGCTCAAAGGAACCAGACTTTAGCCGTGAAGCGTGCTGGGGCACGGTACGGAGGAACAGTGGGAGTGAGCCCTTAGCTTATGTGTGTTTTATACAGGACCATCTGAACAACAACTGCCCGCGGCAGCTCCGTTTTTAAAGGGTTAATCCCTGTAAACAGAGTTGGGAGCGTTTGTTCAGCAGATTTCACTAAATAAACACACAAACATAGTTCTGAGCTGATACTGAGTACGGACCGGGGATAAAATATAGATAAAATAAAGAACTTTAAAGTAGATTTTTAGGGACAGTGGTGTGTCCCTCTATGTACTCTCTGCAGCCACACTTCTCATTTTGATATCTGGCCACACACTAACATTACTCAACATTTATTTAACACACTCTGGTTTCATAGTAAGTCAGAGTCTCACTTCTCTGTTTTTCCTCCTGTGCAGCGTTTGACACTTAACTGTCGGCGCGTCGGCTGCAGTGACACAGAGCGCTGCGTTCAGACCTTTAGCGTTAACGAGGCGCTTTAATGTTGGATCTAGTTTTCAAAGAAACTCTTCACTGGAGGAATTTCTGATACTGGTATTTGTATAAGAAAAACTCTCTTGTCAATTCTATTAATAAGGGCACATATAGCGCACCCTGGCCACTGAAGAGGGCCCTTTCGCGCACGTTAAGGCTCCTAGAGGACACTTTAGCACACGTTTTGTCTCCTAGAGGGCACTTTAGCACATGTTTATGCTCCTAGAGGACACTTTAGCACACGTTTAGGCTTCTTTGAGGGCACTTGAGCACCCGTTTTGTCTCCTAGAGGACACTTTAGCACACGTTTTGTCTCCTAGAGGGCACTTTAACACACGTTTATGCTCCTAGAGGACACTTTAACACACGTTTATGCTCCTAGAGGACACTTTAACACACGTTTATGCTCCTAGAGGACACTTTAGCACACGTTTATGCTCCTAGAGGACACTTTAGCACACGTTTTGGCTCCTAGAGTGCACTTTAGCACAAGTTTTGGCTCCTAGAGGACACTTTAGCACATGTTTATGCTCCTAGAGGACACTTTAGCACATGTTTTGTTTCCTAGAAGACACTTTAGCACACATTTTGGCTCCTAGAGGACACTTTAGCACACGTTTAGGCTTCTTTGAGGGCACTTGAGCACCCGTTTTGTCTCCTAGAAGACACTTTAGCACACGTTTTGGCTCCTAGATGACAATTTAGCACATGTTTTGGCTCCTAGAGGACACTTTAGCACACGTTTAGGCACCTAGGGGACACTTTAGCACACGTTTCGGCTCCTAGAGGACACTTTAGCACACGCTTCCCCCCTGTGCACACCACTGTTGGTGCCCAAACAAATTGCTCTCTGGATGCAAACATGTCTTGAGCATTATTACTGTAAGAAGCAGAGTGAAAGTGCAGGAAATCATCCAGGCCTGAACTCACTTCTGTCTTCAGTCTCAGCGATCAGGAAGGGTGAAATCAGCCATTTACACAAGTTCAAACAGATTAAACGTATGAGTCAGACAATCTAGGTAACTGATTAGTCAAGTGCACGTTCAAGCACGCACTGGATTCCAGTAGAATCACTCTGTGCGATCTTCAGCCGTAACCACAGAGATGTGTCTTGTTTCTCTGTAAATATACCGACTGGATCCTGTAGAGTTCATCCAGTGTTTTTAACGTACACAGACTCTGCTGTGGCAGCCGCACCACAAACAGAGACTACACGTGTGAAGATTTACTGAAGCCGATCATGCACATCATTAGGAAACCAGGAGTTTGATCAGTCTGAGCTGTAACGCAGAGTTTTACCACCTTGTAGCTTAACCCTTCGAACGCTCCTCCAGTGCCTTCAGTGGTACTTTGTTATTGTGATGTAATTTCCTGGAGCATCTTCATCCCCCTAAAATCTGTTCAACCTCAGCTAAAAGGTTATTTAAGTCATTAAACAACAATAATAATGAATACAAGTATTTAAATTATGTCTGAAATGAAACAGTTTTGCACACGTTTTGGCTCCTAGAGGACGTTTTGGCTCCTAGAGGACACTTTAGCACACCTTTATGCTCCTAGAGGACACTTTTGCACACGTTTTGGCTCCTAGAGGACACTTTAGCACACATTTTGGCTCCTAGAGGGCACTTTAGCACATGTTTTGGCTGCTAGAGGGCACTTTAGCACATGTTTTGTCTCCTAGAGGACACTTTAGCACACGTTGTGGCCCCTAGAGGACACTTTAACACACGTTTTGGCTCCTAGAGGACACTTTAATGCACGTTTTGGCTCCTGGAGGGCACTTAAGCACATGTTTTGGCTCCTGGAGGGCACTTAACACACATTAACAGCCTGAAGTGGCCCAGCTCGTAGCTCAGTGCTGTCGCTGCGTCGTAAAGAAGAAGGAGTGACGGGATGGAGTTTCTGCAGGAATGTGCCGCAGACAGACCTCCATCTGTTTCCCTCGTTCTGCTGAACTCACGTGTGCAGCAGATCGACCGTTCAGCCGTTTCCAATGCAAACAAACCAAACAGGTAGAGGGGAAGTGTGAGATCTGACTTTAGCTGGGACGTTTTCTGCCCTTTCTTGTGTTTGGTTGAGTCAGCGAGTTTGTGTTTGCACCATGGGAACAAATATTTGTAAAAGCATCGACTCCTGTTCAATTCAAACAGAAGAGAAACAACTGGAGGCTATAAAGTCGGTCCTAAAGGTAATGAATGACTGTGGAGAAGCTACAGCCTGAATGTTGATGTCAGGATACAAAAAAAAGGTGTTTTTTCAGTTATTATTTCCAGTTTCTACAAAACGCTCAAACCCAGGACGGACACAAGTGTTCATTCAGAACAAACGCAAATGGGGACGTGCAAACGAGAAACCCTTCACTAAATGTACTGTACACTTTAACACACGTTTAGGCTCCTAGAGGACACTTTAGCACACGTTTAGGCTCCTAGAGGACACTTTAGCACACGTTTAGGCTCCTGGAGGACACTTTAGCACACGTTTAGGCTCCTGGAGGGCACTTTAGCACACGTTTATGCTCCTGGAGGGCACTTTAGCACACGTTCTGGCTCCTAGAGGACACTTAAGCACATGTTTATGCTCCTAGAGGACACTTTAGCACACGTTTATGTTCCTAGAGGACACTTTAGCACACGTTTATGCTCCTAGAGGACACTTTAGCACACGTTTTGGCTCCTAGAGGACACTTAAGCACACGTTTTGGCTCCTAGACGATACTTTAGCACACGTTTTGGCTCCTGGGGGGCACTTTAGCACACGTTTTGGCACCTGGAGGGCACTTTAGCACACGTTTTGGCTCCTGGAGGGCACTTTAGCACACGTTTTGGCTCCTGGAGGGCACTTTAGCACACGTTTTGGCTCCTGGAGGGCACTTTAGCACACGTTTTGGCTCCTGGAGGGCACTTTAGCACACGTTTTGGCTCCTGGAGGGCACTTTAGCACATAAGTTATCGTGACAAAAGGACCAGAAGAAAAAGCCGTGTTCTGATTAGTCGTTTAACCCGGCTACTGCTGTGCGTTGGAAGCAACTGTCGTGTGTGTGTGCGCGGTGAAATCTCCTCTCACTCAGAATCACTCCAAAACTAAACTTAGCTTCACTCCCTTGTGTTGGTCACGTTTGTGCTGATGTCAGCGTGTAACTTTAAGGGGAAGAGTTTAATCATAGTGCTGGTTAGTGTGTGTGAGGAGGGAGCGACCGCTGGGAACTCATCTGCGTCTTAAAAAGCTTTTGCGTGCTCACAGAGTTAACGCCCATTTTTGCTCTTTGCCTCCGAGAAATGTTTATTTAACTTTATCTTTTGCAAACGTTTGTCTTTGTTGTTTGTTTGTTATTGAGCCGTTTTCCCCTCGGAGGATATATTAACTTGTGTAATCACTATTCCCTTTGTGCGGCCGTTATTACACACACTCAAGCCTGGCATTTCACAATAAGAGCGCGGATGGGCTGTTTGGGTGGATGAAGAAATGGATGTGTTGGTGTAGCTGAGCTGTCCTTTAACCCGGTCTGTCATTACTCTGATTATCGCCCTGCAACAGCCTTTGATTTCCTCCCCTGTGAGAGCCGTGAGAGCGTTTATGTGACGAGAGAGAAAAGTGTTTTCTGTGTCTGAGCGAGGGTGGAAACTGGTCCTTGTAGAGGGGAAAACCTGCGTCTTTTGTCAGTTCACTAATCCAGGAAGTGGCTTATTAACGCCAGAGTTAAAGCAAAGAACTACAGAGTTATATGAGTCCTTATTTAGCAGGAGACGTCCTAGATGAGCGACCTTTGTCCTTGTTAAAATTCACGTTGGAGTGATACTCTGTAGACTGTCCTGCAGGTGTAACATCGGCTGTAGGCTCAATATTTTTCTCATTGACTTTGGTCAATATTTTGAGAAAATCAGTCAGAAGATCGTGACAGAAACGTGATAATTCGAGGGAAAAATTCAGAAGATTGTGACAAAAAAGTCGGAATATTTAGATGGAAATGTCAGAAGATGTTGCAACATTTTGGGGAAAAAGTTGTACAATTTTAAGTAATTTTGCTTAATTTTTTCGTCATTTTGCTTAATTTTCTCGTCATTTTGCTTAAGTTTCCACTCCTACGCATGAAAACACATGAAAACCAGGCTTCCTTTCATTTTTTTTGCTGATTTTAAGGAAAAAAGTCGTAATAATTTGAGGAAATTCTTTGGGAAGAAAGTGTTCATCTCATCTCATCTTCAGCCTCTTATCCGGGGTCGGGTCTCAGGGGCAGCAGCTTTAGCAGGGGACCCCAAACTTCCCTTTCCCGGGCCACATTAACCAGCTCTAACTGGGGGATCCTGAGGCGTTCCCAGGCCAGTGTGGAGATCTAATCTCTCCACCTGGTCCTGGGTCTTCCCCGAGGCCTCCTCCCAGCTGGACGGGCCTGGAACACCTCCCTAGGGAGGCGCCCAGGGTTCATCCTTACCAGATGATCCTGAACCACCTCAACTGGCTCCTAGTGTCGCTTTCGTCAACGAAAATGACGAAATATCGTCGTCAACTAACTTTTATCAGGTGACGAAAACTAGACGAGACGAAACGAAAACGCTGTCCAGAGAAAAGTCGTAATATTTAGAGATAAAAGGTCATCATATGTTTATAAAAGGTCCTGTACGTCGGTGTGAAACTGTTTAAACGATAAGAGCCTTTGTTATCTGGACTAAGAGACCAAAGTGCACCGACGCAGTCACGGCTTTAGTGTGTTGAGCAACAGGTGCAGTTAACTTCCTGTTTCCAGTGCGACCCCATGTTTGTGTTTGTGATGTCAGGTGTTGTGTAAAGTTTCATGGCGAGCTAACAGGCGGGAGCATTGGTTCAGTTTACACGCCATCACCTCTCACAGCAGATTAACCCACAATCCTTTTATCTGCGTTCATGCTCTCACACACGCGGCCGTCTGATCCTGCGCACGGTCGACGGGACGCTGGTGTCAGTGGGCGTCCTGACACTGTGGACCTTAATGATCCTTTGTTCCCCTTTCACACCAGAGCAGCAGCAGCAGGGGAAACCCGTGTGTAGCCACGCTGTCGCTGCTTCTCTTTACCCACGGCTGTTTTAATGAACAGCCTCTGCAGGTTCTGGAGGTTCTGGCGTCTTCAGGGTCCGTTCGGGTCGGCTGCACTTTTGATGCGGCCTAATAAGCTCAGGTCTGTTGGAGTCGGGGCTTTTGTTCGTGCACGCCTGGTTCAGGAAGGTTTGAAGCTGTATTCTACAAAGAATAAAGAAACAGTGCAGTGCCCAGACCTGCCTACGTTAGCGTTCAGTGATTGTGCAGCAGAAACACTCAGAGTTGAGGAAAGCGTGAGGACGTGACGTCACATAGAAACATGAAATGTAGTCGTTGTCATTTTTCTTTTTCCAGAACCTTTCACTGAACAATCTGACAATAATCTGTTAAACTCTCAACATTAATAATATTCAAATGAATGCATAAATAAATAAATACAGCAATAAATAAGTAAATAAATGCATGAATACAGGAATACATAAATAAATCAAATAGATACATGTAATAAATGCATTAATAAATGTATAAATAAATAAATGTATAAATATATGTATAAATAAATAAATGTATAAGTTAATACAGGAATGAATAGATAAATAAATGCATGAATGCAGGAATAAATAAAAAATAGATAAATGTATAAATAAACACAGGATTAACTAGATAAATGGATGAATAAATAAATAAATGAATAAATAAAATAATAGATACATGTATAAAGAAAAACAGGAAACCGTTTATTCATGCATTTAATCATTTATTCATTTATTTTTTTGCTCAAGTTTCAGTCATTTAACTTAATTTTCTTGTTTTGCTTAATTTTCTCATCATTTCGCATCTGTTTTTAGTAATTTTGCATCTGTTTTTAGTAATTTTGCATCTGTTTTTAGTAATTTTGCATCTGTTTTAAGTCATTTTACATCTGTTTTTAGTCATTTTGCATCTGTTTTTAGTCATTTTGCATCTGTTTTAAGTAATTTTGCATCTGTTTTTAGTAATTTTGCTTAATTTTCTTGTCATTTTGCATCTGTTTTTAGTCATTTTGCATGTGTTTTAAGTCATTTTGCTTACGTTTCCACTCCTACACATGAAAACACATGAAAACCCGGCTTCCTTTCATTGTTTTGCATAAACCTGTGGGAAACGCTGTGTATTCTCTGGAGCTCGCTCTCTACGTGACGTTATCTGTAACCTAAACGCATCATCAGAGGAGGGACGCTGACATGGCCTCAGCCTCGACGGCGTCTGCCCTCACGTTACCCCCTCAGGATAAATGGCGTCCTTGTTGTTCGCGGCTTCTGTTCACAGAGAAACGCTCTCTCTCTCTCTTCTCTCTCTCTCTCTCTCTCTCTCTCTTCTCTCCCCGTCTCTGTCATCATCGCTCTCGGCCTTTGGCGACTGACTCATCGCTTCTCTTTCTTCCACGTGTGTCGAACAACGCATGAGTAAAAAAACCCACATCTCCACTTCTTCTTGTGTCCTTTCACAAACGTCTCAGACACTAAACGGTCCTGAGTGATCCGCTCTTCTTGTTATTCACCGAGTCGACGAATCGCCAGTTTGAATATTAACGTCGTCAAATCATGAAAAACGGAGGAAAGTTGTTCTGCGTAACTCTTTTTAACTTCACGGCTGCAAAGATCAGACGGGTTTAAACCTGACAGACAAAAAATGTCGTAAAATTTTGAGGGAAAAATTTGGAAGAATGTGACAAAAAAGTCGTAATATTTTAGAAAAAAGAAGTTGGGAGATTGTCATAAAAAAGCCGGAATATTTTTTGAAACAAAGTCGAAGATTGTGACAAAAAAAGTCGTAATATTTCGCGAAAAGTTGGGAGATTGTCATAAACAAGTCGTAGTATTTGAGGTGAAAAAGTCGGAAGACTGTGACAAAAGTCGTAATTTTCTTGAAACAAATTTGGAAGATTATGACAAAAAGTCGTAATATTTCACGAAAAAAAAGACGTTGGGAGATTGTTTCAAAAAATATTACGACTTTTTATGACAAAGTCAGAAGATTGTAACAAAAACTCGTATGTAACAAAAAGTGTTAATATTTCAGAAAAACGTCGGAAGATTGCAACAAAAAAGTCGTAATTTTTTGAGGGAAAAGTCGGAATATTTGATGGAATAAAGTTGCATCATGAAAAACGGAGGAAAGTTGTTCTGCGTGACTCTTTATCTTCACGGCTGCAAAGTTCAGACGGTTTCAAACTTCACACAGTCGCCCGCTGTAGATACCAACAGGTTTTATCACCAGTGCACTGATTTATTGCTCATATCATGCTTTTATTATATTTCCTGTTTACATTCCTTCGTTTACTCTGTGATACACACACACACCGCATTTCCTCCTGTGACCGGGCCTCAGTTTACACTTATTTATTTGATGCAGGCTCGTATTCATGTTTGAGAACCACCCCGAGTTTATTCATTCATCGTTGTTTCCCTCTGCCTTTATTTGTTTGTGTCGACTACGACTTATTTATTTCAGGAAATGTTGTATTTATATGCGTGGAGTGTGAATATATGACGTACATACGTAGAGACCTGGAGCGTAGGATGTTAATAATGAACCGTTACCTAACAAGTTTGACCCGTTCATGCTATTCGCTAAACAGTTAAAGAACAAAATTGTAAGTTTGTTGCTTGGTAAAAGTCGTTAATATTTCGAGAAGAAAGTCAGAAGATTGTGACAAAAAAGTCGTAAAATTTTTTTAAACAAAGTCGGAAGATTGTGACAAAAAAGTCGTAACATTTTTTTAAACAAAGTCGGAAGATTGTGACAAAAAAGTCGTAACATTTTTTTAAACAAAGTCGGAAGATTGTGACAAAAAAGTTGTAATCGTAATATTTCGAGAATAAAGTCGTAATATTTTTTGAAACAAAGTCGGAAGATTGCGACAAAAACGTTGTAATATTTAAAAAGTTGAAAAATTGTGACAAAAAAATTGGAATATTTTAAGGAAAAAAGTCGGAAGACTGTGACAAAAGTCGTAATGTTTTTTAAACAAAGTCGGAAGATTGTGACAAAAAATCGTAATGTTTTTTAAACAAAGTCGGAAGATTGCGACAAAAACGACGTAATATTTAAAAAGTCGAAAAAAATTGTGACACAAAAAATTGTAATATTTGAGGGGAAAAAGTCGGAAGATTGTGACAAAAAAGTTGTAATATTTGAGGAAAAAGTCGGAGAACTGTGACAAAAAAGTCGTAATATTTTGAGGAAAAAAGTCGGAAGATTGCGACAAAAATTACGTAAAATTTGGGGGGGGAAGTCAGAACATTGTGTCTACAGTTGTAATATTTCGACACTAAATAATAAAAATAAAAATAAAGTGACTTTCACAAACTGGAGGAAACAGCAGACTTTTGTTTTTACAGCTCTTTCAGGTGAAGAACCTCGTCCTCTCAACCGTCTCCTGCTCCTCTGAAACCTTTGTCTCGCAGAACAAAGCTCCTCGTTCCCACGGCTTCGCTCTCGTTTTATCGTCGGGTTAATTTAATCCGAGTCCGTCCTGGTCCGTAAACGATCGGAGCGCGTCAGCTGAGAGAGCAGACGACGCTTCTAATGAATTAATCAGCGGCTCGTCTGAAGCCACAGCTGTTCCTGTGACCCGGCGCGGCTCAGGACCGCTTTGGCATTCAGGAGCACTAACCCGCCCGCGCACAAGAACGACCTTTCACTTTCTGCCTTTCCTCCAATTTCCATTCAGCACTTCCCTTTTGTTTGCTCTTCATGCAGACGGGAGTGTTTTATGGCCTTTCTGGCTGCTTTAAAAGAAGAGTACCTGCAAACACTAAAGCATTAAAGAGAGGTGTGTCGACTCATTTCAGCAGGACATTAAATAAATATAATATCTTTGCGTTTTGGATTATAGATCACATTTGAAACGCCACCTTTTCCACTCCCACTGTGCGTCTGTCCCGTGCCCGGTGCTTTAGGGTCCTTGTCCCCCCCTCCAGGCCCGTTTGTACTCACACTACCTGGGCCTCGGTGAATGCTTCTTGCTGCCTATACGTCATCACGCCGTAACACGTCACCCGCATTGATGACGTCATGGCGATGCGTGGCTTTGTTTCCAGATCTTTCCGTAGACCTCAGAGTTTTTGTGCGTCTTGTCGACTGTTTTTGAATCTTTTCATCGACCAAATCTGCAGTAAACACTCCACCTCCGCATCACACCAACGTGAACCTTTCACCGCCATTGTTTGAAATGTCCACGCATGGTCCCTCCTTCTTTTTTCTACGTCCCAACAGGCGCACAGGAAATGACCTCAGAACCGCCGTAGGCCTCGTGCTCGTACACGTGCGCACGCTCGTGCTCGTACACGTGCAAACGTGCTTTACTAAAGCCCACCTCTCCCAAACGGGCCGTGGACGGCAAGCGTGCCGCTCCTAGACGTGGTACAGTTGCACTCACACTGGTCAAAGGAACCAGACTTTAGCCGTGACACGTGCTGGGGCACGGGACGGAGGCACAGTGGGAGTGCGCCCTTAGTCATATTTACTAACATTGACTGGACTTGAAAATGGTTTATATGAATTATGAAGTATTTAACATATAAATACCTGATTTAATTTAAACTGTAAAGTTGAAGATTGTGACAAAAAATCGTAATATTTTAAGGAAATAAAGTCGGAAGTAGAAATATTATTTATATTTTATAAACAAAATGTTTGTTTTGGCGTAAACAACAAACACATGACCCATTTTCCCTGTTTCCTGCTGACGTTTGTCTCTGCGGAGCAAAGAAAGCCCTTTTTTCTCCGTGTTGCGTTTCCTGTCACACTCGGTCTCTGTTACGATCACAGGGTTTGAGCCTCCGGCCTGAGTTTGACGCCTCTCTCGCCCACTCGCTCCGGAGCCTTCCCCCGTCCGTGCACTCGTCCGTCGGCTGATGGGAGCCGGTTGGCCAGTTGCCTCGGCGGTGGGCAACGAGCCCTCGCTAACAGGGTTGACATGTCAGCAGCCCCTCCGTCCTCTCCGGGGCTCTCAGCTTGGCTCCCTCTCTGGGTGATTAGTGTGCAGATCACTGGGGAGGCCGGACCCAGGCTGCTCTGGCATCTGCGGGCTCATCAACATGGTGTCTAGCTGTGGTTTACTTTGAAAACTGCAAGAAATCAAGGGTCCAGGTCAGCTACAGTAGTTCAGTCCTGCGGTTTGAAGACACTTGTCCCATCATGGGTCAGGGGAGCAGGACGTGGATCGCACCGCGTCCATGAAGCCCGACGTCTCTCCAGTCTGATGTTTTCGTTGGTGCCTTTTGTGTAACTCCTCATCTTCTTCACTGTAGGTTTGTTTTGCTCGTTAGCTGATGCATGTTATAAACCAGCGGCACGGTGCTCTGGTGGTTAGCACTGTCACCTCCCAGCAAGAGGGTTCCTGGTTCGAATCCCGGCTGGCAAAGTTATCGGGCTCATTAAAAGTTATCATGCGATTCATTGATTAATTGGTTTATTGCGACAGGCCTAATGAAGACGCACCGTTCAGCTCCGTGGATACACCGGTAAACGAGCAGCTGTACTCACACTCGGGGATTAAACTGCGTTCGTATCACACGTACAGCCACGCCAGGTAATGTCCAGATCACATGTCTCAAAGTGATCCAGTAAAGCTCCGCTGTGGCTGCAGGTTTTTATTCCAACCAAGCAAGAACACACCTGACTCGACTGACTGACGTGGGCGTCTGCGTGCTCCTTTACAAACGTCTACCTTTAAGGTAGATGTAGGTGCATGAACGCACCTGACTCGACTTACTCAACCTCCTGAGTCGCCTTCACACAGGTGCATTTGTTGGATCAGGTGTGCTCTTGCTTGGTTGGGATGAAAAACTGCAGCCACAGCCGAGCGTCACTGGATCACCTTGAGACACCTGGTCTAGATAATTTCCGGTCATGGTGCATTCAGGTGCACCGTGGAGAAACTTAAACTCTTGTTGTAAATGTCTCTTCTGCCATCTATGAGTGAATTTTCTTTTATTTGACGTATCAGAAAAGCATCGTATCAAGTTTAAAATTCAGTGGTGGAAGTTTATTTAAGTGCTTTATTAAAAAAAGTAATATTTTGGGGGATCTGATCGAGTTGAGAATGAAAGAATGGGGCTGTTTGCATCTGCACGGCCTGTGTTTGCGTCCGTTTTCTGTATCATCGCCGTCATCGTGTGTGTGTGAGCGTCTTTCTGAGGTCACAGCGCGGTTCTCGACCTTCAGGGCTCGCCGGAGAGCTCCAGCACATTTCCACCCCCATCATCAGGGACCCTTGACCTCCTCCGCTGTGCTGTAAGAAAAGCTGGAGGGGGTGGGCTGCCCATGTGCCGCCATCATGGTCGCAGCGGGGGAAGAGAGACCTCCTGGTGTTTGCTCTTCTCTCATAATTGAATTGAACGCTTCAGAAGTGGAGTCGTTCAAACTGAAACCTTTATTTACAAAGCGGACGCACACTGAGAGCAGGATTGTGTTTTTTCTGACTCTTCCTCTTAAACTGCAAAAATCTAGACGCCTGGTTTTTCTTCGGAGATGTGCAGAGCACGCCGACCTCACACTCCAACACACTACTCGCCCGCGTGGCTGTGTCTATTTCCTGAAAATACGTCCTTAAGCCTTAGGGCGCCCTCCCACTGTGCCTCCGTCCCGTGCCCCGTGCTTTAGGGTCCTTGTCCCCCCCTCCAGGCCCGTTTGTACTCACACTACCTGGGCCTCGGAGAATGCTTCTTGCTGCCTATACGTCATCACGCCGTAACACGTCACACGCATTGATGACGTCATGGCGATGCGTGGCTTTGTTTCCAGATCTTTCCGTAGACCTCGGAGTTTTTGTGCGTCTTGTCGACTGTTTTTGAATCTTTCCATCGACCAAATAAATGAATATTGACTCATTTGTTTCCTTAAAGCTTGATAAAAATGTTTTTGCTCACACTTTTCTCTCGTCTCCTCCAGGTGAGGTGAAGATGGTGGACCGGCTTGCGAACAGCGAGGCCAACTCCAAGCGGATCGCAGTGGTGGAGGGCTGCTTCGGCGCCGCGGGCCAGCCACTGGCGATCCCCGGCCGCGTGCTGATCGGCGAGGGCGTCCTCACCAAACTCTGCCGCAAGAAGCCCAAGGCGCGGCAGTTCTTCCTCTTCAACGACATCCTGGTCTACGGCAACATCGTCATCCAGAAGAAGAAGTACAACAAGCAGCACATCATCCCGCTGGAGAGCGTCACCATCGACACGGTGCCGGACGAGGGCGACCTGCGCAACGGCTGGCTCATCAAGACGCCCACCAAGTCCTTCGCCGTCTACGCCGCCACCGCCACGGAGAAGTCGGAGTGGATGAACCACATAGGGAAGTGCGTGGGAGACCTGCTGCAGAAGAGCGGCAAGGCCCCGACGGGCGAGCACGCCGCCGTGTGGGTGCCCGACTCGGAGGCGACGGTGTGCATGCGCTGCCAGAAGGTGAAGTTCACGCCGGTCAGCCGCCGCCACCACTGCCGGAAGTGCGGCTACGTGGTCTGCGGGCCGTGCTCGGAGAAGAAGTACCTCCTGCCGAGCCAGTCGTCCAAACCCGTCCGTGTGTGCGAGTACTGCTACGTGCAGCTGGCGTCGGGAGGCCTGGCGCCGCGGGACTCCATCAGCCGGCTGGGGTCGAAGTTCAACAACCTGTCGGACGATGACGACGAAGACGACAGCAGTGACTGAGGAGCGAGCCTCGTCCGCGCGGCGAGGAGGATCTTTTTTGTGTTTGCTTTTCTCCTCCCGGGTGAATCACGCTCCACCGCGGGATGGATTCCACCTCTGAGGATTAATTCATCAGTTCACTTCAAACCAAAATATCTTATTTCTGTCTCTAACTCCAGCAGGGATGAGTTTTCCCATGAACGCGGCGTGCGACGAGGAAATGTGGAGTTAAGTGTGCGAGCAGCAGAGCTCCGGGGACGGTCCGACTCCCTCTCTGCTCGCTCCGCTCCGTCTTTTCGCTCTGACTCTTCACCCGGCCGCGTTTACTCACTACAGAACTCAACGGTGCTGATCCCAAACATCCCCTCCTCTCTAATTCTCCTGCTCTCTCCCCAGTCTTCCTTTTTAACCGTATGTCCATGAACGCCACACGGTGACTTCTTCATATTTCTGCAGGGAAAAGCAAAAGTTCGGGCTTCTTTCTTCCTCTTCTCCTCTGTGCTTCAGGTCTCACAGCGAACGTGTCTTTTGTAACAGAAACTTTGGTATTTTTCTGCCCCTTTTTTTGTAAATTTGTCTCCAGCAAAATGTCGAGATCTGCTTCTTTTTATTTTATTTTTATAGATAACAGAACGTACGCCGGCTTTTCTACTTCTGTCACCTGATGTAGCTGCTTCTGACAAATCAGCTGAAGTCTCGCAGCGACCGTTTGTTCCTGCAAACGCGCTTTTGTGCGTTCTCTCAGCTCCCGTTTGCCTTCGCCGTCACTTAGTGCCTTTTTAGAACGAGTGGGAAAAAGGTGATTTATTAATGAAACCAGGCTGTGAAAACAGAACAGAGCAGAGCAGAGCAGGGACTTCATCACAGCTGGAAACAAATGACACCAAGCAACAAACGGACACAAAGAGTTTCCTGGAAAGTCTGTTTTCACTCGAACGAGCCTTCAATCACCGACTCTCAAATTAGAAAACGTCTGAGTTGTTTAAAAGCCAAACGTTTAGGAGCTTAACCACCTGTGATCTGGAGTCTCCCTGACCCTGAACGCGGTTTGACTTCCTGCCTCTCGAGCGCCGTTGTTTCCCCGTGCTGTCTGGCGGGAGTTGAACAGCGGTTACACTACTTCTGCAGCTGTCGCGTGATTTATTTTAAACACCAATGGAAACATATTTAAAGGAGTCACTTCCTCCTAAACACTGCACACAATCCACAAGGGCTGCAACTTCTTTAAATGTTGATTATTTTCTCGATTAGTTGAAAAAAAACACAATATCCTGTAAGTTATTGTTGTGAGTAACTGCCTCAAAATCATGAATTTGTATTAATACATGAATATTTTTAGATACTAAGTCATTTTAATGAGAAACTTCCTCATTGTAACGACTTAAAGGAGGTGTTTAGTCCATAAAAGGGGTAAAAATGAGTCTCATTGATGTAAAAATCACGCGACGCTTCACAAAGACGACTCTTCTCCAGTGAATAACAGAACCGCAATAATCAGGAAGTGTTGGGAGCGCTCGTGTTGTCTCTTGTAACCTCCGTCTTGCATCATTCTGTCACCAGCTGCTTTTACTGGAAAGAGAAAACGCTCGCTCCCGTCGTTTCCCGTCACAGACTCTTCCCCCCCGCGCCGCCCCGAGGTCAGGGGGTCACAGCGTGTCACAAACACACACGCACCCCTCCTCAGCTCCTGCGTTAACCCTCCGCAGGATGTTCCCCTCTCTGCAGTCTCCGTCCTTTCCCACTAATCCTGCAGAACTTTCCACAGTCGCAGCGTGTGACCGCGACCCCGTGATCCGCCGCTGAAGCAGGAACTGAAAAGGCGTTTTTCAGGTCGTGAGTTTCTCTTCCCGGCGTCTCCTGTGAAGAGTTTCAGTCCTGTGTGTGTTTAAAGAGGCGCTCTCTCTCTCTCTCTCTCTCTCTCTCTCTCTCTCTCTCTCTCTCTCTCTCTCTCTCTCTCTCTCTCTCTCTCTCTCTCTCTCTCTCTCTCTCTCTCTCTCTCTCTCTCTCTCTCTCTCTCCTCACCGCGGCTTCAATAATGATGTGATCCTGAACGTGGGACCATCCGGGGGCGTCCCAACCTCTCTTTTGTTTTTAAATAAATTAGCAAATGATGATTTAGTTGGAAGTTGTTGTGTTTGTGTGATAAATGGATCTTTTTCTCTCTTCTAAGTAAAACATTTAAGGTCATTCGAGGTCTTTAAAGGTCCAAATCGGGTCAAGAGGGGTCCTGCTGTTAAAGAGCAGCGGCGGCATCTTAATGCGCATCGCTGTGTGGCCCCGTGTTCAGACCGCCATCATCTCATGCGTCAGATACGCTCTCGTCTGAGGCCGAATCCACGCCAACACGGGTGTTTTGGAAACCGATTTTTTTTTCACACACTCCAGGAGAGTCGCTAACAGCCAGACGTGGCTAACAGTGATTAGCTCGACAGTGCGGTGAAGGCATTCAAAGGTCTTTTTTAACCACTAATGCTGCTGAAAATAACAGCAAACCTCTGCAGCAGCATGAGAAGAGTCCCTACACACAAAACAAAGCAGCAATGGGCTCCTTCCACTGTAATGGACTTTACTATGAGAGGAGCTGGTACAGGGGCCAGTAGGTAAAACACTCTTTTAATAAACTCTGGCTTCACTAACTACGCTGTTGCTGCTTTGTTGTGTGTGTAGGGACTCTTCTCATGCTGCTGCAGAGGTTTGCTGTTATTTTCAGCAGCATTAGTGGTTAAAAAAGACCCGAGCTAATCACTGTTAGCCACGTCTGGCTGTTAGCGACTCTCCTTGCTCCGTATCTGTACGCATCCGTGAGCTTTCAGGGTACGGACAGAAATACGGAGGAGATGGACGCAGAGGACGCACAGAAGGCTGCGTCTGTATCCGTATGCGTCTCTAACGTAGAGCAGAAATCAGCCTCAACACAATGGTTTAATCGATGTACGTAAGTCCCGAAAATGGGAGGATTTTACGCCGGAATTACACTTTAAAGCTAACATCTAACGCTAGTGCTAACTAGCTAACATTAGCTTTTTTAGCAGCGCTGAACAAGACATTTTGAGGCGACCAAAATGTTGCAATAAGACTTTTACACCCAAAAACACACTCACCCTTTCTAGTTTAATGTCCACAGTTGCCGTGGAAACGCATCACTAAAGCGCCATCCTGATTGACAGGTGGGTGTGTAGCCCCGCCCTAAAGCGTCTGTGTGACTCTAATTGGACCATAATTGACTAAATGAACATCACGCTGTAGTGAAGAAGACTTAAAACTGAGACATGAACTCGTGAAAATGTTTACTGAGGAAACCAAGAGAGAAGTTTAGGCTCATTTTCTCATTGACTTCTATTCAATCACACGTCTTTAAGGAGCTCTTCTGGCTTCACTGTCGCTCCTGTAGCTCCGTCCATCTGTATCAGACGGTGTAACGGTTGATGATCACTCAGCAGCTGTCCTTCGTACTCGCCTGAGGGAGGAGGCGACTTCGCCGTGGATTGCACTTAACTGAGTCGGCACATTTTGACTTTGATGACTTCATAAACTGTCAGATCCGCAGCGACTCTGCTGGATGGGTTTTATTTTTCTTTCTTCATGTTGTTTTAATTCTTTTTGTACATTTGTAAATTTGTTGGGCTTTGTTTTTGTTGTACAGTTCTGATCCGTTCTGATAGGACGCTGTTCCAGGTCTCAGCGATTGTTGTTATTGTCGATTAATCCGTCGATTCTCGCCGTGCGTTCACACCAATAACGATGAAAGCGCCACGCTGCCGTTCTAAATCAGTGTAAATGACGCTGTGACACGCGATGGCGCTTTGGGTGATGCGTTCCGAGCGATTAAGAGCGATGCGATAAAGCGGCCGTTGCCTCATCGCCACGTCGCGTGAAGCTGTGCCGTGACAGCGTTGAGATTACGGTGAGCGTCATCAAAGTTCTCCCTGAAACAGCCAGGGGCTCACCGGGCTCAACAAAGCTGCCATTGTTGCAGGAAACCGGACTGTTGCTATGGATATAACAGATATAACTCTGAACTGTGGGTGGCAGCGACGTGCCTTTAAGCATCTATTCTGCCGGAAACTCCAGAAGAAGTAGAAGAAGAAAGGCGTCAGTGCAGAGTGAAGCGTGTCCCGGTCTGATTTACAGGAGAGCGGCAGCACCTGTGCAGCTACGGAGGTTAAATCACTGTGGGTGCACTCACACTGTCCATCCATACCGTGCCCCGTGCTTTAGGGTACTTTGTGGTCTTTTTGGACTCATTGTGATGCAGCACGAGCCGTGAACCTTTGGCCGCCATTGTTTGAAATGTCCGCGCATGGTCCCGCCTTCTTTTTTTTACGTCCCAACAGGCGCACAGGAAATGACCTCAGAGCCGCCGTAGGCCTCGTGCTCGTATGCGTGTGCACGCGTGCACGCTCGTGCTCTTACACGTGCGCACGCTCGTGCTCGTACACGTGTAAACGTGCTTTACTAAAGCCCACCTCTCCCAAACGGCCCGTGGACGGCAAGCGTGCCGCTCCTAGACGTGGTACGGTTGCACTCACAACGAAACGTGCTGGGGCACGGTACGGAGGCATAGTGGGAGCGCGCCCGGACGGACTGATCTCACTACAGCACAACGACTCACTTCCTCTGAGAGCTCATTTCTGTTCTTTTAAAAGCGTTCAGACCCCTGCTAGCATTAGCATTAGCATCACTTCCATTTACCACAACAGCAGAGTAGGCTGAGCCGGGGTTAGCTTCAGTTAGCTGCAGTTAGCTTCAGTTAGCCGCCTCGGCTGCTACCTGCGAATGAAGCTAACCCCGGCTCAGCCTACTGTGCTGTTGTGCTGAATGGAAGTGATGCTAATGCTAATGCTAGCAGGGGTCTGAATGATGATGAAAAATGTGAGAAAGCGACGCGTAACTCGCCTCATGGTTCTTGGTGTGAACGCGCGGTTAAAGCCCACAGAGATGTAATTTAGCATTAAAGCGTCTTCTGTCAGACGAGTGGAAAGAAAACATTTACTTCACTTTGTTTGTTTGTTTGTAGATTTTCTGCGAACGTCTCATTTGCATATTTCAACAGATTTCAGAACAGTCGTAAAACAAAAATCACAGTTTTAAGTCAGAAATCATCAGTTTCACATGTTTAAAACATCAGAAGCTCCGTGTTTGAGTTTAACATGAAAACTAACGTTAACCTTCATCCGCTCTCAGAACGTGTGAGGCGTCATGAGTTCGCTCTGAACGACGTTTTCAGGCGCGGCGGCATCGAACTAAAGGAAATAACGGACGCGTCGCCGCGGCTGAACGAGACGCAGAGTTTCTGTTTGTTCGTGGATTTTTAACGTTTTGTTCGTTTCTTCGTTTAAGGTGGTTTTTTTTTCTTAGTTTAATTTTAATTCTTTAAAAACAAAAAGGGCTTAAATCAGAATGTAACCAGCATATCTTTGTTAATACTAATTCTTTAAGTAAATAAATATAAGTATTATATATAAATGATGCTTAAAGCTGCTGGTGTCTGTGTTTTTCTTTTATTCCACAGAAATAAAGTTTTAACGTTTAAGACGTGGTTTTCATTTGTTCACTTCTCAGATTTACAGCAAACAAATATATTTAATAATCTTTTAAGTGAAAATTAATCTTAATAATTAAAAAACTCACACAGTTACAAAATAATGAGATTTACCGTAAAGACTGAAAATCCACAGTTTCAGTTTCTGTCCAAACTTCCAGACTCATCATAATTTATATATTTTATATATTTTTAAATTGGATTTTTTATATTTCTTTTATTTGATTTTTTTATATTTTATTTATTTTATATTTTTATATTTTATTATATTTTTTGTGGTGATGACTTAGAAGGAATTTAATAAAAGGGGAATTTAGTTATTTTAAAAAACCATTTCATGAAAAAGACATCAGTTTATTCATTTCTGTATTTTTCATAATGTTTAATTTATTTATAATTTGATTTATTTTATATATTTATTATTATTATTCATTTTATAGTTGCGTTAGATCTTTTTATATTTCTTTTAAAATTAATTAATACATTTTATTAGTATTTTTTTAAATCTTTTAATTGATTTAAAAATTTTATTCTGTTTTCATTTTGAATATTACATTATTTCTTTTATCTTTAATATATCGCCATTTTTATATATTCGTTTTTGTTAATTTTGTAATTGTATACATTTTTTTTTTACATTTTTTTTATTGTGTTTGTTCCTTTTAGGTATTTATAAAAATCTTTTAATTTATTTAAAATTTTATTTTGAATATTACATTTTTTCATCTTTAATTTATCTATTTATTTTATATATTTATTATTTTCTTATTCATTTGGTAATTTTATACTTTTTTTTTCCTTTTTGATTCTTTAAAATCTTTAAATTTCTTATTTATTTATTTTCGTATTTATTTGTTATTTTGGCTTCAAATCCTGAAACACTTGAACTCCACGTAAATAATTATTTTTATAAATAATAATTTTTATAAATAATAAAATTATGATTCTTGAGTTTTATAAAGTTACAGCAGCTTTAAATAATAAAGTTTAAAGGAACATTCACACAAATTACAGCATTAATATTAAAAACATTAATATTTAAGTATTTAATATTAATTAAATATAAATTAAATATCAGATTCTGCTGAGCCGTGATAATAAAGGAGGCGTTAAAAAATCACATAAATATAATTTTCATAGTCAATTTCTCATTAAAGTCTGTTTTTATTTATTAAAGTGAAAATCTTTGTTTTGTCGCTTTAGGAAAAACAGATTTTAAATTATAAATGAACTTAAAAAAACAATATCAACAGATGAATGATGTAAAAAGCTGCTGTTTGATGAAAGTTTGTGATTTTACAGATGAAATTAATTAATTAAAAGTCTTAAATGTTAAAGTTTAAATGTGTTTGATTCTGAAGTGAGGAGGAAAGTGAAAGAATTCTTCCTCTGATCAAATCTTAAAGTCTTTAATATTAATTAAATATTAATTTAATATCAGATACTGTGACAATGAAGGAGGCTTTAATCCTTCATATATAAACTATTTTCATAATTAGTTACTCATTAAAGTCTGTTTTTATATAATTAAAGTGAAAATCTTTGTGTTTTTTATTATAAATGAACTAAAAAAAAACAATATCAACAGATGAATGAATGTTAAAAGCAGCTGTTTGATGAAAGTTTGTGATTTTACAGATGAAATTAATTAAATGTTAAATTTTAAAAGTGTTTGATTCTGAAGTGAGGAGAAAAATCCGACGCTGATTTCCTTCAAAGTTGATTAAATGTCACAAAAACACAAAAAGCAGCTGCAGATATTAAATATGAATATTAAAGCTGAGCCTTTAAAGGTCAAAGCGTGCGTGAGTGACGGGTAATCAGGGCGAGCGGCGCCCGTGCTGCAGCAGATAATGGAGGCTAATGAGCGTAACCATGGCGACGTGAGTCCTGCATCAGCAGCTCCGGGTCAAAGTCTGAAGCTGGAACTTCTTAAAAATAATAATAATAATAATTCAACCGATTTACAGCAAAGTGCAGCGACGGAGCGAAGATTTATGATCCTGCTGCATCGGAAACTGACATTTTGCATCTTTTTTCAGTCATTTTGCATCTTTTTTCAGTCATTTTGCATCTTTTTTCAGTTATCTTGCATCTTTTTTTAGTCATTTTGCATCTTTTTTCAGACATTTTGCATCTTTTTTCAGTCATTTTGCATCTTTTTTCAGTTATCTTGCATCTTTTTTTAGTCATTTTGCATCTTTTTTCAGTCATTTTGCATCTTTTTTCAGTTATCTTGCATCTTTTTTTAGTCATTTTGCATCTTTTTTCAGACATTTTGCATCTTTTTTCAGTCATTTTGCATCTTTTTTCAGTCATTTTTCATCTTTTTTCAGTCATTTTTCATCTTTTTTCAATCATTTTGCATCTTTTTTAGTCATTTTGCATCTTTTTTTAGTCATTTTGCATCTTTTTATAGTCATTTTGCATCTTTTTTCAATCATTTTGCATCTTTTTTAGTCATTTTGCATCTTTTTTCAGTCATTTTGCATCTTTTTTTAGTCATTTTGCATCTTTTTTCAGTCATTTTGCATCTTTTTTTAGTCATTTTGCATCTTTTTTAGTCATTTTGCATCTTTTTTCAGTCATTTTGCATCTTTTTTTAGTCATTTTGCATCTTTTTTCAGTCATTTTGCATCTTTTTTTAGTCATTTTGCATTTTTTTTCAGTCATTTTGCATCTTTTTTTAGTCATTTTGCATCTTTTTTTAGTCATTTTGCATCTTTTTTTAGTCATTTTGCATCTTTTTTCATTCATTTTGCATCTTTTTTTAGTCATTTTGCATCTTTTTTCAGTCATTTTGCATCTTTTTTTAGTCATTTTGCATCTTTTTTTAGTCATTTTGCATCTTTTTTGTCATTTTGCATCTTTTTTCAGTCATTTTGCATCTTTTTTTGTCATTTTGCATCTTTTTTTAGTCATTTTGCATCTTTTTGTGGTGGTTTTGCATCTATTTTTAGTCATTTTGCATCTTTTTGTGCTGGTTTTGCATCTGTTTTGAGTCATTTTGCATCTTTTTGTGCTGGTTTTGCATCTATTTTTAGTCATTTTGCATCTTTTTCTGCTGGTTTTGCATCGATTTTTAGTCATTTTGCATCTTTTTGTGCTGGTTTTGCATCTATTTTTAGTCATTTTGCATCTTTTTGTGGTAGTTTTGCATCTATTTTTAGTCATTTTGCATCTTTTTGTGCTGGTTTTGCATCTATTTTTAGTCATTTTGCATCTTTTTGTGCTGGTTTTGCATCTATTTTTAGTCATTTTGCATCTTTTTGTGCTGGTTTTGCATCTATTTTTAGACATTTTGCATCTTTTTGTGCTGGTTTTGCATCTATTTTTAGTCATTTTGCATCTTTTTGTGATGGTTTTGCATCTTTTTGTGGTGGTTTTGCATCTATTTTTAGTCATTTTGCATCTTTTTGTGATGGTTTTGCATCTTTGTGGTGGTTTTGCATCTATTTTTAGTCATTTTGCATCTTTTTGTGGTAGTTTTGCATCTATTTTTAGTCATTTTGCATCTTTTTGTGCTGGTTTTGCATCTATTTTTAGTCATTTTGCATCTTTTTGTGCTGGTTTTGCATCTATTTTTAGTCATTTTGCATCTTTTTGTGCTGGTTTTGCATCTATTTTTAGTCATTTTGCATCTTTTTGTGGTGGTTTTGCATCAATTTTTAGTCATTTTGCATCTTTTTGTGCTGGTTTTGCATCTTTTTGTGGTGGTTTTGCATCTATTTTTAGACATTTTGCATCTTTTTATACTCATTTCTGAAACTGCAGAAAGTCCGGACGCTTTCCTAAAAGGACAAAAGAGACGTTTATTATGATTATGATATTATTATGAGTCATCATATTTCTCTTTATGATCGTGTCTGAACTCTCCGGAGCTTTTATCTCCCACGCTCTGAACGAGTCGGGACTATTTTCTCTCCCCCGTCTGTGAAAGCGAGTTAACGGCGTGATGAGTGACAGCTCCCACTCTCAGATCACTGCACTAAACCACGGTTCAGAGTGATTTCTTTAGGACGCACGATCTCACTTTATTCTTTTTAAAGGAAACTTTTGCAGATATTTATTTTCATGTTTTTTTCTCAAACTCTCATGAGGCTGAATGATTCCAAATGTGTCCAATCCAGATCAGATTGGTGCATCTGTAATCAAAAAGATGCAAAATGACTAAAAATAGATGCAAAACCAGCACAAAAAGATGCAAAATGACTAAAAATAGATGCAAAACCAGCACAAAAAGATGCAAAATGACTAAAAATAGATGCAAAACCAGCACAAAAAGATGCAAAATGACTAAAAATAGATGCAAAACCAGCACAAAAAGATGCAAAATGACTAAAAATAGATGCAAAACCAGCACAAAAAGATGCAAAATGACTAAAAATAGATGCAAAACCACCACAAAAAGATGCAAAATGACTGAAAATAGATGCAAAACCACCACAAAAAGTTGCTAAATCACTAAAAAAAGATGCAAAATGTGAAGTTTTTATAGAAGTTTCAGTGTTTTGGTGAAAAACCTGAGCTCATAAAAAATATAAATGACTGAAGAAAAGAAAAACAAAGTGAAAACAAATTCTGATGCAAACACGTGATTTCATTTGTTTTTTTATTGTAAATTTCATTTAAAAACACATCAGGACTCATTTATGTTTGAACATTTCCAGCTTCAGTCATTTAAAGATGGCGGCGTCGTTTGTGCGTGTGCAGCGTTTTTCCTCAGCTCCTCGGAGGAAACGTCGGCGCCCGAGCGCTCGACCCAGTCCCACACGTGCACGGAGCCGTCCGACGCCGCGGAGAGCAGCGTCCGCGGCCGCTCGGGATGCCAAACGTGGGCTGTGACCGACAGAGAGGGCGATGACACGGCGTGACCACGATGCTCAAACAGCGGCGGCACTTCCTGAAGATCCTCCGTCCTCCAGAGCGACGTGTCGTAGATCTGAACCGCTGCGCTGAGACCTGCACAGGTGAGGCCGGTGAAACCCTCACAGTAGATGCAAAACCACCACAAAAAGATGCAAAACCAGCACCAAAAGATGCAAAACTAGCACCAAAAGATGCAAAACTAGCACAAAAAGATGCAAAACTAGCACAAAAAGATGCAAAACCGGCACCAAAAGATGCAAAACTGGCACCAAAAGATGCAAAACTGGCACAAAAAGATGCAAAACTGGCACAAAAAGATGCAAAACTGGCACAAAAAGTGCAAAACTAGCACAAAAAGATGCAAAACTAGCACAAAAAGATGCAAAACTAGCACAAAAAGATGCAAAACCAGCACAAAAAGATGCAAAACCAGCACAAAAAGATGCAAAACCAGCACAAAAAGATGCAAAACCAGCACAAAAAGATGCAAAACTAGCACAAAAAGATGCAAAACCAGCACAAAAAGATGCAAAACCAGCACAAAAAGATGCAAAACCAGCACAAAAAGATGCAAAACTAGCACAAAAAGATGCAAAACCAGCACAAAAAGATGCAAAACCAGCACAAAAAGATGCAAAACCGGCACAAAAAGATGCAAAACTGGCACAAAAAGATGCAAAACCGGCACAAAAAGATGCAAAACCAGCACAAAAAGATGCAAAACCAGCACAAAAAGATGCAAAACCAGCACAAAAAGATGCAAAATGACTAAAAAAAGATGCAAAGCGTAAAAGCGTATCTCTGTGAACTCACCCGACACGGCGATGCAGCCGTCCAGCGCCGGAGCCCACGACACTCTGACATCATCACGGCCGCAGCGACGCGCCCGGACGCCAAGCTGAGCCCGGCCCACGGCTCCTCCCGGGTTCCTCAGGTCCGAAACCACCGCCTGCCCGGACGAGGACAGTCTGACCACGCCACTGGACTCCGTGGCGTCCGTGCACCAGAGGACGGGCGCCTCGCCCCGGGACGCCACGGGTGCAGGTGAGAGGTGAGGAGCGGCCGGCGTCCGGGTGTCGGCGACGTAGACGCTGCCGTCACAGCAGCCGGCGAGGAAAACGCAGTCGCTCAGGAAACTCAAGGAGCTCAGAGGCTCCGCGGCGTCCGTCTCTGGAGGAAGGATGAAATATAAAGTGTCACAGCGTTCAGATTATTTTAACGTTATTTATTTTCATTTATTATTATTATTATTATTATTATTATTATTATAACATGTAACATTACTTTTTTATTTCAACTTTTTTCTCATTTTTTTTTCTTGTTTTTTTTAAACTTTTTCTCAGTTTCTTTTTAACTTTTTTTTGTCCTTTTTTAAACTTTTCTCATTGTTTTTCTTTTTTTTACTTTTTTCTCAGATTTTTAAAAAAAAAATTCACAGATTTTTTTCTTGTTTTTTTAAACTTTTTTCTCCGATTTTTTTAAAAATTTTTTCAACTTTTCACAGTTTTTTTTACTTTTTTCTCAGTTTTTTTTTTACTTTTTTCTCAGTTTTTTTTACTTTTTTCTCAGATTTTTAAAAAAAAAATTCACAGATTTTTTTCTTGTTTTTTTAAACTTTTTTCTCCGATTTTTTTAAAAATTTTTTCAACTTTTCACAGTTTTTTTTACTTTTTTCTCAGTTTTTTTTTTACTTTTTTCTCAGTTTTTTTTACTTTTTTCTCAGTTTTTTTTAACTTTTTTTCTCAATTTTTTTAAAAAAAAAAAGCTGTTTTTCTTTTTTTTACTTTTTTCTCGTTTTCCAAACTTTTTTTGTCCTTTTTTTAAACTTTTCTCATTTTTTTTCTTGTTTTTTTTACTTTTTTCTCAGATTTTTAAAAAAAAATTTCACAGATTTTTTTCTTGTTTTTTTAAACTTTTCTCAGTTTTTTTTCATGTTTTTTTAAACTTTTTTCTCCGATTTTTTAAATTTTTTTTTTCAACTTTTCACAGTTTTTTTTACTTTTTTCTCAGTTTTTTTTACTTTTTTCTCAGTTTTTTTTACTTTTTTCTCAGTTTTTTTTACTTTTTTCTCAGTTTTTTTTACTTTTTTCTCAGTTTTTTTTACTTTTTTCTCAGTTTTTTTTTACTTTTTTCTCAGTTTTTTTTTTCTTTTTTCTTGTTTTTTTTTACTTTTTTTCTCAATTTTTTTTTTAAAAAAAAGCTGTTTTTCTTTTTTTTACTTTTTTCTCGTTTTCCAAACTTTTTTTGTCCTTTTTTTAAACTTTTCTCTTTTTTTTTTTGTTACCCAGTGTGTAGAGAGTCAGATAAAACACAGGTGTGTGTGTTACCCAGTGTGTAGAGAGTCAGATAAAGCAGGTGTGTGTGTTACCCAGTGTGTAGAGAGTCAGATAAAGCACAGGTGTGTGTGTTACCCAGTGTGTAGAGAGTCAGATAAAACACAGGTGTGTGTGTTACCCAGTGTGTAGAGAGTCAGATAAAACACAGGTGTGTGTGTTACCCAGTGTGTAGAGAGTCAGATAAAGCACAGGTGTGTGTGTTACCCAGTGTGTAGAGAGTCAGATAAAACACAGGTGTGTGTGTTACCCAGTGTGTAGAGAGTCAGATAAAGCACAGGTGTGTGTGTTACCCAGTGTGTAGAGTATCAGATAAAGCAGGTGTGTGTGTTACCCAGTGTGTAGAGAGTCAGATAAAGCAGGTGTGTGTGTTACCCAGTGTGTAGAGAGTCAGATAAAGCAGGTGTGTGTGTTACCCAGTGTGTAGAGTATCAGATAAAGCAGGTGTGTGTGTTACCCAGTGTGTAGAGAGTCAGATAAAGCACAGGTGTGTGTGTTACCCAGTGTGTAGAGAGTCAGATAAAGCAGGTGTGTGTGTTACCCAGTGTGTAGAGAGTCAGATAAAGCACAGGTGTGTGTGTTACCCAGTGTGTAGAGAGTCAGATAAAGCAGGTGTGTGTGTTACCCAGTGTGTAGAGAGTCAGATAAAGCAGGTGTGAGTGTTACCCAGTGTGTAGAGAGTCAGATAAAGCAGGTGTGTGTGTTACCCAGTGTGTAGAGAGTCAGATAAAGCAGGTGTGTGTGTTACCCAGTGTGTAGAGAGTCAGATAAAGCAGGTGTGTGTGTTACCCAGTGTGTAGAGAGTCAGATAAAGCAGGTGTGTGTGTTACCCAGTGTGTAGAGAGTCAGATAAAGCACAGGTGTGTGTGTTACCCAGTGTGTAGAGAGTCAGATAAAGCAGGTGTGTGTGTTACCCAGTGTGTAGAGAGTCAGATAACGCACAGGTGTGTGTGTTACCCAGTGTGTAGAGAGTCAGATAAAGCAGGTGTGAGTGTTACCCAGTGTGTAGAGTCAGATAAAGCACAGGTGTGTGTGTTACCCAGTGTGTAGAGAGTCAGATAAAGCACAGGTGTGAGTGTTACCCAGTGTGTAGAGAGTCAGATAAAGCACAGGTGTGAGTGTTACCCAGTGTGTAGAGAGTCAGATAAAGCAGGTGTGTGTGTTACCCAGTGTGTAGAGAGTCAGATAAAGCAGGTGTGTGTGTTACCCAGTGTGTAGAGAGTCAGATAAAGCAGGTGTGTGTGTTACCCAGTGTGTAGAGAGTCAGATAAAGCACAGGTGTGTGTGTTACCCAGTGTGTAGAGAGTCAGATAAAGCAGGTGTGTGTGTTACCCAGTGTGTAGAGTCAGATAACGCACAGGTGTGTGTGTTACCCAGTGTGTAGAGAGTCAGATAAAGCAGGTGTGTGTGTTACCCAGTGTGTAGAGAGTCAGATAAAGCAGGTGTGTGTGTTACCCAGTGTGTAGAGAGTCAGATAAAGCACAGGTGTACGTATCTTACCCAGTGCGTAGAGAACCTGTCCTGAGGTCAGGTGAGTCAGCTGGACGCCGCTGCTCTCAGCTCCATGAAGAACTTGTGACGGGGGTCGAGTTGCGATCTTGCTGCCTCCGCCCGAAACACTCCTCCGCCCCGCGACGCTTCCTGTTCTCCTGATCACGTCTACACGTCGATAACACAGCAGGAAAAACTGTTTTATTATGAGTGTCTGTAAAGTTTTAAATATACGTTTTTTTTGGTCTGGTCTTTGTGAACGCGCTGCTGCAGAAACGTGTTTGTTTAATTTGATTATATTAAATTTCCTCTGCTCTCGTTTTGTTCTTCCAAAATAAAAAGGAGAAAGTGGGAAAGGAGGTTTTCTGTGGGATGAAAATGCTGCAGTTTCTCTCTCTCTATATATTTATATATTTAAATGTTCCAGTCCAGTGAGCACCATGAAATGAAATGCAAATGAACCTTGTGCACGACGCCCATCCCTCTTTTATGATACTGCTTAAATAAAAAGGTCAGGAAGTCAGTTTAGTACGTCTCAAACAAGCAAATGTGTATTATGTTGAAAAGCTAATAAAAAGTGATAGTATAGTATTTTTTTAAAAAGTGTAAAAAGTTTAGTTTTTACTGACAAACAAATCTGAAAAGTCGTCAAAGCGTCGGTTTTGTCTTCTCCATTGTTCATTAATCCCTGATAATGGACTTAGGGCGCACTCACACTGGTCAAACGCACTAGGCTTGACCCGAAAAACCTGTTTTGGCCCGGTGCTCTGCGCATAGCTGCGGCACGCTTGCCGTCCACGGCCCGTTTGGGAGAGGTGGGCTTTAGTAAAGCACGTTTGCAGATGTACGAGCACGAGCGTGCGCACGTGTACGAGCACGAGGCCTACGGCGGTTCTGAGGTAATTTCCTGTGCGCCTGTTGGGACGTAGAAAAAAGAAGGAGGGACCATGCACGGACATTTCAAACAATGGCGGTGAAAGGTTCACGTTGGTGTGATGCGGAGGTGGAGTGTTTACTGCAGATTTGGTCGATGAAAAGATTCAAAAACAGTCGACAAGACGCACAAAAACTCCGAGGTCTACGGAAAGATCTGGAAACAAAGCCA
>NC_139833.1:1885917-2038417 GCF_963691815.1 Echiichthys vipera
ATATATAATAAAATAAAAATGAAACATGATTTTTTACTTTGACACCAGACTCCGTTCAAATATTTTAATATTTAATATTTCCTAAAACAGCTAAACAAACAGGTCTTAGCTATAAAAAATGACGTCTCTTTTTAATAAATAAAGTCCACTCTTTAATTCGGCATTATTATTTTTCACCTAAGAAAAGTTTCTTAAACATTAATAACATATTAAGTTTGTGGCACACGGAGGGTTTAAAGGAGAAACTGCTTAAACACGAGCTTTCAGCGGCTGTTAAATGTGATAAAAGTGTAATAAAAGTGTAATAAAAGTGAAATAAAAGCGAGCCGAATAACAAAATGGGTGAAATAGAGTCAGGAAATGTCTTGTGATGTTAACTAAGAGGAATAAACACCTTAATGTAAAGTAAGGAAGTTTAAATTAGACGTTTTTTAAGCGGGGTTCGGTTTTAAACCATAATAATTCAGCTAACGTTATAAAAACAACAAAGGAAACATTTCTTACGTCTTCAGGGACTCGATGAACCAGTCATCTAAAATATCATTATAATCTGTTTCATCTAAATTATCATTAAAGTTCGTTTCATCTAAAACATCCTTAAAGTCTGTTTCTTCCATCTCAGCGCGGAGCGAGAGCTGCCGTTTGTTGTTGTTTTAACTTCCGGGTTCTCTTCTTCGCGGGTTTATTGGAGGTTCATTCATTGACTCATGACGTCACTCCACCCCCTGCTGGACGGAAGCTGTGGCTTTTTAAAAAATGTTAATAAAAAAAGTTTAAATAATAATAATAATAATAATTTAACAATCGAATTTCAACAAACAAACCTATATTGTAGAGGGTATTTATAAAAATATTTATTTTTATGCAACTCTATAGAAAATTCGATAAAAGTTGTTCTAAATGTTTTTTAAGTTGTAAAATAAAATAGAATAAAATGCGTAAAAATAGATCGTGTATTACACCAAAACTTAAAAGTGAAATAAAATGAAATAATTAAAATATAATATAATAAAATAAGTAGAAATATATCTTGTATTAATCCAAATCTGGATGAAGAATTATGTTTAAAATGTAAATTTACAGAATTAAAAAAGTTGTAAAATAAAATTCTCTTCTTCGCGGGTTTATTGGAGGTTCATTCATTGACTCATAACGTTCACACCGCCCCTGCTGGACGGAGGCTTTTTCACGTTCAAGACACCGAAATCAGGGAGTTTTTAGTTTTTTCTTTTAAAAAATGTTCGATAATTAAAAATAGTTCAAAATCAAAAATCTTTCTGTGACTTTAATTCAAATCATCAGTTCCAGGACGAGTCGACGTGACTCATCAGCAGGACTGTTAATAATTAAAAGTAATGTGTGATGTGTGTGTGTGTGTTAAAGAAAAATGTGATAAAGAAAATATTATAATAATATCTTATAAAGGGTGAAAGACGCAAATGAAGCAGATGACATGAACAGGAGTGATGCACTGATGTTATTATTATAATAACAGAGCATAATTCATCTTAGAATAATTGTACATAAAGTAATCTCATATTTACGCCAATTGCCTTTACATATACACTAACCTTACCTGGTGTGTGTGTGTGTGTGTGTGTGTGTGTGTGTGTGTAGCTGATTTGTGCAGAGTTGTTTTGCAGGTAGAAGAAATCAGATAAGCGTGACTGCTGATGAGTCACCAAAGTGAGACTGTGCATAAACAGAAGCTGCTCATCCAACATGTGCCCCTCTCCCTCAGAGCTGTAACTCATGAAGATTATAAATTGTGTAGATGTGAGAAGTAGCAGTTGTGTGTCCCCTCTCCCTTACAGCTGTAACTCATATTGTAACTAGGGTCGAACGAAAGGAAATAAAGAGAAAGGGCTCGGCAGAGGGTGTTTCAGAGCGGTACCTGAACGCAATTCTGTCCGTTCTCCTTGCAGGTAAAACATATGACTCTTGTCTTTCTCTCTCTTGTTGTGTTGGAAGTTCTAGGTGTTTGAACCTGACAACAACGGTGTATTGGTCAAAGCACGTACCGCCGTAATGAAGCCGTCAACTGTTTCTCATTAATATTGTTGGTTTTCGCCAAAGTCTCAAACGTGGAGATCCGTTTCAGCGCCGATGTTTCCGTCTGATGGTGGATTTTGTCTCTGACGTGCAGCTGGAGAGGAACTTTCTCTGTCCGTAACGTTTGAAGTTTTAAAGATCACTCCTGGTGTTTGCCACAGACCCATCGGAGCCGAGGTCGGTCTCTGAGGTCCGTTGGCTCCGACGTGGAGAACCAGCTGCACTGGCAGGCGTACGCCCGCGCACCTCTCCTCTTCTTCAGCTTCGCCCGGAGCTTCTGACGGTCCGGCATGTTGTTCCTGCACACACACAAAATAGTTTAAAGACATGAGATGCTCATTTTCAGGTTCTTTCTTGTGTTTTTGTGTTTCTACCAGAACATATTGATCATGCTTTTTCATGGAGAATGAGCAGAACAGCTCCATCTAGAGTCTCAAGATTGTCGTCGCAACAACAAAAAATAACTCCAGCAGTGGGGTTGCCAGGTTGGTCAGACCCGGCCCAGTAGCTCCAGGAGACCAGAGTCTGTTTGAGCCTGTTTGAACCCGTCCCCTCCAGAAAATCACAGCATCAAAACAAGGATTAGAGGAGTTTGACTGACAGTTAGCGTTAGCCGTTAGCGTTAGCCGTTCCAGCTAAGTGCAGATGAAAGTGATGTTAGCATCCAGGAGCAGCGTAGCCATGTGGGCGTGCGTTTGAATGGCGTTCCTCTCCTTTCTCTCAGTCCATGGAGTGAATGCTCGGCCTATAGTGACTCTGGTTGTTGCCCGTCTCCGCTCACTCAGCTGCTGGGACAAAGAAGCAGCTGCACGATTGGCTAACTCCATTTCACCCAGTGCCAGCCTACAGTAGCTGCACCCAACAACAGACAACGCTGGCAACGCCCAACGCTATTGGCTGCTACCATGGAAACACAACGGCACAGAGAGTCATTGTCAAACCCGTCAAAAATGTATGAAAAAGCAAAACTTTCATTCTGTTCCCCTCAAAACGCCCCGTGGAAGTATGATTATGTATTTTTAAATATAGCTTTTAATAAATATTCTACATATTTACCTTTAATGTTCAGAAAACACTTTATTCTTGGCTGCACCTGTATTGAATATAAGGTTTGTGGGCTCCTATCGTCAGGCACTTCTGTAATATCTCAGTTCTGCCCTCAGAGGAGGCAGGAAACGTGTGTCTGTACACAAAGACTCCTAAATGTTAAAGTTAAACTGAGATTTCAGGCCGAGGCCCCAAACACTTAACCTTCAGATGAAAAGTGTTTGAATGGATTTCTTTAAAACATTTGATCCCGTTGACGTCATCAACAGAGCTGCAGCGGTGGAAGCTCTGCTGCGGCGGCAGGACATGAAGGACGAACTCGTCTTGTTCCTGAGTGCTCGAACCCAAACAAATAAAGTTAAAGGCACAGCGTCCTGCGTGCTGCTCAAATCCCCGTGGCCTTGATGTGTTTTTGTTGCTGTGGGACTTTTTATAAACACAAAAATATGTTCACAGAAATGCTTTTATACTTTCTACTGTTTACTTTCACTTCCACTCGACAATAACAAACATCAGAGCCAGTAAACACAGTTATATTTGAACATGTTTCATATTATTGTTAATGTTTTTATTCATATTTTATATAATTTCTTTGTTATGCACCAAACCACAGAGTCAGACTCCTTCTATGTGCAAACCTTCAGTAAACATGGTCTGTTGAGATCCACCATATTGGATTTGTTGCAGATAATTGGGCCGATCCCCGATGTTTAATCTTTTTGATTTAAAGTCTCTTGTGTGGTTGAATTAACATATTATGCATATTTTACTCTTATCACGTTGGCACACCGGCAAATGAAGACATACAATAAAAAGGTTAAGGTTGCAATTCCTGCATATTTGCACGCAATGGTCATCGGATCTACACAATTCACCTAGGGTTTCAAGTCCATAGGTGACTTGGCTGGGAACCAGAGGGTTGCTGGTTCGAGTCCCTGTGTGGACCATGAATGGAGCGTGGACTGGTGCCTGGAGAGGTGCCAGTTCATCTCCTGGGCACTGCTAAGGTGCTGTTGAGCAAGGCACCAAATCCCCAACTGCCGGTCACTGGCAGCCCCCTCGCTCTACCATCTCTCCATTAATTGCATGTATATAGGTCCTGTCTGTGCATGTGTGTGTATTTCGGGCCTGTGTGTGTGTGTAACATGAAAAAATAGAGTGAAAATTAAATTTTCCCACTGAGGGATGAATAAAGGAATTCTTCTTCTTCTTCTAGGTCACCTGTTTTAGTTTCAAATAGCGAATTTCCTCGAAAAGGTTGAGTGATTTTCTTCAGCTGCTTTGTTGTGTGTGTAGGGACTCTTCTCATGCTGCTGCAGAGGTTTGCTGTTATTTTCAGCAGCATTAGTGGTTAAAAAAGACCTTTGAATGCCTTCACCGTGCTGCCCCGAGCTAACCACTGTTAGCCACGTCCGGCTGTTAGCATCTCTCCAGGATCCAGAAACAAAAACTGTCTCGACGGCTTATTTGTTTGTAATCAAACAGAAAAAGACCATGGAACTGGAATAACAACACTTTTTAAATGATGAAATATTAATTTAGTGTTCAAAATAAAAGAAACACTTAAACTTACATTGTGTAAAACATGCAATATGTGTTTATGACAACTGCTTTTAAACAAAACCAATAAGAAACATCCTCCTTAAGACGCATCAGGTCACGCTGCGTACGTAATCCTCACGCCGTCGGGCATTAATCCCATTTAAAGCAGCAGCCTATTTAATTATTGTTTATTAAATCATGGTGTTAACTGATAATACATTTTAAGGTGAATATCGGTCGATCCCGTCCCCATGTTCTGTGTTTTGAGAGCGTCTGCAGACTCACCGGAGGAACAGGTAATCACAGGACGGGTCCCACTCACACTCATCGAACATCAGCACACGGAAGTCACAGGAGGTGCAGCGCAGCCGGTCACACGACCTGTGGATGCAGGATTTATTATACAAATAATCAGTCGTTCGTGCATCAAACGTGCTACTTTTGTGTCGCTGATCGACACGAATAAAAGCTCAGCTGAGGAGGATCAGAGATAATAATCAGCACCGTGTCCTGAATCGTCTTAAACCATTAAAAACAGGCGAGACGTGACAGACGCCGGCATGATGAAGTGAGTTATTCACACCTCTTGGACGTGGCTGTTCCCACGCCGTGTGTGATCGAGCTCCCGCCTACGAACACAGGACAGCACCTGGAGGTGTAACACAGAAGCGCAGGTCGTCTTCAAAGCACAAGTAAAATCAGCATCTTTTTAAAAAGAGCGAACAAAACAAAACAAAACTGCATAACGTGAAAAACATCAGAAGTATAAAACCTCGTTCCCACTTTCACACGTTTGAAAGATAAAAAGAACAGATACTGACTGTAATTGTGGTGTTTAACTCAAATGCCTCTCATTTTCTCCCTCTGCTCCTAACCTATAATTACTCATTTCAGCCTGAGTGTTTCATCATTCAGAATAAAACCATCCACCTACTTTCTCCCTCCGGACTGAGTCGACGGCTTCCTCTCCACTCGTGCTCCTTCAGTCTGAAATGAAACGGTCACAGAGTTCAAACCGTCACCGTGAGGTTAAAAATAATCAACGTTCTCGTAGTAGAAAATGATTTAAACGTCCATTAATTTAAACATGATGAGATGCACCAGCATCTGTCTTTCACCCGTGAATAATAAAACATTAATTAGTCACATCTGCACATCCAGGTGTCCGTCTGTGGTTCGGCTACAGACTTGATGAGACAGCTGCCCGATGATAATAATAATAATAATATCTGGTCGGGAAGCCTGATTTGACTTTGTATGACATTGAGAAGACATTAACCAGCTCTAACTGGGGGATCCTGAGGCGTTCCCAGGCCAGTGTGGAGATCTAATCTCTCCACCTGGTCCTGGGTCTTCCCCGAGGCCTCCTCCCAGCTGGACGTGCCTGGAACACCTCCCTAGGGAGGCGCCCAGGGTTCATCCTTACCAGATGATCCTGAACCACCTCAACTGGCTCCTTTCAACGCAAAGGAGCAGCGGCTCTACTCCGAGTTCCTCACGGATGCTGAACTTCTCCCCCTCTCTCTAAGGGAGACTCCAGCCCCCCTCCTGAGGAAACACATTTCACACGCTTGTACCTGGACCTGGTTCTTTGGGTCCTGACCTGGACCTGGTTCTTTGGGTCCTGACCTGGACCTGGTTCTTTGGGTCCTGACCCAGCTTTCATGACCACAGGTGAGGGTAGGAACCAGGACTGAGGGTAGATCCAGAGCTTTGTCTTCCTCAGCTCTGTTTTCATCACAACGGTGCGGTAGAGCGACTGCAGCTCCGCCCCTGCTGCTCCGATTCTCCGGCCAAACTCACGCTCCATCGTCCCCTCACTCGGGAACAAGATCCCGAGGTCCTTGAACTCCTTCACTTGGGGTCAGGACTCGTTCCCTACCTGGAGTAACAATCCAGCGGTTTCCTGCTGAGAGCCACGGCCTCAGGTTTAGAGGTGCTGATCCTCATCCCGGCCGTTTCACGTGTAATATTTGAATCAAATCTCAGTTACGTCGTCTCTCTATTTATCATCCCTTTATTTTGGTGTCCTTCTGTTTCACGGAGGCCCGTTTCACCTTCGTGGTTTCTGTTTCATGCAGAGCGCGTGTTTTCACCTTGGGTGTGAGGGAATCGCCGTCGTCGTCCTCCAGTAATTCTTCCAGAAGGGCGTCGCTGTCATCGGCCACGCTGTTCATCGGCTGCTCGGGTTTTGTGGCACTGAATCAAGAGGAAACTGAATTACAAGTTAGAATCAAACATCAAGTAACACCCGTGACAGTAAACCTAGAGTCATCTTTTTAAACCTGACACATACAAGTGCCTCACACACACATAGTGTATAATAATGCATGTTCAATATACGTTAATAGGGCTGTAAGTACTGATTAGTCCTCTGGTTATTTACTGAATGACTGTGTGAGCTATAAAATGTCCCAAAATAGTAAAAGAAACGTCCATTCCAGTTTCTCAAAGTCTAAAATAATGTCTTTAAATGTCTTGTTTTGTCAGTGTACATATATATGCATATAAGATATTCAATTTAATATGATATAATACAGAGGAAAAACAGGAAATCTCTATATTCGAGAGGACAAAAATCAGCATTTTCTGCCATTTTTGTCTGAAAAATTGCTCCAACAATTAACTTATTATCATTTTACATCATGTTTTAGTTGTTTTGTATGTCTTTGTTATTGTTTTGCATCATTTTTGAGTCATTTTGAATCTTTTTTGTGGTGGTTTTGCATCTACTTTTAGCCATTGTATGTTACTATGTCTTTGTTTTGTTTCTCACTGGGTCATTTTGCATGTCTTTGACATCATTTTTTGTCTCCCTGTGGTCGTTTTGTGTCAATTTTCCGTCAGTGTAGTTATTTAGTGTCCCTTTGTGGTATTTTTTTTTATCATTTCCTATGTAAGTTCAGTCATTTTACATCTCTTTGTGGTCATTTTGTGTCTCTATGTGGTCATTTTGTGTCTCCATGTGGTCATTTTGTGTCTAATTTCAGTCATTTAGCAACTCTTCATGGTCATTTTGCAACCCTATAGTTATTTTATATCACTTTGTTGTCATGTTACATCTATTTTGAATCATTTTGCGTGTCTTTGATATCAGTTAATGTCTCCATGTGGTCGTTTTGTGTCTATTATCAGTCATTTAGTAACTCTTAATGGTCATTTTGCATCCCTATAGTTATTTCCTGTGTCTTTGTGGTCATTTTCTGTTTACTTGTGGTCATTTAGCAACTCTTTATGATCATTTTCAGCTACATTTTATGTTTTATTTTATGACTTCATGGGTTAAGTAATCATCCATGATGTAAATTAATGTAAATATAACACTTCTGACAGAATACAGGCATTTATAAAACAGTCAGTGAGTAGAAACCTCCCTTACAGCTACTGGAGCTTTTAATAAATCAAAAATAAACACAATAAAAACGAAAGGTCTCTGCTTTATTAGTTATTCTGAATACAAAATAATTAAATGAACATTATTTATATTTTATTAGCTTATAGCATAATTACCTCATAGAGCAAACAGCTCATTAGACAGGTGACAGACACGGAACAGCCCAGTCTGTGTGTTAAACGCTAGCCGACGTCCGTTAGCCACGCTAGCATCGTTAGCATCGTTTACCTGTGTTTCCTGGTTGCTTCGTCATCTTTCCCGAGTTTTCCCGCCTCGCTGGGGTCCGCGCGAGCTGATGACGCGAAAAAAACGTTTCTACAAAACTTTTTCTCCACTTCATCCAGAAGCTCGTCCAGGTTTCCTCCTTCTTCATCATCCATGTTTACGGAGGCTAACCTGAGCTAGCACCAGCTAACACCAGCTAGCACCGGAGCGTTCGCTGTTGCTAGGTGACGACGGGAACAGAGCGGAAATGGAGCGACGTCGCCTTCAAAATAAGTGTCGCAAACAAAAAAATGCAGCTCCGACGAATTTGATGATTTAAACTTTGTTTGTTCTTCATTTATTTATTTAGATTATTTATTTATTCTTTCTTTCTTCTTTAATTTATCTTTTTCATTCTATTTTTGGGGTTACTTATTTTTAAACCCAGAATTCATTTATACTTTGGATACTAACAAGTTTATATTTTTGATTGGAATTAAATGAATATGCAAGAAATTATAACTATATAATAATAATAATATTAATAATAATAACAACAACCTAAAAACAACATAACACACAAAAAACGTGCATTTATATTATTAAAAAACAGCATCAGACACAACAAACCCACTAAATTAAATAAGAGGAGCTTCTTTTTTGACATGATTAGGGAAATAGAAATGTTGAGCTGCACAGTTTTGTTTGTTTACTTGCTAAAATATAACATATGGATTTCACGCATGCCTGTAAGATTTAAAACTAATAAAGTGACAGAATTGATTGAGTGCTGATTAATCACTGATAATTAGAGATTTGCGCCACATACAAAATAGAAATTATAATATATATATTTCATGGGAATATATGAGACATAAATTACATTTAGTGAGAAACGTGTTAAGTAAAGGTGAAACAAATAGGGAAAAATTATGCCGCTGGCTCCAACGAATTTGGCAACAGTTTTGAAATGGCTATATTATTATTTTCAACTTTGTTTGTTTATCATTTATTTGTCTATTTAAATTGTTTTTTTATTCTTTCTTAATTTATATTTTTTCATGATTTTTTTTGGCTTATTTTCTGTTTTTTTACATTTTAAAATCCAGAATGAATTTTGGATACTAATACGTTTCTAATTAATAATTGCGTTAAATAAAAAAATGCAAGAAATTATAACATTTATTTGGAATATATATGAGAAATAAATTGCATTTTGTAAGAAATGTGTTAAGTAAAGATACGGTTTGTTTTAAATTATTATAAAATATATTTTATACAATTTATTGCTTCCAATTGATGTTTCTTCTCTGTTTGCTGCTGTAATAATTTCCCCTTTATGGGACTAATAAAGGAACATCTTATCTTATCTTGTAGTAGAAAACATACAAAAACAAATCGTCGTATTTTATTTTGAAAACGGGAGAGGAAGTGCTGTTATTTGTTAATGCCATTGAGCACGACAGATGTTAGCACGCACTAGTTTCATAAAGGTGAAGGTAAAGTAAAGTTTGTTCATTAAAAATAAGAAAACATGAAGGAACAGAAAAGATAAATGTTCGTTGTCGGCAGGATTCGAACCTGCGCGGGGAGACCCCAATGGATTTCTAGTCCATCGCCTTAACCACTCGGCCACGACAACCTTATAACGTCATATCCGTACCGTGGGGGTTTTTAAATGTCACTATGTATAAAGGTGCATAGTTGTCGTTGTTGCGTATATATATTTATAATACAGATCACAGATTAGTTAGCAGGTTGTATTTATAAAGTATCCCACAACTGAAAATCCCACAACTGAGAATTAAATCCATTCTGTTAAATAAAAATAGTCTCAGCTGTTATTCAAAACATCCTTAAATGATCCTGGGGTGCCCTCCTGTGGGCAATGAATGCATAATGTCAAGTTGTGCTTTTTATTTATGCAAAGATTCAGAGTGACCATCCTTAAAAATGAAGGAAGTTATGTGATGTGTAACAAGAGTTAACACGTGCATTAACCACTTAACCATCTTCAGTAGCTTGTGAATAAAGAATTAAGCAGAATAATATAAATTATGAAGATGAATTATTAAAGTGCCGTTAATATCCTGATTATCTTGAAAAAAAAATACTTAATAAGCAGTTAAAAATAAAGTGTAGTATGAGAGAAAGAGGAGCATTTACAGTCTTTATTTACCATGTTAATATTGTTTTTTACTGACACGTCCAGGAGATCGACGGTTCGAACCCCGGCTCCGACATGATTGATTTGTTTAATGTGCAGAATAAAAGAGTTTGTGTTGCTATTAAATTAACTGTTAAAACATAAGCACTGAACAACACTTCTCTATGGGTATATAAGCAATATCTCTTCTTCTCTCTGTTTAACAGGAAGTGTTATTTTGAATAACAGTGTTTACTCTCTGTGTGTGTGTGTGTGTGTGTGTGTGTGTGTGTGTGTGTGTGTGTGTGTGTGTGTGTGTGTGTGTGTGTGTGTGTGTGTGTGTGTGTGTGTGTGTGTGTGTGTGTGTGTGTGTGTGTGTGTGATACAGATACTGTTGAGAATTTCAGTTTTGCAAATTAGAAACCTCATAAAAATCCCATAAACCACAATTTCTACCACATGCTGGTTTCATTTCACAAGAACCGTAAAGTGAGCAGCTGTAGATCTGCTTATTAAAGTGGGGAAATCTTTAAAATGATGATGTTAATAAAGAAAACACCAACAGAAGCATTGCTTTAAACAGACAAAAGGCATTTTTACTTGTCAGTGTTTAAATGTTGCACTGTTTCAAACACGTCAACAAACTAAAAACACTAAAAACGTTCATTTATATTATTAAAAAACAGCATCAGACGCATCAAACTCACTAAAATCCATTAGAGAAGCTTCTTTTTTTGACTTGATCAGGGAAATATAAATGTTGAGCTGCACGTTTTTGTTAGTTTACCTACTAAAATATAACATATAAGTGAATTAATTGAATTCTGATTAAACACTGAAAACGAGAGATTTGCGCCACATAATAAATAAAGAGCTTTAGTTTAATCGGTGACATTTTACAACAAACTGTCAATAAAAAACACTAAACCAACACATTACAAACTGCACATCTGACATGAAACGCACATTATTTACAGTTACATATTATTTTATTAAAAATAAAAACGGAAAGACGTTGAACATAAAACAATAAAGTAATAAACACATAAACCAGTCTCCTTTATCTGATTGTCTTCTTTGAGATACGAAAAACAAATGTGTCACATATGCCATTTATATATATATATATATATATATATATTCCAGTAGTCAAAGAGCTGTTCTATATAACATTATTAAAAACAAACACCCGTCTGTCTCGTGGGTTTTCCCCTGCGTCAGAATAAAAGTCAGAGGTGAGGAGGTTGTTTCCGTTCCTCTTTTAAAAAGGTCGCATTGAAACTGTCACGATGTGGAGTTTTCCACGACCACATGATGAACAGATACCAAAGATGTCTGCGTCATTTTCTGTTTATTACTTCCACATATTCTCTTTTTTAAAAAACACACGTCTTAAATTACAGATTCAAGTCTTTTTTATCATGTAAACACAGAAAAATGCTCATTAAAAATGACTTTGTGTCTAAATCCTCAAGAACTATAATAAACATTTTCTTTAATGGACTTGTACTTATAAAGCACCTTTCTAGTCTTCTGACTACTCAAGGCGCTTTCACAGAGTTTGTCACATTCACCCGTTCACACAGACATTCACACTGATGGCAGTGGACATCTACAGACCATCTAATCTAACCATTCACACACATTCACACACCCATGTGCAGCACAGGGAGCAATTCAGGGTTCAGTGTCTTACCCGCTTTGACATGTGGACCGGGGGAGGTGGGGATCGAACCGCCAATCTCTTAGACGGAGGCCGAGTGAGTGAGTGAGTGTTAGAGTGAGTGAGTGAGTGAGTGAGTGAGTGAGTGAGTGAGTGAGTGAGTGAATTAATGAGTCAGTCAGTCAGTGAGTGAGTCAGTCAGTCAGTGTGTGAGTGAGTGAGTGAGTGAGTGAATTAATGAGTCAGTCAGTGAGTGAGTGAGTCAGTCAGTCAGTCAGTGTGTGAGTGAGTGAGTGAGTGAGTGAATTAATGAGTCAGTCAGTGAGTGAGTGAGTGAGTCAGTCAGTCAGTCAGTGTGTGAGTGAGTGAGTGAGTGAGTGAGTGAATTAATGAGTCAGTCAGTGAGTGAGTGAGTGAGTGAATTAATGAGTCAGTCAGTGAGTGAGTGAGTGAGTGAGTGAGTGAATTAATGAGTCAGTCAGTGAGTGAGTGAGTGAGTGAGTGAGTGAGTGAGTGAGTGAGTGAGTGTGTGTGTGAGTGAGTGAGCGTGTGAGTGAGTGAGTGAGTGAGTGAGTGAGTGAGTGAGTGAGTGAGCGTGTGTGCGAGCGTGTGAGTGAGTGTGTGAGTGAGTGAGTGAGTGTGTGAGTGAGTGAGTGAGTGAGTGAGTGAGTGAGTGAGTGAGTGAGTGAGTGAGTGAGTGAATAGAGTAGGATTATAAATTGTTTCCCCAGCAGTTAAACAAAAGTATCACCATATAATGCAACAACAACAACAACAACAGCAGGAACGTAATAAACATAAACATAAAAGCGTCTCTGAGTCTCTTTGTGACTTTAAATTCACGTTAAAAAAGTTTAAATACTGGAAAACAATAGAACAACCTGTTCAGCGCTGTGCTGCATTCAAAGACTGCGTCTGTGTCTGTAGATTATGAACTTTAACACAAAACACATTTGTCTTAATGTCCAGTAACGGTGCAGAGAAGCTTCCAAGTGACGTCTGTTCATATTTAAAGGTTTAAAGAGAGATTAAAAAAAGAGACGTGTGTAAAAAGCTTTGGCTCTAATGCGTCAACAATAAAACATCTATCCTGGAAATGCACGAAAATCTGCATTTGATAAAAATATAACGCTGCATTTGCATATTTAAGACTTGCAATACAAAACAAATGATTGTCTGGGGAATCATCACACACACACACACACACACACACACACACACACACACACACACACACACACACACACACACACACACACACACACACACACACACACACACACACACACACACACACACACACACACACACACACACACACACACACACACACACACACACACACACACACACACACACACACACACACACACACACACTTAACGTTACCATGCACAGTACTCGCCGACCATCGGCAGTCATTTGGGTTTTCAGCGCCTCACACGTGGACGGGAGGAGCCGGGGATCGAAACCGGCGCCCCCCGGTCTGCCTCCTGAACCACGGCCGCCCTGCAGACCCCCCTGATCCCACCTCCCCGTCCAGTTTCACCTCTTCTCTCTCTTCTTCTCTCTCTTCTTCTCTCTCTTCTTCTCTGCGAGGAAGATGTGCTCTACTGTAACTTACTGCTGCTACACTTCACTGTACTTTATATCATCACTGCATCACTGTATTGAGTTGAACTGTAACTTAGTTCACTCAGAAACGCTGCTACACTTTAACGCTGTTATCACTTCTTTAGTTTGTACTTATTTTATTCAGTATGCTGTTAAACTGCACGCTGCGTATTGTTGTATATTGTATAAACCTGCGTTTAACCACCATGTCTGTTGCACTCTGTCACATTTAGTTATTGTCTGATTTATTTTACGTTAGCTTTACTTTGATTTATGTTTTTATGCTCATTGTCACTCTGACCCTTTCATCTTTGTGTTGAAACTGCACAATAATAATAAATAAAGCTTCTTGAATCTTGAATCTTGAATCTTGAATCCTGCTCTGTGTCCCACGTCTGTTTGGACGGCAGCAGCTCAGTCCATAAGTGACTTGGCTAGGAACTGTAGGGTTGCTGGTTCAAGTCCCTGTGTGGACCATGAATGGAGCGTGGACTGGTGGCTGGAGAGGTGCCAGTTCATCTCCTGGGCACTGCTGTTGAGGTGCAGTTGAGCAAGGCACTGAACCCCTAACTGCTCGGGACGCCGGTCACTGGCAGCCCCCTCGCTCTGACATCTCTCCTTGTGTGTGTGTGTGTGTGTGTGTGTGTGTGTGTGTGTGTGTGTGTGTGTGTGTGTGTGTGTGTGTGTGTCATCTATAATAAGAGTGAGAAAATTCAACTTCCCTGTTGCGGGATAAATAAAGTAATTCTTCTTCTTTCCCTCAAGTCCGTTGTAAAAGTCCGCGGATCGAAGCGTGTGATATAACGTTCCTGTCTCTGGAGGGATTCTCGTCTCACGCCTGAGGGACGAGGCCGCGGGTGGTGCGAAGGTTTCTAACGTGTTGATGTAGAAGCTGTTTTTGTGGTCGTGGCGAGAGGAGAGGGGGCGGGGTCTTCGTCAGTCTTTCCTTCCAGCACCGTCGTCGTCGTCGTCGTCTCTAAACCCAGACATGCTTCGGCGTTCTCGACGCTTTAGGACCCAAAGTGTAGATGGATTTCAGGTCCTTCTCCTCGAGCGGTTTGAACGCCGCGTGCAGTAACGTTTCTTTCTTCGTGGTCCTGGTTCGATCTCGGAGGATGTTCTTCAAACTGCCCTGTGGGGGAGACACGAGGGAGACGCGTTCAGATCAAACGGTGCTTTAAAAAAGTGTCGTTTTGTGTCGAGGCTCAAGAGTCAGAGAGGAATTTAGGGATTTTTCAACCTCATGTTTATTGTTTATTGTTTATTGAGTATGCAATAAACAATAAACAATAAACAATAAACAACACACAGATCCAGTTACAAAGTAAAGGACGGAAAAGGGAAAGAAAAAGAAAGTTCTCCAAACGGTAACGTAAAAGACTCAGGGTGCCCTCCCACTGTTCCTCCGTCCCGTGCCCCGTGCTTTAGGGTCCTTGTCCCCCCCTCCAGGCCCGTTTGTACTCACACTACCTGGGCCTCGGAGAATGCTTCTTGCTGCCTATACGTCATCACGCCGTAACACGTCACACGCATTGATGACGTCATGGCGATGCGTGGCTTTGTTTCCAGATCTTTCCGTAGACCTCGGAGTTTTTGTGCGTCTTGTCGACTGTTTTTGAATCTTTTCATCGACCAAATCTGCAGTAAACACTCCACCTCCGCATCACACCAACGTGAACCTTTCACCGCCATTGTTTGAAATGTCCGCGCATGGTCCCTCCTTCTTTTTTCTACGTCCCAACAGGCGCACAGGAAATGACCTCAGAACCGCCGTAGGCCTCGTGCTCGTACACGTGCGCACGCTCGTGCTCGTACATGTGCAAAAGTGCTTTACTAAAGCCCACCTCTCCCAAACGGGCCGTGGACAACAAGCGTGCCGCTCCTAGACGTGGTACGGTTGCACTCACACTGGTCAAAGGAACCAGACTTTAGCCGTGAAACGTGCTGGGGCACGGGACGGAGGCACAGTGAGAGTGCGCCCACATGAACACGGGTATTTCTGAAACTGAACTGCCTCAGTCAGCTGGTCCACACGTCTCCATGGAAACAACTGACCGTGTAAAACTAAGGTTTTCTTATCCCCACAAACACAAAGTTCACCCTGGACAGTATTTTTGCGAGACTTTGTCACGGACCAAAGACTTTTTAAGATGTTTAAGCAGCGAGTTCTTGTTGTAGATGCAGAATAATATAACGTGATGTCATCAGCATGCGACAGTAAACTGGATTTTCGAGGCACAAGAAGGAGATCGTTCGTAAAAAGAGAAAACAGAAAACAGAAGTGTGCCTCGGCGTAAACGGCGTGGTCGTCAGCAGACTTACGTAGCTTATGAGGAACGTGCAGAGCGCGAGGATCAGCACGGCTGTGGCTAAAATCACCAAGTACGCGTCCGTCATCGTTGCTTCCGTTTGCTCGTCGGGACATTCTGAAAAAATAAAAACACAGAAATGAAAAGTTACTCAAGTTTGAACGTGCGTGAAGAAGCGTCACACGATCTAAGGTGTCGGTGTTTCTACTTTTACTTTAATAAAGATAAAAAACTGAATAACGTCGTATTTTATAACAATAAAACACTTTGAAAGGAGCCGACGTGCCTCAGGTTTACGTTTACTTTCATATTTCAGTTTCATGTTTAACACTTATTATCGTAACATTTTGACTTTTACTTTATTTTTACGCCCTGGTGTTTCTATTTTTACTCAAGTGTTTCTGCACTTACGCTGAACGACTTTTTAGTCTCAAACTTTTTTCTCAAAATTTTACGACTTTTTTTCTTAAAAATGTACGACTTTTTTGTCTGAATCTTCTGACTTTTCTTCGCAACATATTCCGACTTTTTTGTCTCAATTTTTTCTACTTTTTTTCTCAAAATATTGCGACTTTTTTGTTACAATCTATCGACTTTTTTTTCTTAAAAAATTACGACTTTTCTCAAAATATTCCGACTTTTTTCTTAAAAATTTACGACTCTTCTCAAAATATTCCGACTTTTTTTCTCAAAATCGAACAACTTTTTTCTTAAAAAATCGCGACTTTTTTCTTAAAAAATCGCGACTTTTTCTCTCAAAATATTCCGACTTTTTTGTCTCAATCTTGCGACTCATCTGCGGGTTATGAACCTGCGATCATCTTCTTGTTGAATCTGAACAAACAAACAAACAAACTAACAAACAAACAAACACACAAACAAACAAACAAACAAACAAACACACAAACAAACAAACAAACAAACAAACAAACAAACAAACAAACACACAAACAAACAAACAAACAAACTAACAAACAAACAAACACACAAACAAACAAACAAACACACAAACAAACACACAAACAAACAAACAAACAAACTAACAAACAAACAAACACACAAACAAACAAACAAACAAACAAACACACAAACAAACAAACACACAAACAAACAAACCGCGGTCACTTCTTTTACCTGGGAGCGCGAGGCGCACCTGCCCCTCCCGGTTCTGCTCCCCGACCGGCGCCGCCAGGTGGCACTGGTACACGCCGCTGTCGCCGCACGTCACGTTGGGCAGGAAGATGTCCCGGGACTCGCCCAGCAGCTCCACCTCTCGCTCCACGCCGGTGTACCACCGCGTCGTGCCGTTGGGGAGCTCTCTGGCCAAAAGGCCGTAGAGAGGAGGCGACGCGGACGACGCGGACGACGCGGACAGCGCTCCGACCTGTGACGTCATCAGAACTGCGTCAAACACATTCATGTACAAATACAATGTGTGTTCATAACTAAGGACTGAAGGTATTTCAGTATTTTCTTTTAACTTTATACTTCACTACGTCTCCATTTTATTAACTCTAAATACTTTTACTTATATAAAGATTACAAAATTAACAAATATATATTATAAAATCATATTTTATCATAATAAAACACTTTGAAAGGAGCCGTTCTGCCTCATGTTTACTCTTCACACTTAACCCTCCTGTTCTCCTTAGGGTCAATTAGACCCCATTCAATGTTGAACATCTCTAACTAAATGCTTTACATAATTTGTTTTTGTTTTATATTTGATGACTTTTCCTAATTTAACGGGGAAAACTGGGAAAACCTAAAATGGACGTGATTATTTTTTATTGTCGTGAACACAAACTTGTAGCATCGGTGTTCCTTTGGGTTTAATTGAATTCACCCTTTCACCTTTTCCAAGGTCAAATTCAAGCATTTTTAAGCTTTTAATGAATTGAAATATTACTACAAATACATAATAATTGAAAATTATGAATTCACTTTTTTAAATTACGTTAAAAGAGACGATATTATTCTAAGTTTACAGCCATTTTTTGTGTCAAATTCAAGCATTTTCAAGCTTTTTTAAGCACTTAACCTAAAATTCAAGCACTTTTTAAACCCTTAAAAATTAATATTGAAGCATTTTTAAGCACTTAACCTAAAATTCAAGCACTTTTTAAACCCTTAAAAATTAATATTGAAGCATTTTTAAGCACTTAACCTAAAATTCAAGCACTTTTTAAACCCTTAAAAATTAATATTGAAGCATTTTTAAGCACTTAACCTAAAATTCAAGCACTTTTTAAACCCTAAAAATTAATATTGAAGCATTTTTAAGCACTTAACCTAAAATTCAAGCACTTTTTAAACCCTTAATAATTAATATTGAAGCATTTTTAAGCACTTAACCTAAAATTCAAGCACTTTTTAAACCCTAAAAATTAATATTTGAGCATTTTTAAGCACTTAACCTAAAATTCAAGCACTTTTTACACCTTAAAAATTAATATTTGAGCATTTTCAAGGATTTCAAGCTCCTGTTTTTAAAAAAAAGTGAATTATTTTGCTTTAACAGCTGAGAACAAAAGTAAAAGTGTATTTATGACACAACTCACGCTTCACTTCTCGTGTGATAGCGAAACAGAAAGTCAAAGGGTCATTCAAAGTCGAATCCAGCCAATAAGAAGTGGACCTGCAGTGTTCTCTGTGCGTCCTTGTGGGACTGTTACCGGTAGTTTGCATAAGAAGAAGAAGAAGTGCAGCTTTTACCTTGTACCACCTCACGGCTCTGTACTGGACGCCTGGCGTGTAAACGGCGGTGCACTGGAGCCTGCAGTCTGCACCCAGGACAGATTTGACCTCCAGCACGGCGTCTGTGGAGGCCGCGCTGACACCTGGGGATCAGATAAACACACTTTATTTAGCATTTATTTGCATTTATTTGCATTTATTTGCATTTCTAACGTATTTAAACACTGGAAAATCATGGTCCTGCTCAAACTACAGAGACATGACGTCCAGATTTCACTTCTTAAACATTTAACTTCACAGAATCCAAAGTGACTTTTTATGATCTGGTGATTTTACGTCGACGTAAACAATAAAACTGCACTTTACTCTTAATTCCTTATTATTTTCTTAACATTTTAGTTATTTAACCAAACTAATATATTATGTTTATTCACTTTTAACTGAATTAACATGATTTAATGTTTAATGATGTCGTTTCATTAATTTACATAAAACCAAACGAGATTTTTCACATTTATTTGACTTTAAAGTGAATTTGTGTTTCCCGTCGTTTAAACTTTACATAAAAAGACACTTTTACGTTAAATGTGTTTATTATTCTTTAACATTTAGTTCAGTACGAATCAAACGTGACGTCTCTAAATGCAGAAAGAACGAGTTTCACAATAAAATCAATGATTTTCTCCTGTTTTAAACTGAAGTTTTTACTTTAAATGTTACAAAATATTCAGTTTTTTCTTAATAAAAGGATAAAAAATAACTTATAACTCATAACTTATACTATAATCATTTAAAAGTAAGTAAATAAAAAGCAGATTTAGTACATTGACTAAAGTAATTTAAAAATAAATTAAAAGCAGATTTAGTACATTGACTAAAGTAATTAAAAATAAATAAAAAGCAGATTTGGTACATTGACTAAAGTAATTAAAAATAAATAAAAAGCAGATTTAGTACATTGACTAAAGTAATTAAAAATAAATAAAAAGCAGATTTAATAAATTGACTAAAGTAATTAAAAATAAATAAAAAGCAGATTTAGTACATTGACTAAAGTAATCAAAAATAAATAAAAAGCAGATTTAGTACATTGACTAAAGTAATTAAAAATAAATAAATAAAAAGCAGATTTAGTACATTGACTAAAGTAATTAAAAATAAATAAATAAAAAGCTGATTTAGTACATTGACTAAAGTAATTAAAAATAAATAAATAAAAAGCAGATTTAGTAAATTGACTAAAGTAATTAAAAATAAATAAAAAGCAGATTTAGTACATTGACTAAAGTAATTTAGATATAAATAAATAAAAAGCAGATTTAGTACATTGACTAAAGTAATTAAAAATAAATAAATAAAAAGCAGATTTAGTACATTGACTAAAGTAATAAAAAATAAATAAATAAAAAGCAGATTTAGTACATTGACTAAAGTAATAAAAAATAAATAAATAAAAAGCAGATTTAGTACATTGACTAAAGTAATAAAAAATAAATAAATAAAAAGCAGATTTAGTACATTGACTAAAGTAATAAAAAATAAATAAATAAAAAGCAGATTTAGTACATTGACTAAAGTAATTTAACAATAAATAAAAAGCAGATTTAGTAAATTGTCTAAATTAATCACTAGTATAGAACGTTTGTTGCAGTGTTCAATAATAAATCAGCTGTGGAGGAAAATCATTTACTTCTTTACAGGTTAAAGCCCTGAATTCAAATGTTACTGGAGTAAATTCAAATGTTTTACCAGATAAATAAAAGTAAAATTCTCTTTTATCACTAAAAACTCACATTTGTATTTTCATTACACACAAATAACATCACTGTTTTAAGGTTTAGAGTCATTTTTAATGAAAAAAAAAGTCCAAATTTACTGATTTCAGCTCCTGAAATGAGATTATTTCCTGGTTTCTCTTTAGTTGCAGCCGTAACAAACAAACAGCACGAGTTTTTTATTTAAAAAAGAACAAAAAGTGTCAAATAAGTTCCAGTAAAAAGTATAAAAAGCACAAAAGCAACTTGAGTGGATGTACTTAGTGACTCTGCACAGATTTCACCTGCACATGAATACAAACGTGCACAGTTATTGAGGTGTAAAGAAAATAAAAATGCAATCATCTGGAGAAAAGTGCAAAATATGAATGTTTGAATAAGTACTCACACAGTGACGTCAGCAGGGCAAGGTTGAAAATAACCGCAGACATGATGAAGATGAGGAGGATGATGAGGAGGATGAGGAGGATGTGCAGAGGCGCAGGTGAAGAGGAGCTCTGAGGGACACAGAGAGCCAGTGTGGACCAGTCTGGACAGGATGCAGCAGCCGGGTCGGCTTTTATATCTCGGGCTGACTCGGTTTAAGGAAGTGAAACTGTTTCACAGAAGTGACGCGGGGCAAACCCTGCACGCGCTGTCACGGCCCCACGGGCGTGACTTCACCCCTCAGCCCCTGAGCACGTTTCTACCCTTGGTTCATTTGCTTTAAAGACACTGAAACCCAAGGATGAGTCCGCACCTGTTCCCCTGCTGCTTCACTTTAGGTGGGTAAGCAAAGCAACCTCCAGCTTAATGCACGTTATATACATTAAGGGGCTTATTATTATTATTATTATGGTTATTTTTGTGCTTTTCGGTGTAAATTAACTGGATTATAAGTGCTGAAGACGCCAAACTGCATTAAAAAAGTAGCATTTTAACGCCCCCTGCTTTTAATCTCATGCATTTCAAACAGCAAAGAGTGGTGGATTTGATTAACTGCTGGCGTTTAGTGGTGGTTTAACCTTCTACATGCAGCTAATGGGCATCCCTGCACTACTTACACTTTATTTAGCTGTTTTCTAAGAAGTTTGACATGAGCCGAATTAAAGACTGGATCATGTAGATTTAGAAAACATGTTAAAATAATGATTTACCAGCTTTTAAACATGGTCTGCAACGCAGAATAAATAAAATTGACGGATTTTTTAATGGAGTTTCGCGTCGCTTTGTGGAATTGAGCGGTTTTGCGTTTTTTTTTAAATGATTATTAGAAAAATAAAAGTGCTGCATGCTATGATTTGTTTTTTATTAACTTATGCATGTTTAAGTTTGTTGCTATCGTTTAATTTCGCTGATGTCAGAATAAAAACAAATGCTGCATCATGGCGTCGCACCCCCGCAGACGCTGCAGCGACATGGTGTTCGTTTTAAAAGTTACAGCTGCGGAAACATCTGTGTGTTCGTGACGCATCGAGCTAATGCTGACTCTTCACCCATGAGATAACACGGTATTCGGCTGTAATGGTGTCGTGTTTACATGATTATTAAATGCATTGAAAGTGAAAGCAGAATGTGGGATTCCCCCAACTTTCCACACACACACAGATACTTCAGGTGAGGCTGGGGAATTCCAGCTGTGAGCGACACCAGTGGTGTGTAACAGAAACAGGAAGTAGGAAATTTAATGCTGCAATAAACCCAAAAAATGCCTCACCTCAGCTGTGTGCTCTCTCTTTCTGTTCTCTAACATAAATCCAGTTCTTTCTTATTCACAGTGCCAAATTATAACAGAAGTTCTCTCAAGACTCTTTAGATAAAGAGTAAATTAAGACCACGCTCTATGGTTTAATCCATTCCAGTCTAAATAATAATAATAGAAACACTTTAAATGTGATCAGTGTCCGGGGTCGGGTCGTGGGGGCAGCAGCTCCAGCAGGGGACCCCAAACTTCCCTTTCCCGGGCCACATTAACCAGCTCTAACTGGGGGATCCTGAGGCGTTCCCAGGCCAGTGTGGAGATCTAATCTCTCCACCTGGTCCTGGGTCTTCCCCGAGGCCTCCTCCCAGCTGGACGTGCCTGGAACACCTCCCTAGGGAGGCGCCCAGGGTTCATCCTTACCAGATGATCCTGAACCACCTCAACTGGCTCCTTTCAACACAAAGGAGCAGCGGCTCTACTCCGAGTTCCTCACGGATGCTGAACTTCTCCCCCTCTCTCTAAGGGAGACTCAAGACCCCCTCCTGAGGAAACACATTTCACACGCTTGGACCCGCGACCTGGTTCTTTGGGTCCTGACCTGGACCTGGTTCTTTGGGTCCTGACCTGGACCTGGTTCTTTGGGTCCTGACCTGGACCTGGTTCTTTGGGTCCTGACCTGGACCTGGTTCTTTGGGTCCTGACCTGGACCTGGTTCTTTGGGTCCTGACCCAGCTTTCATGACCACAGGTGAGGGTAGGAACCAGGACTGAGCGGTAGATCCAGAGCTTTGCCTTCCTCAGCTCTCTGTTCATCACAACGAAATTCGTACGGATTACAACTTTAAAGTAGTTTCAGTTCGATAAAACTTGAGTTTTCCTGTTAATCAATTCATCGTTGTCGCTCTTAAACTACAAAGACGGTTTAAAATCCTCTGTAAAAGTTTACATTTAAACAATAATATGATTTTCGTTTTTCCATGTGTTTTCCACGAGTGGAAAGTTGGTCAAATGTTTTCCGGGTTTTCCAGGTCACATGGGAACCTGTGACTGCAGCTGTATCTTTGGGCGCCCTCCCACTGTGCCTCTGTCCCGTGCCCCGTGCTTTAGGGTCCTTGTCCCCCCCTCCAGGCCCGTTTGTACTCACACTACCTGGGCCTCGGAGAATGCTTCTTGCTGCCTATACGTCATCACGCCGTAACACGTCACACGCATTGATGACGTCATGGCGATGCGTGGCTTTGTTTCCAGATCTTTCCGTAGACCTCGGAGTTTTTGTGCGTCTTGTCGACTGTTTTTAAATCTTTTCTTCGACCAAATCTGCAGTAAACACTCCACCTCCGCATCACACCAACGTGAACCTTTCACCGCCATTGTTTGAAATGTCCGCGCATGGTCCCTCCTTCTTTTCTCTACGTCCCAACAGGCGCACAGGAAATGACCTCAGAACCGCCGTAGGCCTCGTGCTCGTACACGTGTACGCGCTCGTGCTCGCACACGTGCAAACGTGCTTTACTAAAGCCCACCTCTCCCAAACGGGGAGTGGACGGCCGGCGTGCTGCAGCTTTGGGAAACATGCCCTTGGTCTTCAGGTAGAAAATGACACTAAATGAACCTCAACATTCCCACTAACGCCTCCTTCTTTGTTTCGACAGCGTCTGTCGTCGTGTGTGTGACGGGAAACTCAGCCGTGATGCAGAGTCGCTCTACGTACTCCTGCTGTGATACGCCGACAATTAAGTTCGACGGAAACTGTGAAGCCACTTTCAACATCCAGGGAAAGGTAGAAACTGAACTTGATGAGATCGACCCACAATGCATTGCAGTGGAAAAACACCCATGGTTACGCAGCAACGTACAACCAGTGAAACCGCGGTTACTGAATAAACACATTTTGCAGCTCATCCACCTCATCTAAATCTGATATTTCACACTTAATAACTGATCAGATGTTTTAAAGTTCAGCTTTTGTGGTTTCTTTATATTTAAAAAATGATGTAAATGCAAAACAGTTCTGATCGATCGTGATACGGAAAGAGCTAAAGCAGAAATGTTCGTTACCACGGCTTGTTGAAATGACTCTGCAGGTATTTGTAAAAAGCAGCAACAATAATAATGATAATAAGAATAGTTGTATGTTGTATTCAAAAAACTTTATTTGTCCCCGGGGGGCAATTCAGGGTCCTGACCCAGCTTTCATGACCACAGGTGAGGGTAGGAACCAGGACTGAGCGGTAGATCCAGAGCTTTGCCTTCCTCAGCTCTCTTTTCATCACAACGGTGTGGTAGAGCGACTGCAGCTCCGCCCCCGCTGCTCCGATTCTCCGGCCAAACTCACGCTCCATCGTCCCCTCACTCGTGAACCAGATCCCGAGGTACTTGAACTCCTTCACTTGGGGTCAGGACTCATTCCCTCCCTGAACCGGTGAAATAGACAAAACATGGACCACTGATAGAAAGGCCAGCTGCACAACGCTGCGAGTACAGAAGCAAATCTGAGTCTTCGGATTTTGAAATAAAACGCCATTAAATTCCTAGCACTGAATATTTATGCGTTAAAAATATGTTCCTGAAGGTTTTGACTCTGAATTTAACTCTTTTTTTTTCATAAATTCAACGTTAAAAAAATGAAACTTTAAAAGATTTAATGTTAAAAAATTCAAAGTGAAAAATATCCATACGCCAAATTCAGAAGCAAAATTTATATTGTATGTTGCTTCTGAGGGCGACACGGTGGTCTGGTGGTTAGCACTGTTGCCTCACAGCAAGAGGGTTCCTGGTTTGAATCCCGGCTGGGGCCCTTCTGTGTGGAGTTTGCATGTTGTCCCCGTGTCTGCGTGGGTTTTCTCCGGGTTCTCCGGTTTCCTCCCACAGTCCAAAGACGTGCAGGTGTTGGGTTCATTGATGACTCTAAATCACCCGTAGGTGTGAATGGTTGTCTGTCTCTGTGCGTCTCTATGTGTCCTGTGATAGACTGGCGTCCTGTCCAGGGTGGACCCCGCCTCACGCCCGATGTCAGCTGGGATCAGCTCCAGTCCCCCGCGACCCCGACAGGGACAAGAGGTTGAAGATGAATGAATGAATGAATGTTGCTTCTGAATTTAGCATATTGACATTTTTTACTTTGAATTTTTTTAGCCTTGAATTTATGAACTTTGAAAAATAAAGAGTTCAATTCAGAGTCAAAACCTTCAGATGCATATTTTTTAATACATTAATAATCAATGTTAGAAATTCAATAGTTGTTTTTAATTCCACAGTCCGATGACTCAGATTCACTCGCACGTGTTAGCGGTAAAAATTACTTTAAAATAACCTTTAAATCCGCTGCGATTTGGATCAATGCATCCAAAAAGAATCCTTTAAAGTGTCTCAGGTGATTTCTCACTAAATCATTTGTGGGTTTTGTTTGTGTTTGCAGCCCATCGCCCACTCCAAGTCCAACGGGTGCGTCCGTCCGTGCACGGCGATCGAAGGTGGCCGGATGACGCTGGACGAATGTGTCGATGTTAACGCTACCGTGGTGTCCACCGACGTAAGTCGCACTGCTTTCCATATTTAAATGAACTTTGACTGCGTTTGTAGTAGTTCAATATCAACGAGTCTTTCATTTCAGACAGAGAACGGCTAAATTCTTATTTCACATGCTGTTAGCTAGTAGCGAGCTAACTGAGCTAACGTTAGCATGAGTGGGGTCAAAACTCACTTAACATGAAATATGGGTTTGTTTTTATTGTTTACATTTAAAATCTTCTTTACTTGTTGGATGGTTAGACGATTTACCGAGTCAGGAAGATCAAAAACAAAAACCCGTAAAGTAAATTTCTGGTTCATCGTGTATTTTCAGGAGATGAATGTGACCTCGGAGAAGAGGATTCTCTACTTGGCCCAAACCTGCCCCTCCGTGTTTCCTTCAAACAACTCTGCACCTGGAAATCAGGGTGAGTCTGAATTTACCAACAGGCTGATTTCTTTAAATTAACTTTTAAACCTGAAATACTCTGAGATTTTCTGCAAACTCACTGTTAAAAGTCTAAAGCTGCGTTCAGACTGGACGCAGTGGCTCTACCTCTGACACTCCCTCCTCCCCTGACACGTGCGCTGAGTGAGAAATGTTGTCTTCCAGTGCCGTGGGACGTCCGAAGTTTCGGACCTCCAAATAGGCAAAGTGCTTTGTAAAGCCTGTCAAAGTGGAACCTCCAACCAGGGAATTTGAGGTAGATCGATCTAACCAGGATTCTCTTGTAGGAGGTTCCACTTTGACAGGCATTCAAGCGCACTTTGCTTTGTTGGAGGTCCGAAACTTCGGACTTCCCATGGCACTTAAACGCAGCATGAGCAGCGCAAGTGAAACGGAGCGACGATGAAAGGCAGGAGGCTCCGCAAATAATTTTATCCGACTTTTATCAGAAATATATGAGAATGGAATATTTTTGAGTTTCAACACCAGGTGGATTTCTGTTACATTTTAATGCCGCGCTCTTAAAAGGCCCAGAGACGGCCAAGAGCTAGTGGTAACCATGGACGTGTGTTTGGACGCCGCACGCCGCCTGAGGACATGTCAAAGTTTGATTTGAGATATTTCAAAATGGATCGACCCCTAGTCTTTTTAGGGCGCACTCACACTGTCGATCCGTACCGTGCCCAAACAGGTTTCACGGCTAAAGTCTGGTTCCTTTGACCAGTGTGAGTGCAACCGTACCGCGTCTAGGAGCGGCACGCTTGCCGTCCACGGCCCGTTTGGGAGAGGTGGGCTTTAGTAAAGCACGTTTGCACGTGTACGATTACATAAGGAAAGTAGCGGAGGTGGAGTGTTTACTGCAGATTTGGTCGATGAAAAGATTCAAAAACAGTCGACAAGACGCACAAAAACTCTGAGGTCTACGGAAAGATCTGGAAACAAAGCCACGCATCGCCATGACGTCATCAATGCGTGTGACGTGTTGCGGCGTGATGACGTATAGGCAGCAAGAAGCATTCTCCGAGGCCCAGGTAGTGTGAGTACAAACAGGCTTGGAGGGGGGGACAAGGACCCTAAAGCACGGGGCACGGGACGGAGGCACAGTGGGAGGGAGCCCTACCTGGACGGACATTGTTCGATACTGGACCAATTTTAAAAACTCACTTAGACACGAAACATGGATATAAAGGGTCCAGGTTTGCCGACCTGGGAGGAATCTTTTGCTGTATTGTGCGCTATTACAAATGAAAGGTACCTTTTCTAAGTGTTACAGATTTGAGGCACTTTTATGGAGAAGAAACAAAGATGTTAGTGTTTAAGTGTCGTAATCTGCATGACGTGCTTTCTGTTGCGTCAGAACTGCAGCAGACACCAACCTCCGTACGCTGTTAGCTCTATGGGTAATGGCGGAGTTAACTACCTTGTTTTGACTGCAGGCTCCGTTGGATTGCGGCTGCTGGCGGTGATGATCCACGGGTTGATTGTGAAGGTGTGAATCTGCCAAAGATGACCAGCTGATGACTTTATGTAATGCTGCTGTACATTGGTACAGGTTTCTTTACTTTCGCAGAATTCATCTCTGTGCTTTTGCACTTTTATGTAGGTAGATGTTTTTATACAGTAGAGTAGTAATAATTATAAGGTATTATAAAGTGATTCAAAAACTTCATCCACTGCCTCGCCATGCAGACAGTGTTAATGAAAAGAAAGTGTTTATTTGTACTTTTATAAGAATATATTAATCTGCTGTTTTCTCTGCTAAAGGCTCAACTCATGCACGTCAGTTTTAGTCTCTTTAGTTTTTAACTTGGATTTCTTTAGATCAAATCCTGTAAACTCGGTTTGCAGCCACATTTTTGCCTATTTTTAATCAAACTCAGGAAGTGATTTTAGTGTCATAGGACAGACGTTAACAAAGAGAGCAAAAAGGATATTTTTAAAAGGACCATTAGTGTTTAGATTCAGCTGATGTTCGGTAACCAGGTGTAACGGTTAGCTCGCTGTTCCAGTCACTAAACGCTTCAAAATGTCCGCACAGTCTTCTCTGTAGAGACGGGCGACCTGCGGTCAGTTTACAGCTCCGACGTGGCCGCCATGTTGGGGGGTCCCGTTATTTCATCACAAAAAAAAAAAAAAAAAAAGAAGTTTTTGCACTGAAATGTCCCGCTCTCTACGTGTCTTGGTCACAATTCACTAAAAGGGAGCGCTATTTCCACCGCACCGCACCGTACGGCTCAGCTCAGCTCAGCTCAGCTCAGCTCTTTTAGTTTTTCTGTTATCAACAGCTGGTACTTTTCTTTAGCTCTACCTCAACACCAGCACCAGAATGCAACCAGATAACACAGAACAACTTTTATGATGTTTTGTAAAGTAAAAAACGTAGAGACCTCTGAGCGGGGAGCTTCTGGACTGAGTCGCTTACACACGCGGTGGAAAAATCTACAAACGTACTTGAAGGAAGGTCGGAGAGCGTCGGAGCAGGAAAGAGCATCAAATTGGGAGTTGTCAGACAAACGAGTGCCAGTAAAAGCTCAATTTAACCAGGGGTTGATTGTGTTTTCATGAATCTGATTGGAGAAACTGTAACAGAGACAAAAAACAAAAAAACTACAAACACTGCTGGGGGAGTTTGCTTCCATGCATGTTTTTCTAAGCTGTAAACCAAGAAAATACAAGTTACGATATCAATCTAATATCTATTGATAACAAACTGACTCAAGCTGCCAAGACATTCATCATTCATTCATATTCAACCGCTTGGGCGTGAGGCGGGGTCCACCCTGGACAGGACGCCAGTCTATCATAGGACACATAGAGACGAACAGAGACAGACAACCATTCACACCTACGGGTGATTTAGAGTCATCAATGAAGCGAACACCTGCACGTCTTTGGACTGTGGGAGGAAACCGGAGAACCCGGAGAAAACCCACGCAGACACGGGGACAACATGCAAACTCCACACAGAAGGACGTCATCAATGCGTGTGACGTGTGGGAGGAAACTGTTTATGCACTTTAAACTATTTCCCTTTTATGCGTGAAGCTAAAACAACACCCTCTTCTCCGCTAACTACTTCATTATTACTGCATCTCCATCTGTGAGCATCGATCGTTTGGGACTTTGAAGATGAAAATGTGGCAAAAGGATGCGATAAAAACTTATTATTGTGTCCAGCACACACAAACATATCAGCTCTCTCTCACACACACACGCACACACGCGCTCCCTGAAGAGGAACGAGGATAAAAAGAGTCTGGAGACCCTGGCTCGCTGAATTGTTGGTTAGAGTTGAACTTACGTGCACAAGCACCGTCACAAATGTTTAGAACCATGGATTCAGCTTCAGAGACGCACGGAGGGTTGAAAACAAAGAGAAAAATGGCCGACAAGGAAGAAAGCTGTTTCCGGGCCTTCCATTTAAAGCAGGGATGTCAAAGTCAAACACATCAGAGGGCCAAAAAACAAATTTGCTACAAGCCGAGGGTCGGACTGGTTCAATGTTTATTCAAACATATTAAAATGATGCATTTAACCTGTTGAACCAAGACCTTACACCGTATTTTATATAATAATTAAATAAATAATCCAATATTTTTGTACGGCTCCGTCAGTGATTGGGCTGAAAGTTGACATCTGCCCTGAATGCTGATGAATAATGAAGCCGAGCATTGTGGGTAATGTAGTTTTGGTGCGTGAAAAACACCAGCAGGCGGCTGTGGCGTGCGGGCCGGTTCTTATACTAATCAAATATCATCCCTGGGGGCCAAGATCATTCATTCGCGGGCCGGATCTGGCCCCCGGGCCTTGACTTTGACACCCATGATTTAAAGTGTCTGCCGCACTCAAAATTCCCTTGCAACTATTTTCCAACTACATTTTTAAACTGGACAAGATCTCCAAATGTTTATGCACTTTAAGCTAAAACAACCCCCTCTTCTCTGCTAGCTACTCCATTGTTACTCCATCTCCATCAATCGTTTGGTACGTGGAAGGAAATCGATATTCTGATTAATTTGACGTTGCGTCTCACAAACAAGTGACGTAAATAAACAACAGTTACTTTTTACACGTGTTAAAGTTGAGACAGAGCTGCAGAGTGTGACGCATTTATCAAATCACCGACATTACGACTCGGTTTTATTACTTAAATGCACTCCTGTCGCAAATATCCGTCATTTTTCATGAGTTTATTTAGATTTTAGTGCCTTTTATTAAATCTGTCGTTCAAATCAATGACTTTGGATCCTATATTTTGGCTCTTAATCGAACAATAATGATATTCTTTCCTGCTCTGCGACTTTTTGACCTTTTAATAATCACTAAAATCGGGCGTTAAGCGTCCTGTGACCTTTATCAGGTGTTTTTTAGGCGTTAATAATTATAAAAATCAATAAAAGTATTAAAGGATACGCTGACTGAACCACTAAAGGGACACATGTTTTAAAACAAGCTTTAACTTCATGCTATTTAAATATTGAATGTGACCTTGTGAATAAAAAATGTGAAATTCTCCGTATTTATGTTCTGCATTTCCTTAATTTGTCCAATTTTAGATGATTTTATGAATGAAACCGTAAGGACCAAAACTTATGTGCCATTCTTCCTGTTTTGTTGCTGCTCTGAATCTTTTTCTTAATAAAGTTTATTCTTAACATTCTGGTTCATAATTTAATAAATAATCGTTGTAGGAGACATACAGGTTGAAGATGAGGAGCACGGTGTGCTTGAGAGTGTGTGTTGCAGAGGCGGTGGTTCACGTGGGAGTGGGCGTGTGCACGTGTGGAAGTGTGTTTGTAAAGGTGCACACTTACCTGTGACACAGATGATGAGAGGGACAGGGTTGGGTAGTAGCCGTAATTTTTGTTGACCGCTATCCACTCATTCATTTATCACTCTTTTGTCTGTTTAATCCGCTGGTTTTCCTTATTCCATTCATCCATCTTTATCGCGCTGTATGCTGTTCTTTCATAAAGCATATTTGGATTTCAGCGTGTATGTAATCGTAGCCTCCTAGCGCGTCACAAATCCGCGAACCTGAAGACCCAACCTCGTACTCTCAGCGGCCAAAGGGTTTTTTGTCAAGGAAGCTGCAACAATCGCGTTAAATTTGCCATTAAATTAAAAGCACAGCATGCGATCTAAAGGATGAAGATATTTCTCTGATATTTGTCAGAATTAAAAGCACAAAACTTAAACAGACTGACAAAACTGAAGAGTCTCAAGGTTAAAAAACATCAGTTTATCTGAAACATATTCTCAGAGCACAGTTCATGTATTTCAGATACTTTACAAAATATTTACATTTTTCTTTTTGTTTGATTTTTCAAAGCGACTTTGAACCAGAAAAAAACAAAAAACTAAACCGAGGGAAGGATTCAGGAGAGGATTTAGTTTTTTTTTATCAAATTAAAAACACATCAGACGCCATTGTTCGTCCTTAAAGCCGTAACAGTGTTTGGATATTTAGGGAGTTTAAAACAAATCTTTGTCCGGCTCAGATGGAAAAAAGTCTTTTCTGGTTCTCATTTCTCTCTGGCGGAGAACCCCAGGGTACTACACTTGGTCCTCTGACATTTTCAATGAAAGATAGAATCATTTGCAGCAAAGCGATCTGAAATCTAACACTCCAATGAGACGAACCTTGAAGTTGCCACCAGGTAAATCTCACACCTTCTATAATCTCACAGCGGTGCTCGTCGCTCGTGTTCGGGATCACATCTTTGAACTGACCGGCCCCTTCACCAGACCCTGCTCCTTGCGCGTCACCGGCGCATGAATGCTGCAGTCCCGCACCTCGCAAAACCCTGGCACGCCTGCGACTCCGAGCATGCCGGTCTGGCCGACTGGACCAGGGAAGCCACGGGGGCCTCGGGCGCCCTCCATGCCGTTCTTGGGTTCTGCCGGGTGACCTGGCAAACCTGCGGAGAGGAAATCACGAAATGTTTAAACCTTTAGAACTACAAAGTCTGGTCCGTTATTGACATGGAAACATAAAAACAACTTTACAATCTACAATTTACAATTAGGAAGCAAATAAAGCTTATGACAAACGAGGTTATCAAAATGTTATCATGTGCTTTTCTAAAAAGGGCAAAATCTAAAGAGTGATTTGGTACAAACTAAACTAAAAAATAAGGGCGCACTCCCAATGTGCCTCCGTCCCATGCCCCGTGCTTTAGGGTACTTGCCCCCCCTCCCTCTCCCCCCGCGGCCCAGGCCCGTTTGTACTCACACTACCTGGGCCTCGCGCAAACGCTTCTTGCTGTCCATATGTCATCACGGCGTAACACGTCACACGCATTGACGTCATCGCAAGTTTTTGTGCGTCTTGTCGACTGTTTTTGAATCTTTTCATCGACCAAATCTGCAGTAAACACTCCACCTCCGCATCACACCAACGTGAACCTTTCACCGCCATTGTTTGAAATGTCCGCGCATGGTCCCTCCTTCTTTTTTCTACTTCCCAACAGGCGCACAGGAAATGACCTCAGAACCGCCGTAGGCCTCGTGCTTGTACACGTGCGCACGCTCGTGCTCGTACACGTGCAAACGTGCTTTACAAAAGCCCACCTCTCCCAAACGGGCCGTGGACGGCAAGTGTGCCGCTCCTAGACGCGGTACGGTTGCACTCACACTGGTCAAAGGAACCAGGCTTTAGCTGTGAAACCTGTTTGGGCACGGGACGGATGGACAGTGTGAGTGCGCCCTAAAAATACAAAAAAAAGTGCTAAATTTGATATTTCTACCTCCCAGTTCAGATTTCTAAGGAACGATGACGTGACGTTAGATCTCGTCTCCAGCTGCTTCTACGGGGTCATGATTACGTTAAGTTATGAATGATTGCGTGTAGATGAACAGTGTCGCACCTCTGACGCCTTGTGGTCCGTCAGGTCCCGCCAGACCTTTACCCGGATCACCGGCGAGGCCTTTAGATCCCTTTTGACCTGTTGAGAAAAACACAAAAGAGCTTCTGGGAAAACAGGAGGACACAAAACCCAACAACTACACATTCAGAATAAGGTTTTTCTGTTGAGTCGAGGTTGAAGATGAACATTTTTTTCCATTTTTACTCTTGAATTATTTAATTTTTTAGCTTTAATTGATAATAATTTGAGCCCTGAAATAACACAACCACTTGTCTCTGGTGTGCTGTTGAGGGCAGCTACTACGAGACATCAAAGATAACACAACGTTGTGTTCAACGGCTGGAAATAACGCCAGTATTTGAGTCTACAATGAAAATTAAACCGTAATCAATCTGAGCAATCAACAGTGAGAACGTCAGAAAGACAAATTAAACCATGTTAATTGAAAAGAACGACATGATTTAGAATTTCAAGGGCGTGAATTGTTCAAGTTTTCAGAAATATTTAATGTGGTACTGGGAAACTTGTTACTTGTTTTCATGGACGAGCCCCCAATTACGTTACTTATGAAACCTCCAAGTAACTTAAACTCCAGAAGTTTTTAATGTGGTACTGGGAAACTTGTTACTTGTTGTAATGCACGAGCCCCCAATTACGTTATGTCCTGAAATTGGTCTAGTGGTAAAGGGAGTAACAGGTAGAACCAAGGCCAACAAAACAAGCAAAAAAACGTCCTTAATTACAAACAAAACACATAATTCTGTAAGTATAACGAACATAAACTAATATGAAGGAATAATTTATGTAAACCTTCAATTATATTTGCAAGAAACAAATGTTATCTCATGATTTGTGAGTCTTTCTGGATATATGAAAATGAAAACTTCCAAGTAACTTAACTCCAGACGTTTTTAATGTGGTACAGGGAAAAGTATTTTTGTTATAGTGGACGAGCCCCCAATAACGTTATGTCCTGAAATTGGTACAGTGGTAAAGGGAGTAACATGAAACCAGATTAAGAGACATCAAGAGTCAGGTGTTGCATTTACTTTCTGGATATACGAAAATGAAAAGCGTTTTAAAGATGTGACGTTACCTCTGTCGCCCTGCGCTCCTTCCTGCCCCTCCAGTCCTCTGTCGCCTTGAGCACCTCTGCCTCCTTTTGCTCCGGCTTTTCCAGCTTTGCCCTGATTGGTTAAAGCAGAAATTAATTAATCCAATAAATTCAGGTGGAGCCGGGAATCACACAGTAACGTATGATCTGTTAACAATGATATCACGATGATATGACTCTTCTCTCTGTGTTGTACTGCAAGATGATGATGATGCCACTGAAGAGGAATCTTAGTTTTATAGACAACTGTGGGACAAAGAGTGTTTTTTTAATGTACCGTATTCTCCGCACTATAAGTTGCACCTAAAAACCTTTAAATGTCTCAAAAGCCGACAGTGCTCCTTATAACCCGGTGCTCCTTATATATGGACCAATATTGAGCCACAACAGGTCTCAACTGCGGTGAGCAGCCGCCGACTCTATTTTCCCCCGTAGAAGAAGTAACGCGCGGTGCATATTGAGATATACGACTGCGTGAAGCGTGCCATTTATAAGGACGCGACCTGGTTCTTTCGGTCATGAGTTAAAGTAGTTCGCTTGGTTAAATTACGCTAAAATAAAAACAAACAAAATAAACAATATCCACTTTTATATAATGAATAATAAACATTTGTAACAAACTTTGTGAGTTCATGTGACGGAGACTGAAATGTTGGGAACCACTGATAAGAAGCGTTACTGAGCTTTGAGGACCTTTTGTACCATAAACTGTGGTGAACAGCATCTTTTTGCACAAAGAAACAACCATATTTTAGATGCTTGGAGGTTTCAAATCCAGTTAAAACCAGTGAAAATGAATCCTCTTCTAATAAAACGAAAATATTTAACCGTCCCACTTAAGGGAAGTATTGAAAATCACACAAAAATAACTTGAGGAGTGATTCTCCACCATCATAGCTGAGAGGCGGGAGAGGGACTCACAGATTTGCCCGGTGATCCCGTCGACCCCCGGGATCCAGGCGGTCCGATGAGTGTGCGGTTGTTGATGGGGCAGCCTTGGGAGCACTTCCCCTGGATGGAGGCGGCGTACTGGGAGATCTGGGCGCTGACCACGCCTCTGCACAGCTGCAGGACCTGCTCATCGGTCAGACCCGGACCCTGCAGGGCAGAAAATGCTCGACATCACTGCTGCAAAACACCGACTTTACCAATTTGATTTGCAAGCTAATGGTTCTCATTTCATATAATCTACGCTTTTCAACCAATCAACTAACTCAAGGGGGTCAAACTGATCTTGTTAGGGGTCGCTGTGGCTGCAGGTTTTCATTCCAACCAATCAAAAACACACCTGGTCCACCAAATCAACTGTGTGAAGACAGTTCAGGTGATGGAGTAAGTCGAGTCACGTGTGTTCTTGCTTGGTTGGACTGAAAACCTGCAGCCACAGCGGAGCTTTACTGGATCACTTTGAGACCCATGAACTAACTAATCAATCAATCAGTATCCTTTATTTAACCAGGTAAAACACTCATTGAGATCAAATCCTCTTTTTTTAAGTGTGACCGGGCCAAGACGGCAGCACAACAGCAGAATGGTTACAGCAAACACACAAGACACAAATAAAATACGATCACACTACCAAAAAAAAAAGTGGGATTACAAGTTTCTAAAAAAAGAAACCCAATTTAAATGAAACTAACTGTTACTCACAGAGGGACCTGGAGCTCCTTTGGGTCCCGCTTGGCCTTTGACACCGAGGTCACCGATCGCACCGCGCTCTCCTCTGGTACCCGGGATGCCAGGCGGCCCCACGGGACCGGGGACGCCGCCACGACCGATTGCGCCTTTTGTTCCGCGCTGTCGGAAAAGGAGAAGTGAAAGGAAAGAAGATTAAGAGATATTATGTTTGTTAGATCCTGTTCATATCACAGCTCCTTGTAATTACCGTATATATATATTTATATATATATATATATATATATATATATAGATATATATACGGTATATATATATACATATATACCGTATATATATCTATATATATATATATATATAGATATATATATGTATATATATATATATATACATGATGATATGATCGTGTTGTGTTACTGTTCACATATAATCATTACAAGCAAATTTGAATTAGAAGATGAGTTACTTAAGTTTTTAATTTTATATGTTTGACGTTTTATGAAACGAGATTAAAAGAAAGTTATATTTATTTCTCATAATGTTTTATGTTTAATAAAAACACAACAGGCTTAAATTAGGAGGATTATGAGGCATTCCTTTAATAGCACATATTAGGCCATGACGTGTATTTTTGTACAGTGTTTTTGTTATTTTTATTTTATTATTATAATTAATTGAATCCTTTTCTCCCAAAGCTTTTTCAAAATATAAAAGCTATTTAAATAAATAAAATCATAACTTAAAAAAACTAAATAATTATAGTTAAAATGATTAAAAAATGCATAATTATTTTTTAAAAGCCAAAATTAAAAAGCAAAGTAAATAAACAGGTGAAAAAATAAATAAAGTAGGAAACAAAACAGAAATATCAATGAATTTTATACAATAATTAATGCCTATGCCTCTATTTTTAATATGATTTTCTTACATTTAATGGCAAATTAATTCATTTACGGAGTCATTAATCTATGTTTATGTTATTTTGGTATCTTTTCCTCCCTCCGTACTAAACTACAAAGATGTTAGTAAAGAAGTATAAAACCTGTTTGTAGCATTTGTCTGATCTTTTCTTCATTATAGATTATTTTGGAAAAACCAGAGCCTGTTTACGGAAACTCCTCGTCTAGACAGGAAGTGCGTGTGTGTGTGTGTGTTTCTGTGACGTCGTGGTAATAAAAGTAAAAGTAGTAACCACCTGTCCTTTGTCTCCACGGTCGCCCGCGCTTCCCTGAAAGGTGTGAGAAGCAGAAACAGTTAGTAAACAACAGAGTGGGAGTGGAACCAGGAAGTGAACCAGAGAACACAACGCGTGGAACGACAGTTTCATCATCATCGGACTGTAAACGGGTGAAATTACCTTTTGTGCTTTTCCACCTTTAATGCCCTTCCTCCCTGCTGCGCCCTGCAGGTGAAAACCCAAACACAACAGGTGAGGAAGGAGGAAGCTGGGATCAGTTTCTCATCAAAACAACAACAGCTGATTCCTCCAGTTACAGTTCGCGGTCGAGTAACAAGCTGGTTTGTGCAGGCAGATTAAAACAGGACGGACGAGGGAGGTTCAAAAGAAGAAGAAGGGGAACTCTCGTCAGTCTGGACGTGTTCAGTCAGGAGTCTAGTTTCTGTAAAAACATTAAATAGACCTTTTATGTGGTGATAGCGTGACATGTTAAAGCTTTACTACTCCTCTGTCAAACCATCCCAGCAGCTTTCTGTCTTAGAAGAAATCACACTTTCCGGCTGGGCAAGGGGCGGCGTTTTGGAGGGTGGGGGTCAAAGGTCAAATGTGTCGTGTATATTTAGGGGTTTAGGTATTTTTATTAATCCCGCAAGGGGAAATACAAATGTTTCACTCTGTTGTTATAGTATTCAGGTTACACACACACACAGGACCTATGTACATGCAATTAACGGAGAGGTGTCAGAGCGAGGGGGCCGCCAAATGGATCGGCGCCCCAAGTATGGAGTAAGACAGCTGTCAAAGAGATGTGTCCATGATTGGTTCAATAACTAAATAAAAATAAATAAAGGTTGGATGTGTTATTGACTTTAGCTGTGCCGATGCTTCCCCTGAGTTACCGGCGGTGTCAGTGGGTGCACTGTTGTCAGCCATCCTCGGCTTCGGCGCATCATTCGGGGTTCGATTACTTTCCCCTGTGACCTCTGTGACGTCAGTTCAACACTTTTTCTACTTGTAGACTTTAGCCGTGAAACGTGCTGGGGCACGGCGGCACAGTGTGAGTGCGCCCTGAGACTACCAGCGACGGTGGTAAGTATGAAAACCTGAATCTTGATGCTTCCTAATGCTGCACTGAATCCATTATGAAAATAATAATTAGTTAATAATTCAAAACGAGCTCCAGCGAACAGCCATCGACAGTGAAAACCTGCTTTTACATGAATGCATGAGTAATAATGATCTAGTGACAGTAATATAACAGTCCCAGGGGACGTTTATACCTTTAATACTTTTACATTTTACTTTAGTAACGTGTTCAGAGTGGTATTTTCCGCACTCTAAGTTGCACCTAAGAACCTTCAAATGTCTCTAAAGCCGACAGTGCGCCTTATAACCCGGTGCTCCTTATATATGGACCAATATTGAGCCACAACAGGTCTCCAACTACGGTGAGCAGCCGCAGACTCTATTTTCCCCCGTAGAAGAAGTAACGCGCGGTGCATGTTGAGATATACGACTGCGTGAAGCGTGCCGTTTCATTTCCATGTGTGCGTTTGTGTAAAGAGCCCAAAATGGCTCCTGTTAAGAGACACGCTTACGACGCAGAGTTTAAACTCAAGGCCATTAGTCACGCAGCAGAACACGGGAATAGAGCAGCAGCCAGAGAGTTTAACATGAACCAATCAATGGTGCCGAAGTGGAGGAAGCAACAAGACGACCTCCCCTGACTGTTTTGTTGACGTTCCCTTTAGCGCAGCTCCATCTAATGGATGCAGAACGTAACCCCAGCCTCGACTGTAGCGTCTGTTCTATGTGCCTTATAATGTGGTAAATACGGTACTTTGACTTCACTCACCGTCTCCCCATCAGCTCCTGTCTCACCTTTGGCTCCCTGGAAGACATCAGGATGAACTTTAGCTTGTGTTCATTTCACATTCATTATTTTTCTTATACTTTATCAAACATGAGTGTCCCGTTCTATGTGTTAGCAAATGTTCTGCAGGTTGTTTGTGTTGCACCCACAGTCTGGCCCTGCAGACCCTTTGGTCCTAGTTTCCCGGGTACTCCGGCGTCTCCTTGCTCTCCTCCAGCTCCCTGTTGAACAGAATAAAACTCAATTAATGTGATGAAAACGTGTCAAATACGTTACGTTTATAATGTGCGTCATTATAGGACCGGGAAAAGTCATACATGATGAATCATTTCAGTTTTAACAGTTTGACTCAAAACGATCAGGGTGTTAAAAAGGTTTCCGCTCTGAAGTCTCAGTCTCACGCTTTCACACGGTCTGAATCTTCTGCCTTTCTATATAACTATTCGTTATGTAGTTGGTATTCGGTTTTCAGTTTTGGGATTCAGATTTATATTTTAAAAGCTGAGGAGCACCAAATCTGGCCCGCGGTGTAATTATAATTGGCCCTAAGATCATATCAAGGTTCTGTGAGAGCTGGCCCACGAGTATAAAGCACATACACGTCACAAACATGAGCATCCATGCTACCAGTCTCTGCAGACACACTGAATCCACCCCTCCCCCCCCCAAAAACGACCCAAAGAAAGATGGAGGACGGGAGCTTTCAGCAGATGATCTGTGTGTGAAGGTAAAGAGCCGTTTGTCACCGTGGCTGTAACCAAAGAATCAAACAGAAGAAACACCACGACAAGAACAAGGAGCTGCACTGGAAAGGTTCAACGTTACACATCTGGAGAGAAGGAACACATGCACATTGCTGTCTTTTTTTTCCTTTAGTAAATATTGAGTTTGGCCCGAAACGTTGTCCCAGTTTTTAAATTTGGCCCACTGTGAGCTGGAGTTTGACACCGCTGCTGTAAAGTGACAGAATCCTTATAAAAAATGGACTTAATTAAACGAAGACACATGCAGCAGCACAGTGCTTCCACTTCCGCTCAGGCTACGTTTACAGGTGCCAAACTGTTTCCATAAACGCATGTTTGGTCGTCTCTGTTTTCAAAAATAACATCATATTAAACCCATGTGAGTAAAAACTACTGTAGGTGTTTTAATTTGATCTCGACTTCTTCCAGCTTGGATTAAGATCTCTTGTGTTTAATTACATTTATTCTTCTCTGTAAACGCCTTTTTTTGTGCTGGACGAATAAATTCAGACATGGAAGGGTGACACGGTGCTATGGTGGTTAGCACTGTCGCCTCACAGCAAGAGGGTTCCTGGTTTGAATCCCGGCTGGGGCCCTTCTGTGTGGAGTTTGCATGTTGTCCCCGTGTCTGCGTGGGTTTTCTCCGGGTTCTCCGGTTTCCTCCCACAGTCCAAAGACGTGCAGGTGTTCGGTTCATTGATGACTCTAAATCACCCGTAGGTGTGAATGGTTGTCTGTCTCTGTTCGTCTCTATGTGTCCTGTGATAGACTGGCGTCCTGTCCAGGGTGGACCCCGCCTCACGCTCGATGTCAGCTGGGATCGGCTCCAGCCCCCCGCGACCCTGACCCCGGGATAAGCGGTTGAAGATGAATGAATGAAAACCCCGTGTTGTTTTATATTTTTACTTCCACGATTGTCTGATCTGTGTCGGAGCATCAGGTTTCGATTGCTCATGTCTGTGTTGAGCGTGTTTTCAGCCTGGACGGGATTAAAAGACGTCACGCAGGATTCCTGAGCTGTGTTTGAATCAGTGTTTTGCTCTCGGAGTTGACTCACCACGGCGCCCACTCTGCCACGAGGTCCTTTCACGCCTCCGTCCCCTTTACTGCCCTGCAGCAACAGAGACAGACGTTAAAACACAGAGAATTTCAGCGGTTTGTTTTATTCAACACATGTTTTTTCCACAACGCGCACTTTTTATACTTCTTGTATTTTTAATATTTCCTGTATATATTTTTGTGTGCTTTTATCTTTTTAATATGCATCTCAGGTTTGCTCCAAACTAAGTTTCGTTGTACTTGTGTGTACATCCATCATATGCATGTTTATTGTTGAATTTTAAAGACATTAATAAGCACATTATTACGCATTTATGAACAGTTGATTATGACTTTTGCAGCCACCAGATCTGAAGCGAGAACAATGCCTTGTTAAGGTTAATAAATCCTGAATTATGCACTTTTTAACACATGTTTTTACTATATAAAGATACTTAATCTAACGGTAAACATGCTTATGATGTCATTATTATTACTTGTATAGTCTTACTAACACATAATAATAATAATAATAATAATTATAATATAATAAAGACATTAACGTATATCATATAATAGGACGACAGACATTCAAAGCTTCATTTAAAAACCTTAATATGAGCTTTGAGCGTAAAAACTTTCAGTATTAAAGATGAACTTTCATTGTGGATGAGACCTTGGTGGAAAAGAGAGAGCATCTGTAGCAGCCGGTGATTTTGTTTTTAAAGGGCAAAACCAAACTAAACATTAATGATAAGTCTTCGTCTAATTTGCGGTGTCGTTACCTTGGCTCCGAACAGCCCCGGCTCTCCCATCACTCCTGTGACTCCCGTGGCGCCCTGAGGAACACACAGCAGCGATGAACACAGGTTTGTAGCAGAAAGGGAAGAAAAGATGGCCGACAGTTTGTAGAGGATCAACTCACGTCTTCTCCGGGGTCACCGTCGCTGCCTGGCACGCCGCTGGAACCCTCCGTGCCCTGACCAAGGAAAGAAATAGAGTTTGAGCAGAAATTCATTTCAATTTGATTTATAGTGCAAAAATAATAACAGAAGTGATCTCAGGACACTTTACGGAGTAGGTAAAGACCAAACTCTATGACTTATTTATGAGTTATATAAATATATAAATATGGTTACTCTGTTATCCACTGAGGCACTGTTGCACTTTGTTGATTGATGATTGTTGATTGTTGTCCTCCTCTCCTCTCCTCCTCCTCTTCTCCTCCTCCTCCTCTCTCCTTCTCCTCCTCCTCTCCTTTCCCCTCCTCCTCCTCCTTTCCTCTCTTCCTCCTCCTCTCCTCTCCTCCTCCTCCCCTCTCTCCTTTCCTCCCCTCTCTCCTCCTCCTCCTCCTCCTCCTCATGTCATTGTGTACTCCATCTCTTTTAATTAGCTCTTTGTCATCGTCATTATTGTGCATTTTACTGTTGTTTTTGCTGCTGACCGTTCTGAAAATTGCCCCCCGGGAACAATAAAGATCTCTTGACTTTATAACATAATTTTTTTCCATCATACTTTTTTATTGTTTCCTTTTAAAGCGCTGACAAATCAAATGATAATTATCACCACTGTGTGCATCTGATATTATAAATAAAGTTATTTAAAAATATTATGAAAGAGATTTTCAAAACATGGACATAAAAAGGCAAAAGCAGGTAAATCAATGTGAATGTTTTGCATCTATTTTTTAGTCATTTTGCATCTTTTTGTGGTGGTTTTGCATCTATTTTTAGTCATTTTGCATCTTTTTGTGGTGGTTCTGCATCTATTTTTAGTCATTTTGCATCTTTTTGTGGTGGTTCTGCATCTATTTTTAGTCATTTTGCATCTTTTTGTGGTGGTTCTGCATCTATTTTTAGTCATTTTGCATCTTTTTGTGGTGGTTCTGCATCTATTTTTAGTCATTTTGCATCTTTTTGTGGTGGTTCTGCATCTATTTTTAGTCATTTTGCATCTTTTTGTGGTGGTTTTACATCTATTTTTAGTCATTTTGCATCTTTTTGTGGTGGTTTTGCATCTGTTTTTAGTCATTTTGCATCTTTTTGTGCTGGTTTTGCATCTATTTTTAGTCATTTTGCATCTTTTTGTGGTGGTTTTGCATCTGTTTTTAGTCATTTTGCATCTTTTTGTGCTGGTTTTGCATCTGTTTTTAGTCATTTTATTCTCTCTGTGGTCATTTTACAACTATTTTTAATCATTTTGTGTGTCTCTTTTGTACTTTTTTGTCTCTTTGTGGTCATCTTTGTTCGTTTTGTGTCTGTCTGATATCAGGCAAAGTCAGAGTAGTATTTTGGGATCAGGTGGTGATGTCAGCCGATAACTTTCCCCTGGGAAGCTTCAGTGTTTGCACCAAATGATCTCACTAATATGAACAAACAACAACAACAGAAGGTTTTATTATAGATCTGTTCCAGTTAAACAGGTGACCACAGCGTGACCTGGTTATCACGACAGTTAAGAGAAAACAAAACAAGTCAACAACTGTTGCGTTTACTTTTACTTTTGCTTACAGTGTCATTTTGTTTACTTTTGAATTATTTATCTGTGAGTAATCTTCAGCGCACTGTTTTGGTTTCACTCTGGTGTTCATGATGCAATAAGCTGCAACGAGCTGAAAGACTCAGATAATAATAGATATTTAGTTTTCTTGTTTCCCACAAAGCTCAAAGCAACAGAGAAAACTTTGGGGGGAATTTAAGAAACCAAATCAAACGCTGGATTCATCCATTAGTGTGTCACTGGTGCTGTCCTCATGAACTTTATGATGATTATCACTAAACTTTCAGTTTCTGCTGAAGGGAAAAGCAAAACTCTAAAGATCTTTACAGCAATTTGGGTATTTTTTAAATGTGAAGTGAAAATTTTGGGGGCGTCTGGAAAACTCATTTTAAAAAATTCATAAGATCCAGAAATGACAGAACAGAAATTCTACATTCTTCCTCTTACTTTTCACTATCTTTCAATCTGACACTAATAAACCAGAAAGAAAATCACATTCAGAGTCCAATGACACAGAAAATCAGGAGTTAAGATGATTTTAAGAGTTACTTCATCATCTGACACAACAAGAAACTATTATTTTCCAGTAAATTTAATGTATTTATGCTTTTCCGATTGTTTTTTTTTTATAAAAGCAACAATTTGAATACGTCTCCAGTAAATTGAGTCCTGTCATTTTGAGTTTTCTGACATTTTAGGGACTAAACAACAGTCGTTTATTTAGAGAGCTTGTTTTATTTTCTGTAAACCATAAACACTTTTTTCTGCTCTTATGAGGGAACATGAAAGAAACACGAGTTAAAAAGCAGAGAGAGACGTTTCAGTCCTAAAAGGAGCTGCTCTGGAGGCTGAACATCACCTTTTAACTTAAAAAAGGAGCGTAACGAATTGCTTTTGATAGTGAAGTGATCTCTGTACGATCAGTCTCAATCTCTGTACGCCCAACGCGAGAGCTGTGTCCGGATCCTCGGCAGTAAGTCGGAGTCGTTCCCGGTGGGGGTCGGACTCGCCAGGGGTGCGCTTTGTCACCAATCCTGTTTGTGGTTTTCATGGACAGGATGTCGAGGCGTAGTCGTGGTGGGGAGGGGTTGCAGTTCAGTGGGCTGAGGATCTGGTCTCTGCTTTTTGAAGACGACGTGGTCCTGATGGCGTCGTCGGTCAGTGACCTTCAGCACTCACTGGATCGATTCACAGCCGAGTGTGAAACGGCCGGGATGAGGATCGGCACCTCTAAATCTGAGGCCGTGGCTCTCAGCAGGAAACCGGTGGATTGCTACTCCAGGTAGGGAATGAGTCCTGACCCCAAGTGAAGGAGTTCAAGGACCTCAGGATCTTGTTCACGAGTGAGGGGACGATGGAGCCTGAGTTTGGCCGGAGAATCGGAGCAGCGGGGGCGGAGCTGCAGTCGCTCTACCGCACCGTTGTGACCAAAAGAGAGCTGAGGAAGGCAAAGCTCTGGATCTACCGCTCAGTCCTGGTTCCTACCCTCACCTGTGGTCATGAAAGCTGGGTCAGGACCCAAAGAACCAGGTCCAGGTCAGGACCCAAAGAACCAGGTCCAGGTCAGGACCCAAAGAACCAGGTCCAGGTCCAAGCGTCTGAAATGTGTTTCCTCAGGAGGGGGGCTGGAGTCTCCCTTAGAGAGAGGGGGAGAAGTTCAGCATCCGTGAGGAACTCGGAGTAGAGCCGCTGCTCCTTTGCGTTGAAAGGAGCCAGTTGAGGTGGTTCAGGATCATCTGGTCTGGATGAACCCTGGGCGCCTCCCTAGGGAGGTGTTCCAGGCACGTCCAGCTGGGAGGAGGCCTCGGGGAAGACCCAGGACCAGGTGGAGAGATTAGATCTCCACACTGGCCTGGGAACGCCTCAGGATCCCCCAGTTAGAGCTGGTTAATGTGGCCCGGGAAAGGGAAGTTTGGGGTCCCCTGCTGGAGCTGCTGCCCCTGAGACGCGACCTGAGATTTATCCTCTGGGGACTCTGAATGTTCACAGCACATTTAATAGGAACTTGGCTGTTTGAGACACGTTGGACGCACTTCAATGAACTTTCAGTTTTTCTTCCCTGGAGTTCAGATGTTACAGAACTAAAGGTTGTCACTGGGAAAGTAAAACTGAACTAAGATCTTTCATACACCCACACAGGGAGGTATGTACACAGACGCTTACCTGTCACTGATAATGTCGGTGACAGGTAAGGATAGAACCGGGTGTTTGTACCTTTGGTCCGCTGGGTCCGAAGGATCCCGTCTGTCCTGGATAACCCTGAGGACGACAAACAGCAAATACTTTACATCACAAATACATAATAAATAAGTGGATTCAAAGATGATGTAAAGGAGGAAAAAAACAGAGAAGCAGCCCGTTAAAAAAGGGATTAAATGACTAGTTATTTAAGTCATTGGCTGAACGAGTTCCTAATTTAAGAGTCCTCGGTTTGAGTGATGTAATCGTTTTTTACACAGAACAAAACCGCAACAGAAACAACAGTCGCGTGCTCATGAAGACTCACTTCAACGTCTGTCCCCATGGAAACTCAGAAAAGGAGAAGTTCTTTATGTAAATGTATTATGTATTATATTATGTAAAAAGGGGGCAGCTTTATTTAAATTACTTAGTGCGCACTCACACTGTCCTTCCGCACCGGGCCAAAACAGGTTTTTCGGGTCAAGCCTAGTGCGTTTGACCAGTGTGAGTGCAACCGCTCCACGTCTAGCTGCGGCCAGCTGGCCATCCACAGCCCGTTTGCACGTGTACGAGCACGAGCGTGCGCACATGTACGAGCACGAGGCCTACGGCGGTTCTGAGGTCATTTCCTGTGCGCCTGTTGGGACATAGAAAATAGAAGGAGGGACCATGCGCGGACATTTCAAACAATGGCGGTGAAAGGTTCACGTTGGTGTGATGCGGAGGTGGAGTGTTTACTGCAGATTTGGTCGATGAAAAGATTCAAAAACAGTCGACAAGACGCACAAAAACTCTGAGGTCTACGGAAAGATCTGGAAACAAAGCCACGCATCGCCATGACGTCATCAATGCGTGTGACGTGTTACGGCGTGATGACGTATAGGCAGCAAGAAGCATTCTCCGAGGCCCAGGTAGTGTGAGTACAAACGGGCCTGGAGGGGGGGACAAGGACCCTAAAGCACGGGGCACGGGGCGGAGGAACAGTGGGAGGGCGCCCTCAGTTTACCTGTTCAATTCATGCCGTAAATTCTCTGCCATAAATTCTACCTACGCTTGTCTCAATGATATTTTAAGATTCAAGATTCAAGAAGCTTTTTTTATCCCGAGGGAAATGATTGTGCAACAGTTTCAACACAAAGATGGGAAAGGATCAGAGTAACAATAAGCATAAAAACATAAATCAAACAACAACTAAACGTGACAGAGTGCAACAGACATTGTGGTTAAACGCAGGTTTATACAACATACAACAATACGCAGCGTGCAGTTTAACAGCATGTTAAAAAAAATAAGTACAAACTAAATAAGTGATAAATTTGCTAATCTGCAGCGTTTAATCCTCCAGCCACGATAATAATCCACTTTGTTTCAGGTCTTTTTGCTTTAAATGGAAAAAGACCAGAACACAGATGAACTTACAGTGTATCCTCTGTCGCCGACGTCCCCTGGGAACCCGGGAGCTCCGATCTGACCCTGAGAGAGGAGACGGGACAGTTAGGACCTCTAACGACCTCTGGTGGCGAGCGGACGGAAGTGCAACAACAACACACAACACAGTCACTATTCAGAGCAGGAAACATCCAGTGGAGAGGTAAAAACCAATATTCCTGCAGAAACAGTGTTTGCATGTGTGAGTTCTTCAGATCCTCGTCTAAGTTGTGATTCCGAACCTTCAGCCCGTCTCGTCCCTCGGGACCCTGTTTGCCTGCGTCACCGCCCGACCCCTGAACAGAAACCACAGAAAAGAAGAAGAACTTTTATTTCTCCCGCAACGGAAATTCACTTTTTTCACTCTGTTATTATTCAGGTTACACACACACACACACACACACACACACACACACACACACACACACACACACACACACACACACACACACACACACACACACATACACACACAGGCCTGAACTACACACACACACACCGGCCTGAAATACACACACATACTCCTCTCCTCCTCCTCCTCCTCCTCCGCTCTCCTTTCCTCCTCCTCCTCCTTCTCCTCCTCTCTCCTCCTCCTCCTCTTCCTCCCTCCTCCTCTCTTCTCCTCTCCTCCTTCTCCTCTCCTCCTCCTCTCTCCCCCTCCTCCTCTCCTCCTCCTCCACCTCTCCTATCTTCCCCTCCTCCTCCTCCTCCTCTCCTCTCTCCCCCTCTCTCCCCTCCTCCTCCACTCCTCCTCTCTCCTCCTCAGGTGTCAGTAATGAATACATTTTTCAGTGTTTGAAAAAGCTGTAAATTTAAAATATTTGTTTGAATATCGACTTTTAAATGTTGAGAAAACAAAAAGTCTTTCACACCAGAACAATCATGTCCTGACTGATCACACATGTTAATTACTTCTGTACATACGTTTATAGTTATAGTTACTTATACGTTATAAGTGTCAATATGAGTGTGTGTTGTTTTTACCTTGATACCTCGTCCTCCCTTCGATCCTGGAGTCCCTGCGTCACCGCGAGAGCCCTGAAATAAAACAAACAAACCATAATGAAAAATACGTGTGTAGAGCTGACGTTAAAATGTAAGATAAGACAGATTTTATTGTCCCAATCCAAACAGCTGTAATCAGCTTAAAACACTAATGTATGTAAATCACAAGACAGTGCAGTGTTTCACCAACACACACACACACACACACACACACACACACACACACACACACACACACACACACACACACACACACACACACACACACACACACACACACACACACACACACACACACACACACACACACACACACACACACACACAGATGTTCTTATTCCAGTTTTCCTTCCTGAGTTTCTGAAGTGAAATATTTTGAGTTTATATTTTGCACTTTCACTTAAAGAAAACTGTTAGAAATTACACTTTTATTTGTCTCTTTTGCAGTTTACAAACAAAGTTCAGCTCTGATAAAATGTTTCCACCACAGAGGGGTAGAAGAGTTGTTTCCTTACAGTCTCACCAGGACCTCCGACTCCTCCGCGGGGTCCCTCCATACCAGCATCGCCCTGTCGACAGGAAGAGAAGTCACTTTTAATAAAACATGGTGATGCATTTTTACCTTCAGAAGACTCCACTTCTGTGACGGAGTCTCCCTGAAGTCTTGGAAAAGGAGATTATATTAAAATAATAAAATACAACAAATAAGAATGAATTCAGCTTCATAATGAATGAAAATAATGGAGCTTTTGTCAAAGGACTTTTTTGTTTTTTACTCTTTTCACGGATGATTTTCTTCATCTTACATCCAAAGCTCGTGTTAAACCTCAGCCTGAATGACTGAATTGTTTGACAGCATTAAAGTGGACGAGCAGCAGCTCCCGGTGTCTACGGCGAGGAGGTCGGGGTGTCCGACTAAGGCCCAGAGAGAGGAGCACACGGCTAATTCACCGGTGTTAGCATCCTTTTGACCACTCTTTTAAACACGAAGCTAAATGAGTCTGTTAAAACGATACGTGGTTACATGGATAAGAAGCTAGACTTTAGTTTAACACCATTAAATTAACTTTAAACATTACATCATCATTTTTATTCGTAGGTTAAACAGCAAGTTTAATAGAATTTGACCAAAAACTGTCTGACTGTTGACACAGTTCTGTTATCTGTGTGTGTGTTGTGTGTGTGTGTGTGTGTGTGTGTGTGTGTGTGTGTGTGTGTGTGTGTGTGTGTGTGTGTTCACCTTCAGACCCAGCTCTCCGAGATCGCCCGGGTCTCCTATAAGTCCAGGTTCTCCCTGTTGATGACAAAAAAACACTTGTAAGTTTGAAACTCATTCTCTTAGAACGTGTTTATTATTAATTATTCATCATCTTGTATTTCAGGGTTTCTTCTCTTTTGTTAAATACATTTTCAGGACAATCTGTGGTTAAAACGTATCTGTTAACTCATCTTATGTGTTTAGAATAAGAAAGTTATAAAAACCAACCACAGCTACCGGCTGGAAGTGACTGACAGGATATTCAGTCACTTGTTGCCGTGTCAACAAACGTGCATGTGCTGCGACCGTGTGACGTGACTTTGTGTTCACAGCGTTTTCACCACGAAACATTCAAACTTTAAAATACTCCCGTCCATAAACCAACATTTGAACGTTAATAAGTCGTCACAACTGTCGTCGTTTTTCTCACGCTGCTGTTTGTTCAGTGTTTAAGCCGCGTCTTCCATCTTTATGTACAGTCTGTGACCCTGAACTCACTGCTGTTAAATGATGATAAAGCTGAATCTTATATATTATATATTATATGTTTCTATATATTACTCTGTTTATGCAGTTATATGTGTATATACTCTGTGGATACTGAGTATCACGTGTGTTTTTCACATGCATATTTACTGCATTATTGTTATTTATATAATTTATTTATTTATTCTTTGTCTTCCCTCTTGTCCGGGAAGACTAACACGTGTTTTATTTTCCTGATTTTCTATTTATTTTCTATTATTATTATTACTATTAACATTTACTGCATTATTGTTATTTATATATTTCATTTATTGAGTTTAATTGTGAGTCTTTGATGAGAAAATCAATAAAAAATATTTGAATAATAATAATAAAAGAAATAAAATAAAGAAAAATACGTTTGAACCCAACTGTTGGACGGGTTTTAAACTCACCATGGCTCCAGAGAAACCGGAAGCTCCGTCATCTCCTTCAGGTCCGGCGTCGCCCTGAGAGAGGAGGGGTCACAGGTTAAAGGTCACAGGACAAAGGTCACAGGTCAAAGGTCACAGGAAATATCCATTATTCTGTTATTTTATAAAAACACTTTGTCACTCAGAGACGCAGCAAATAACACACAAAAGATTAGAGGTTTTTTTAAACAGTTAAGTCAAGAATTCTATACTTATCAATATATTTCCAATATATCACAAACACATCTTCAAATTGTTCCAAACATTAAGTAAAAATCTGTATAAAAACAAAAACTGTATCTGGAGAATATTCACGACTAACAAAATTTTTTCCCTTTTTTAAATTTCACAAGTGGTCACAAGTTTTTTGACCCTATGCTCCGCACTATAAGTTGCACCTAAAAACCTTCAAATGTCTCAAAAGCCGACAGTGCGCCTTATAATCCGGTGCTCCTTATATGAGGACCAATATTGAGCCACAACAGGTCTCCAACTACGGTGAGCAGCCGCCGACTCTATTTTCCCCGGTAGAAGAAGTAACGCGCGGTGCATGTTGAGATATACGACTGCGTGAAGCGTGCCGTTTCATTTCCATGTGTGTGTTTGTGTGAAGAGCCCAAAATGGCTCCTGTTAAGAGACACGCTTACGACGCAGAGTTTACACTCAAGGCCATTAGTCACGCAGTAGAACACGGGAATAGAGCAGCAGCCAGAGAGTTGAACATGAACCAATCAATGGTGCCGAAGTGGAGGAAGCAACAAGACCTGCGCCAAGTAAAGAAGACTAAACAGAGTTTAGAGGGAACAGAGCGAGACGGCTGCAGCTGGAGGACAAACTCCAACAGTGGGTTGTTGAACAGAGAGCAGCAAGTAGAAGAGTCCGTACGATCACTGTTCCACTGAAGGCAACAGCGCTAGCACGCCAACTTAGCATCAATGAACTTAGAGGCGGTCCTTAACGTAACCCCAGCCTCCACTGTAGCGTCTGCTCTATGCACCTTATAGTGCGGTGCGCCTTATATATGAGAAAAGTTTCAAAATAAGACTTTCATTGAAGGTGCGCCTTATGGTGGGGAGAATACGGTACTTGATAAGTATGTTTTAATTATTTATGTTACATGTCACGGAGTTTAAAAAGAGTAATTTCTTTATCTGCTGCTTTTACTTTTACTCTGTTATTCGGCTTTAACGTCTCTGCAGCTTTAGTTTCATTTCCACTTTCCTTCGATGTGTTGAATCAGTTTTACTTTCACTTTCAGTTTGTTTTTATTTAAACCATGTTGTCACAGTTTGAGGAGAAAGTGTTTTTTACCATTTATATAAAATAAATAAATAGAAAAAAAATTGTGCTGTAGTGTTGCTGTAACTTGATTCACTCACCACTGGTCCGGTGTCTCCTCCTCTCCCCCGAACCCCTTTTGTTCCTTTATAACCCTGAAGATAAAAACAAACCACAAATAAATCTCCCTGTGTCGTCTGTTGATCTGATGTTATTCAGGTTTCTCATCGTTACATAAACATGTCTCTCACCTCTCTGCCTTGAGTTCCCGGCTCTCCGTCTTTACCCTGCAGACCTCTGGATCCCTGTCAGGAAGAACCAGTTATATATAAAACAAACATATGCACTTATTGATTGTTTCCCAGTGTGCATTATAACATCAGTGTGTTAGAAGAGTCAGTTAAGTATACAATAGTTATTACAAGCACACTTTTAATTCTAATTTAAAGTAGAATAGAACAGCCTTCATTATCATTGTAGTTCATACAACACATTTGTTGTGTGTGTAGGGACTCTTCTCATGCTGCTGCAGAGGTTTGCTGTTATTTTCAGCAGCATTAGTGGTTAAAAAAGACCTTTGAATGCCTTCACCGTGCTGCCCCAAGCTAATCACTGTTAGCCATGTACGGCTGTTAGCCTCTCTGCTGGATTTCTCCGTTAATAGTTGTTACACGAAAAAAAAAACAGTCTGGATGGATTATTTGATGAGTGTAAGTGCTGAAAAAGACCCTGGGATGAAATGAGTCGGTTACCTTCGGTCCCGCGAATCCAGCGAATCCCGGCTGTCCGGGTTCACAGTCGCACTCCGTCGGCCCCTCCTCCCCGAGCGCAGACTCCTCCTCCGAGGAGTCGATGTCTGGTCCTGCCGGAGGATACTCGACCTGAAACACAACAACGTTACAAAGGGGCTTCCTACAGCTTCAGCAAAGTCCATTTCAAGCACTTTTCAAGCACTTCAAGGTGCATTTTCAAGCTTTTCCAGGTCCATATTTATATGGATACAGCACATACGGTTTAAACAGTATATTGATCATTGTACCTCTTCATCACATTCAATCAGATGTTATTATTGTGATATAAACAACCACAATGATGTCACGCGACAAAAAAAACATCCGTAAAGACCTGCATGGTCTCTGTGTCCTCCTTGGCGTAGTGGGACTCGGCGGTGGTGGCGTAGGGGAAGGCGTCCTCGGTGATCATGGTGACCTGGGTGGGTTCGGGGCCGTAGGGGTCGTAGGGGTCATAGTCGCCCTCCTCAGGCCTCTGGTCCTCGTCGTAGCTGTGAGTCGGCTCAGGTGGATACTCTGAAATACATAAACAAAAGCAGAGGTTAGGACTTCCTAAGTCATTAACACCTGTAACTGGCAAACAATCTTGACTTGGTGTTTGTGCTCACCTGGCTGCGGAGAGGCAAAGTGGTCCAGGGAGCCTTCGTAGGTGTGTTCCTCACCTGGGCAGACACAGGTCAGACACAAAAGGTCACAACTCAGACTATGGGGCAAAAACATATATGTGGCTCGTTGGTCTAGGGGTATGATTCTCGCTTCGGGTGCGAGAGGTCCCGGGTTCAAATCCCGGATGAGCCCTAAATCATTTATTAAGTTAAGATGTCCCCTCCAACACAACACAGTATATCTGATCAGCACATGTTGTACATCAGCTAGCCTTAAACCCACCCCACATGAGACAAAAGGTTGTGATTGGCTTTCCCAAGATCTTGGTGTATCACCGGGGGCAACCCAGCAGCTCTTGACTGTTTCCGACATTTAGTACCTAAATTCTGACCTTGCCCAAATGGATGGGTTGTCAGCAGATCCATTTGGGAACTCTCGGTTGGGGATGGGCAAAAGTACTGCTTGCTGATTGGATAACCAACATACGGGTCAGGTCAACGTGGCAGCATCTATGTTGTTTACACTCAACAGTCTCTTCTCGTTTCATCACTTAAATCCGCCTCAAAAAAACGCTGATTGGTTCAAACTTCTCCAAATTTTCTCTGTCGCAAGTTCCCAGACTGATCTGAGAGTAAAACACAATGAAACCCAGAGATCAGGTTGGGCTAGGCTAGTTTTGAGGCCAGGTAAATTCATAATTAACAAGCATCACATCGTGCCAGAAATGCAGACACGAAACTCTTGGCGCAGCAGCTCCAGCAGGGGACCCCAAACAGAAATGCACATATGAAACTTTACAGGTTTAACCTTCACCTCACACACCACCTGATTTCTCACAATAACACGCAAAAAATCATGTTCACGGCAAAATGAAAATCCATCTTGTCCGGCTCCAAGTAATGTGTTGGAATCATCCAGCCAATCAGCATCTTGTGAGGAGCTACCGGCAGTTGAGGGGGGGGGGGGGGGGGTGGGTCAGGCGGCTCCTAAAGAGCTTTTCTGTTTTCTCTCCTGATCGACTTCAGTGAGAGTTTGATTGACAGACTGTTCATCCAATCACCTGCAAGGTATGTTTTGAAAGAACCTAACAATCATGAGTCAGGTTAGCGGTCTATGCAAGGGAGACTGAAACCCGTGGGTGATCTAGTCTATTCTACTTTGTTTTCCTTCTGTAGTTCTGTGAAGTTGGAACAAGCGGTCACTTTATTAGCTGTTATACTTAATTGTTCGATCACAGCAGCAGCGTGTGGCAGCTCTGACCTGAGTGGTATCCAGAATATTCATCCTGGCAGAGACACGAGACGACACACAGCATGAACACGAGCAGCCCTGAGAGGAGAGACGCCTGCCGGGGAGGAAAAACAAGAAAACAAACAGTTCAGTATCAAGTCCAACCGGGAAAAAACCTGAACACTTAAAGGAAAAACCTGAACACTTAACAGAGGAAAAACTGGAGCCGTGTTCACAAAACATCTTAAGGCTAAGAGTAGGTCCTAACTTGTTGATTTAAATATTTTACGACTCCTAACTTTTTAAGATACGTGTAATTCACAAAGCATTTCAGAGCTTAAAGTCGCTCCTAAATCTATAAAAACGTCACTCAGAGTACATCAGGAAAGACCTACCACGGCTGCTGCAGGCAACATTTTGGACAAATTAAACGATAGTGAGCTTTTAAAAAGGTAATGAAGATGGCATTAGATAGATAGGTAGATAGAAAGATATACTTTATTGATCCCAAGCTGGGAAATGACAGCTTGAGAGATGATGGTAGAGTTGGTCAGGGACGCCATCACATCACCAACCAATAAAAACCTCCCAATATCACCGCAGATTAAAGTTGGTACAGAACACGATAAATGTCCTATGCAGACCCCACAGAGTGCTGCAGTTCATTCTCCTCCACACTAAAGTGTTTCTGTCATAAATTCACTCTTAGGGACTCATTCCCTCTCAGCCGATCACTGTGGGCATAGAAGGGATGACCATGATGTCATCCATAGCAATGAGGTCCACCCCGCCCTCTGGTCTTATCTTAGGGGTCCGTCCCACTCTTTAGGAGAAGTTGGTCTCAGAGGCTTTGGGAACAGGTTTGAAGAAATTGAACTAAAGACTTTTAGTCCTAAGGAATTTAACATCACCACAATCTCCACGTGGGAGATTCTGAAAGCTGAAACCATTCAGGACTTCCTGTCTTGGCTCTCGACTCACTGTGCAATTAATAATCTACTCTTACACACTTGGACACTTATCTTCTTCTTTCTTTGTGCAATAACTTCATCCACCTCTTAAGTGCAATCATTTAATCTGACTGCTCATTTCTGTCGTATACAGTCATACAGCGAGAGGGTTCCTGGTTTGAATCCCGGCTGGGGCCCTTCTGTGTGGAGTTTGCATGTTGTCCCCGTGTCTGCGTGGGTTTTCTCCGGGTTCTCCGGTTTCCTCCCACAGTCCAAAGACGTGCAGGTGTTCGGTTCATTGATGACTCTAAATCACCCGTAGGTGTGAATGGTTGTCTGTCTCTGTTCGTCTCTATGTGTCCTGTGATAGACTGGCGTCCTGTCCAGGGTGGACCCCGCCTCACGCCCGATGTCAGCTGGGATCGGCTCCAGCCCCCCGCGACCCCGACAGGGACAAGAGGCTGATGTATGATTTTGTTACGCCAGAGAGAAAACTAAACGGTGTGAAAAATACAAAAATGTTTATTTGTGCAGTTTTGACCCTGAGATTAAGAACAGTTTTCATTATCCTGTAATTCAACATGCACATCTTTGCAGGATTTTTATAAAGTATAACTCGTAAGATCCCTAAAATAAGTTTAGCTGTTCTGCCTCTGCTGGATCTACACTTTAATGTTGTTCAATTCTTCTATGAATGCCAATTTTTGCCTTTATCGTTTAACGGATTAGTTGTTTGGTTTATAAAACGGTAAAAAAACATTTAGTGTTTCCTCAGATGACGTCCTCAAATGTCTTGTTTTGTCCAGAATTAAAAATACACTGAGTTTATTGTCACAGAGGAGGAAAGAAACCAGAAAATATTCACATTTTAGAAGCTGGGATCAGAGAATTTAGTTTGTTTGTTGTTTGTTTGGTTCGTTTGGACATAAATCCAAACCTCACGTGTAACAGGAGCACGCTGCAGTGAGTCTGAAGACCTAATCGTGACCTGCAGGACCTCCGGGACATTGAGGGGAGACGCTCCTTTCACATTTAAACGTGCTCTCACAGATATTTCAGGTAAAATTTAAGCTCTTTCAGGGTTCCTTAAACTAAACATTTACAGACTCTCAGCGTCTTTATCATCACAGCTCAATGATACATTATACAAACAGTAATCAACGTCTCGTGACACTTTATTTACTTCATCAGCTGTTCACATTAACTGTGGTTGTGTTTTGATCAGGATTCTTTTTCTGATTTCTTATTTCAGGAGGACTTAATCAAGCTGTGAGTAACTAACGGTCCTGTTCTGACTCTTAAACGGTGTCAAAGCCTTTAAATCATTTATAAAAATGGGTTTAGTGCTCATGACAGTTGAGTTTATGCTCCACAAATCTGGAACAAACTGCAGAATCTGCTGCAACGTTCAGTTCTTTTAAATCAAGACTGAAGACTTTTCTGTTTCCCGCTGCTTTTCAGTGAACTTCACCGTAACTTCTGTATCTTTAACCATCTTTTATATGTTTTAAACGACCTTTTATGTGTTTCATATTTATATGTTTTATGTTATTTCTCCCAGTGCTTTTAATGTTTTATGTGAAGCACTTTGAATTGCCTTGGTGTTGAATTGTGCTACACAAATAAACTCGCCTGGCCTTACTTTCTAATTAAGGGTTTTGTTTTGTTCTGCGTCCGGTGAGAGACAACAAACAAATATGGATGCTTCATTTAAAATGCTTAAACGTTTTTCTGTGTGTGTGTGTGTGTGTGTGTGTGTGTGTGTGTGTGTATGTGTGTGTGTGTGTGTGTGTGTGTGTGTGTGAATGAAACACCAGATTATGCTGTAAATGAAGCTTTTGTATATTCAAATTCAAGCATACTCTTAACCTCAAAAACATTACAGGTAAAATTGAGCTTTTTCAAGACTTTGTAAAAACCCTGACGGCTCAGTTTTGTGTGATGCATCGTGGCTTTTATGAAACGCCGCATCTTTTGATATTTGAGGGCGTTATTGAACAGAGAGTCCACGCGCTCTGACTGTGGTTTGCACATCACGGGAAATAAATCCTTCATTCAAGTCAAATGAATACAAATTTCCTGTGAGAGATCTGGTATGACGTGTCAGGCAGCCATTAACCACAATGGAAAACGCTCTCTCAGCACAATCAACTCTGAAACAAAGACACTGAATGTCTCGTTCTTCACAGTTTAAAGTCCAGTTCGTCTGTGTCCCATTTTAAAACTGTACACTAAACCTGACGTTTCTTTAATCTGTAAGGTGCCACGCTGATGTCTAACCCACATATCATCCGCTCTGTAAGTAGTCCACAGTCCACAGCTGATTTTTGTAGTTTTATTTCCATCCATTACACAAAAACCAGATTAATTTAATCCCAGTTGATTCAAATCAGTTTATATTTCACCTGTGGTCCCATCAGGGGGCCAAAACAGACCCCAAACCTGCAGGACCACCGGCCGAACCCAGAGCGTGTCCTCTTACCTTATCACTGGAGGCTCCCATGGTGCTGCAGAGTCCCCTCAGACCAGAAGATCCTGCACCGGACGCTTTCAAGATACAGACGAGGACACACAAAAACCACCTGATTTAGCTTTCCCTGAGCAGCTCTCCTCACAGCATTATCCCCCGAGGGTTCCCCCTGTCCTCTCTCTGTCCTCTCTCTGTCTCCTCTCTGTCTCTCCAGGATCCCACAGGTTCTCAGGCACCGACAGGGGTCCTCTCACTCTTTTCTTTCTCTTTTTTTGTAACTCTCGTCCTCTATCTCTGCGTCTCAGCAGGGTGAGAAATACCTGAGCCGGAGTTCAACTTCAGCAGAGAAGAGAAGACAGAGAGAAAGAGACAATGATGGGTTTGTGCAGAAATGTCACAGCAACAAAGTCCTACTTACACTTTATATCATGTGCTGTTTACAATTGGAAAATTGACTAGAAAACATTATATATGATTATAATACTACCAACAAAACATAAAACAGAAGCTCTGCGCCGAAACCTCAGCATGCAATACGTTAACATGCTCTACTTCGGCTGCAGATTCTCGGCTCGGCTAAATTTCTACATAGAAAAATAAATTTCACCGTATCATTAGAACAAAACTGTGACAATATCAAGATCATAAACGTTTGAAACTTGGCGCATTGAATAACTTGATGTGGGAAATATAAAACAAAGGTGTTTTTATTCTGATGAAAGAAATCAAACTGTTTTCACACCGCAGCCGCCGCCCCATCAACCGTCTACGTTCAAGAGATTTCCCCAAAGAAGCAAAGCGTGACCGCTTTCAGTGTTGAACTCTGGGCGGCAAAGCAAAATCTGTGGTGTTCACGTGGGCGGCAGCCGCTTCATACCCTGCCGCCTTAGTCATAAGTTACCGCGCAGCCCTGTGAAAACAGCTTTAGGCGGAACGACACACTGATGTGAACTGGAGCTACAACGATTCCTTCATTACAAAATGAATCTGCAGGTTTTTAATAATCCAGTCGTCTTTTAAAGCAGAAGTTATGACATTTCATGTTTCCTGCTTCTCAAATGTGAGAATCTGCAGCTTGAAGTTGTCTAAATATTTCTGTTAACAGAATATCTTTGAATTTTTAGAGTCTTTGGCTCCAATTTCCGTCTTGAGATGTTTGTTTTTGACCAAACAATAAATCAAGAAGATGATTAATCAATTATGAAGAGTTGCAGATTAACCTTGAGCAATGCTCCTAAGAGAAATCCACTATTTTTATTGTCATTGTTAATATTATCATCATCATCATAATTAGCATTTTTATTGTTATCAGGGTTCATACACTTTATCAGAGGTCAAATTCAAGCACTTTTCAGCACTTTCAAGGCCCATTTTCAAGCTTTTCCAGCACTTACAGCTGTGGTCAATTAATATATTTTTACAAATACATTCTTACTGAAAATGATCATTTCACGTTTTTTTTTCAGGCTCTCCTTTTTTATTCCTTCTCTAAAGCTATTTGTTGTATTTGTTGTGAAAGAAATGCAGATACAGTTTCAAGCATTTTAAAGCACTTTATCTAAAATTAAAGCAGTTTCCAAACCTTGAAAACACATTTAATTTAAAGCATTTTCAAGGATTTCAAGCACCTGTACGGAGCGTGTTATGCTATTGTTTATTATTATTATCCCTTTGTTGTTTAATCCCTTATGGACTTAATGTTTCATCATACATACATACATCTTATTTACTCACTTGTTTATTTTCCTCAGAGAGGATTGTTGGTTAAGAAAGGGAGGGATTTTATGATTATTGTTTGTTCATTGTGTATAGTTTATTAATAATGACCAAAAACTCAATAAATAACTCGTAAATCCAATTCAATCCGCATTGTGTTTTGAAGAATCAGAGCGTTTCAGTTCTATTAATGAACAGTTGACTTAAAACACTCCGAGTGTGTGGCGCTCTGAGAAGTTTAATCAGACGTTAAACTGAACAAACTGAACTGAGTAAATATACCGAGAACAAACCTTTGACATCGTCTACAAGTCTAGTGACGACTCGGTTACATTTAGTGTGATCGTGTGCAGTTTGAAATATGCACATTTCTTTAATAGACTTCAGAATGAACCATTGTGGCATTTCTCTAAAAGCTGCAGATTAAAGGACTTCCCAGGGGAAGCTGCAGAAACTGTATAAACACTTGAAGACTCAGCAAAATCAAGCCCAGAAGACCCGAGTGACCTTTGACCCCGTTATAAAAGCATGCCAGCTCTGACACTCCTGTCCAACATTCCACTCCCAGCCAATCAGGAAGAGGTGGGCGGGGCTTGTTCATGATTACACTGTAAAACTGAAATGCAAGAGAAGCAATAATAAAATATTAAAAAGTGTCTGAAGCACAAAAAGCTCAAAATATTGATGTTGGTTCCCAAAACTTTATTTCCAAAATCCCCTTAAAATGTGACACCCGACATATTTTAACCCGTAGAGGTCACAGTGACCTTTGACCTCATCTGACGTGACTTCTGTTGTTGCTGATCCTGCACCGTCACTTCTCCTTCTCCTCCTTCTTCCTCTTTTTCTTCTTCTTTCGCTCGTGGTGGTGGCGTTGGTCGTCGGGGGAGCGGGAATCCCTGAGATGAGCCAATATAAAAATGAGAATACATTTTCGCACCTTCACAAACAAACGTTGTTTTCAGATTAGGTGGATCACTTGTGTACGGAGCCCCGAGGTGTCAGTCAAGAAAACAAAAACAAACTTTGTACTTAACTGAGGGCACAGCTACCTCTTTTCAACATTGGGACCATGCCGCGCGTTAATGAAAGGTGCGTTTGACGTGACAACAACAATAAATGCAACTTACGAAAGCCGTCAATTGACAATGCTAAACAACATAGCATCGACCCGGGGATAATCCTGTTCCTGATCCTCTGAGCTTCTGTCCTCTCTGTCTGTATCATTCATGTCTCATCAGTGCATGTTACTAATTCAACTTCTTCCCCGGAGTTGTTTGTGCTTTGTCGTCTCTCAGGTCTCTGCTGATGGTGGTGGTGCCTGCTGCCCTGGTCCTGTGTGCAGGTCTCTGCTGATGGTGGTGGTGGTGCCTGCTGCCCTGGTCCTGTGTTCAGGTCTCTGCTGATGGTGGTGGTGCCTGCTGCCCTGGTCCTGTGTGCAGGTCTCTGCTGATGGTGGTGGTGGTGCCTGCTGCCGTGGTCCTGCATGACGCTTCCTGCTGCTGTTATAATCTGTCACCTTAGATGTGCTTGTTTCTACTATTCTGCTGTATTAACCGCCATAACGTATAGGTCATATTCACATTACTATAGATATTATTATAGTTACTGGAAGTGTGTCCGTCTCTGTCTTTGTGTCTGTCTTTGTCTCTCTCTGTCCATATGTCCGTCTTTTCTCCCTCTCTCCTTCTCTTCCTCTCTCCGGTGCAGACAGATGTGCGTCCTCCACAGAGCTGGGTCTGTCTGACGTTCCTGTCTGTTATAGTGAAGGTTTTCGTCTCCACCGTACTCTACGGGGGAATTGTTTGGTCTCTGTAAATCATAAATAAGTCATAGAGTGTCGTCTTTACCTGCTCTGTAAAGTGTCCTGAGATCACTTTGGTTATGATTTGGCACTGTAAATAAAATTGAATTGAAAGGCTACTCGTAAATATTGTTAGCTGTGTTCAAAATCATTCCCTCATTCACTCACTCACTCTTCCCTATGTAGTGTTTCTTAAATAGGACGCCAAAGAGTTTATAATACTATACGGTAGGAACGACGAGATTTCAGACACATTTTTACAGACATATTTTAACAAATCCTTGCATCAGTTATGCGCCGGATAGTCGAGATGTGCGACGGAAGCGGGAAACAAACAACAAACCAAACAAACAGAGCTGTAATCCCGTTCTACAGCCTGTTTTAATCCCAACCTGCTCTCAGGAGGACAGTCAAAGGTCGTATTGATGTTGATGTTAATTTTAATGTTAAATCCTGAATAAATTGTTGGAATTTTGATGGTGTCGAAGTGGGGCTTCGTACTTATGTCGAGCACCAGTAATGAATCAAAAAGAACTCTATATCATTACACTTGTCCTCTCTCACCTCTCCCTCTTCTTCTTCTTCTTCTTGCTCTCTCTGTCTTGGCTTTGTTCCTGGCTGCGACGGCGTCTGCTGTGGGAGTGGCGAGACTCTGACGACGCTGAACGTCTTTCATCCAGCCGATGTCTGACAGATAATAGATCAGCTGTTAGACCTTTAACGGTTCTTTCACTTCAAAATACATTCAAATGTCCTTAATAAAAAGCATCAGACGGTCACAGTTTGGCCGTACCTGTGTGAGGAGGGTTCAGATCTCGTCGGCTCCTCCTCCTCCACCTCCTCCTCTTTCCACTGTCTGGTGAGCTCCTCTGAGTGGACGTTGATCACCTCTCTGATCACCTACAGGGCGATCACAGTGACAATCAATTCGCTTATTAACCTTTATTTAAACAGCAAAACTGAGAAGACATGATCTGGCGTCAGCTTCAGATTTTCACCTTCACACTAAAACACACATTTCCTGAACAGTTTATTTGGAAAACAGTTACAGAGTTTTTGTATGTGTTACTTCTTCCTTTCAAAACTTCACGTGTATTACCAATCGGAAAAATTACTTGCCCCAAGCCCAGGATGAAGTCCGCAAATGTCTTATTTAGAGATATTAAATTTAATGTGACAGAGGAGGAAAGAAACTAGAAAATATTCACATTTAAGAAGCTGAAATTAGAGAATTGTGACTTTAATCTTTGCAGCTCTAATCTGTGCTTCAGCTTCTTACGTCACACATACCGATGCGGACTGTAAGATGTAAAAGCCATCATCTGCCCAGGTTTGCAAGGGTCTGGGCGAACCATCCGCACACAACCCAGAAAAACGAGCGCGCCGACAGTACACAAGGCGAGCATGACTACTGCATATGCTCCAGTTGGCCGTTTGTACACAGGTATCCAAACGGATGCTTCTGCGACTGTGCGGACTGTGGATCGGGAATTGCACGTGTGGAACGCCAGTCCGAGGCGGACACTAAATAAGGTGTGAATAGAACTGTGTGTGCGTCTGGTACGTATGTGTCTAAAGCTGGATTTTGCCAAATGGACAGAGCATCCATAGTGCTGTTCCCTACATTGAATGATTAATGATTCTGAAGCTGTTGAAACTTCTGGTCAAAGTTGAGGAAACTTGAGGAGCAGCTAAACTTTGTTGCGTGCTGCGTTTGTTTGTAGAGCATTTATTTGATGCATTTGTCGTTTGCTTGTCCCACCTCTCCCCCCTAACACAAAGCAATTTGAACTCTGAGGACAAAAAAAGAACCGCACATAAAGCATATGGAGGGGATTTTAGGTCTTGCTCGTACCTCAGTGTAGGACTTCTTGGTGATGTGAACGTTTTTGGCTCGGTAAGACTGACGCCGCCTCTTGTAGTCCCTCATCTCTGCCATCAGCTCCAGGTGAGTCTTTGGTTCATTCTGTTCTTCATCTACACACAAACACACACGCTTTCATTTTTACCAGAAGAAAGAAACCAAACTTCTTTCTTTAGTCACAAAAACAAGTCTCATATACAGTCTATGGTCTTCGCCATAATGTTTGAATCTTACTCTTCTGGAGTTTGGACACCAGATCTACGTAGAGATCCTCGTTGTTGGCGGCAGCGTCCTTCTGTTGACTGTGGACGCCGACCACATGATCGTACAGAGCCAATCGGTCGGCCACAGTGAGGTCACACAAAGCGCGTTTATGGGTCTGGGGCACGTCGACGGGATGGCCGGTGTACTGACCTGATGGAGGATCAGAGAGGATTTACACACAAATCACCCGGACACACGGTTCAGTCAGAGACACTCTTCTTGGTCAACAGAACTCAGCTTCGAGGCAAAGCAGCTCTCAAATTCAGGCAAAATTAGATTCTTGAGTATTTTGAAAAAGTTTAAAGTTCTGTACGTTGATCTGGGGAAAGTGAAATGCCTCTACTACAGTGGTTTTACCATCTGATCCTCAAAGCAATTTCAGTCAAAAGCAAGTGGACTTGGTTATTTGTGGTGGTTGGTCCAGTACCAGCCTGGTCCTGGTCCTGGTCCAGTCCCAGCCTGGTCCTGGTCCAGTCCCAGCCTGGTCAGATGCGTACATGAACTGATGAAGCCTCTTGGATGAGAGGTGAAACGTCTTCCTGACAAAGAACCGAGTCCAGTTGCTTTTGACTGAAATTGCTTTGAGGAGAACGACGACCTGGACACATGAGAACATTCTCAGGCCTATTAACATCCGAGTTTGACACAATCTAACCTGGAGCGGAGATGTGACTGACTCAGCACACAAAGGAAAACAAAAATAGCACAGTTAGCACAGAAGAGGAAAGTAAAAAAAAACACAACTTGACCGGCACAATTATGCATCATTTAATCATGTTTTGTTGTGTGCAAAGGATGAGCTAAAAATATATATCTGACACTTTAAGGGAGTGAACAAAGAGTCTAGTTCTTATAATTTCCTAATAAATCCTATTTTCAATGCTATTTCTTGAGTCTCTGCTCAACAAGTTCCTCGTCTCCGAACAGTTCTGTCACTTCAGTGATGTGTTTGTAATTCAACATGTTCCCGCTCAGTTTCTTACAGCTGCTGTTAAATGTACAAGACATTTTCCAACCTCCATTTCTAACTCTCTAAGGTATTTGTCCTCCTTTGTCACCAATATGGATCTAATGAGTGAAATCAGGAAGTGATCATGGCTTTTCACTAGAATTATTAGAAAAAGGAGACTAATAATTTGTACATGAAGTCTCGTATATGAAGACTTTCCCCAGCACGTAAAGGGAAAAGAGTGTTTTAGCATGTCTACCGTGTGTGCGTGTGTGTGAGAGTGTGTCCCCGCCCAGCCCTGTGGTTTGAAAGGATATGATGTTAAAGGATACTACACGTAATCAGGTAAGCCTGAAACCAGTGCAGCAGAACTTTATAGAGCCCAGCTCCTCTCTAATACTCACCCCTGTCACTGCAAACAGAACACACAACACACAGATTAGACACATCAGCTGAAACGTCACATTGAATAAAAAGTCAAAAATCCTAAATAAAGAAAATTAATCTTATTTACTGGGGTTAAGCCGGGGGTGTCCAATCCTGCTCCTAGAGGGCCACTGTCCTGCATGTTTTAGGTTTCTCTCTGCACTAACACACCTGATTCTAATCATGTGCTCGTTATCAAGCAGCTGAAGCTTATCACAGGTTTGAAAATCGTTAGACCTGCGTGTGTTGGAGCAGAGAGAAACCTAAAACATGCAGGACAGTGGCCCTCCAGGAGCAGGATTGGACACCCCTGGCGGATGTAGGTCGACAGGGACCACACAGCTGAGCCATTAGTTAGTGCTCTAGTGACATCTAGTGGTTTGTTGTTGCACCTGGAGAGTAAGGCTAAATATTATCGGGTGGTGAAATCTAACTATAAATCTGTCTGGTCTCTGGTCAGGATGGGACACAGCACGTCAGAGGAGACTACACCCACCTTGCCAGAAGACTCCTTCCATCCTCATCAGTGGTGCAGCAGATCTCGCCTGCAGGATCACCTGGTGCTGTGTGGATTTGTCTGCATGAAGGAAATGACATGACAACTGAAGAATGGATCACGTAATAAACATATTGGATTTTCTCTTTTTAAATACACATCACTTCACATCACTTCCTTTTCCTTTTCTTTTAATAAAAACCTAAAACTTTACTAAAGAGCGCCGGCTGACAGGACGCAGGTGCACAGTTGAGGTAGTGGCTGTTTTTTTTTAAATAAAATCAAAAGAAATATATATATTTTTCAAATTACAAAACTATTTGATACCGTCTTGCCGTTCTTTAAGACTTTTCTTCGCTGTTCTTTTAAAGTATTTTTAGGAAAACGTAATCTCAAAAACATTCAACAAGGAAAGGAAAAATAGTTTTACGGTTTTCTTATGTTCCTCTTTAAAAACACGATCATCAGTAATTATAATTAAAATATAAAAAGGGGGATTTTTAAAGAACATATTAACTTTGATTAGCTGACCTCTGAAAGCTCCTAATATTGAGTCTCAATATTTCATTACCATGGTAACATCTTCTATGTCAACATCCCGAGGAACACAAAGCATCATCAGACATTTTTATTGACGTTTTACCTTGATAAGCTGAACTATCTTTTCATTTATTTCATGGTCTTTTTGCTGTCTTCTTACCTTGTCATTTATTTATTTAATTTTTCTTGTTGTTCCTTTGTCGTGTTTTCGGTTCGTAAAAGCGTCCCATCGTTTATCTCGCCCTGTTGTGTGTGTGTGTGTGTGTGTGTGTGTGTGTGTGTGTGTGTGTGTGTGTGTGTGTGTGTGTGTGTGTGTGTGTGTGTGTGTGTGTGTGTGTGTGTGTGTGTGTGTGTGTGTGTGTGTGTGTGTGTGTGTGTGTGTGTGTGTGTGTGTGTGTGTGTGTGTGTGTGTGTGTGTGTGTGTGTATATATATATATATAAAGTATATATGTATGTTTGGACTCTATGTGCTTCAGACTTTGCTCTGACCGTCAAAGCTCTTTGCAAATGTATGTTTTTAAATGTGCTATATAAATAAAGTTATATTAATGACTCACCCATTGTGAAGCTTCTGACACTGCTGTTCTCGTAACACACAGAAGGGTCGAACATCTCCGCCTGCAGAAGAATGAGAAAACGTTTATCTCTCTCTTAATGATCAGGTCGTTACAGCGGCAGCATGTTAACACTGGAGTTTATTGTGTTTTAAGAAAGGATCCTAAACTTTTTCCATTATTTTCCAGACTCAAGACGCTCTAACCTGCACTCACGCTCACACAGCGGTAAACATTTTGGATGCCTGCTCCAACGCCATGAAAAACACTGCGGCAGTATCATCGATCGACTGATTGGTAGAAATTCTGAATTCTATATTTTAGAAAACAGAGTCAGAGCAATAGTCTGGAAACACAAACATGTATCATACTCTATTTTCTTTTCTCCATATTTATCCAGACTATGAAATGACTAAAATCAAACTGCATACTTTTCTATTCTGAAAATGAAGTCTGTAAAGGCTGCGTAGGACGTCTGTTGTCGTGTTTCCTCAATGGTTTTACTGACATGTATGGAGGTTTTAAACCTGCCACCAGGACAGTGAATTATACCGTTAACGTCTGACGTGCTTTACTCATAACATCGCTACTTTAGTTTCCATTAGAGTCGACCGTGTCTTTGTTACCTCCTCCTCAGCTGAGTAGCCCATCTTTCGGAGGCTGCAGGAGGCTTTGTGTTTCTCCATGCTCCTGACTGGGACTCTGTGGTTGGGGTCAAAGGGACACTGCTCCATTGCTTCCTAAGAAAAACATTTAAAAAAAATAAAGCCAAATTATTTAAACATTTACATTTAGATGACACACACGTACACACGCTTTGTGTCAGTCTGCAGCACACACAAATATAAGATTAATGTCCTGATTTCACACCAAAATCTATCAACCGATACAGATTTTTTAGGGCCGATGCAAATACCAATATATATACTGTATGTGTACATTACATGGTTCCCACAGGACAGCCACAACACAGCTAAACTACACAACAGTATTTAAGATGCTAACATACTCATTAATGCAGCACGAATAGTCATCAAAAAACATCATATTTCACTTTAAAAGTCAAACACTGACAGGGACAATATCAGACTATAAGTATAGTAGTTAGCAAATGTTACATCTTTCACTTAAGGTTTTGACGGCAGCACCATTTCTTTTAAAGTCAGTGGAGTTATTTTTAGGGTGGCATTAGTAATCTATACTGCAGTTAAACACACATACATGTTCTAAATAACGCTCCTTCTTCCACTCATGATTTAATAGATTTATTTGGGATAATCTTTAGTCGGTAACACATTTTTTTTTAAAACATTATTTGCATATTTTCACAAATATAATACAGGCATTGTAGAACAATTTGGCGTATACTTGACAAAGAAAAGTAAATTCTCCCTTCAGTGAACATTACAATCTTAAATTATAATGACATAACATAAGTATGAGTAAAAGCAAAACAATAAAACAATAAACTAAGCAAAAATAAATACATAGAAAGGCTATATTGTTACATTTCCTTTAAAAATCCTGTCGACGGTTACGCTAGGGTTAAAGTCGACGGTTACACTAGGGTGAACGTCAACGGTTACGCTAGGGTTAACGTCAACGGTTACGCTAGGGTTAACGTCAACGGTTACGCTAAGGTTAACGTCAACGGTTACGCTAGGGTTAACGTCAACGGTTACGCTAGAGTTAACGTCAACGGTTACGCTAGGGTTAACGTCAACGGTTACGCTAGAGTTAACGTCAACGGTTACGCTAGGGTTAACGTCAACGGTTACGCTAAGGTTAACGTCAACGGTTACGCTAGAGTTAACGTCAACGGTTACGCTAGGGTTAACGTCGACGGTTACGCTAGGGTTAACGTCGACGGTTACACTAGGGTTAACGTCAACGGTTACGCTAAGGTTAACGTCAACGGTTACGCTAGGGTTAACGTTAGCTAGGTATTAATGCTAACTGTTGACGTTACAGCTCGGTGTCCTAGCAACAACTGCTAACGATAAGCAGAGGTTTCCATTTACGTACTAACAAACACGATAATGTTGTTTGGCTCCGATAAAACCAAGACACAGTTCTATAAGTTTATGAGTAAAGACCAAAGCCTAATGCTAGCTTAACCGACGTTAGCCGTCCAACGGTTCTTTTACCTGGTCGGCGTCCTTGCTGTCCGGAGACCATCCGAGCGTCTCAAATAAGTGGTTTAACTGTTTTTCACAGTCTTGTGTGAACTCCGTCAGCTCCCGCAGACGGTCCAGTCGGTCCTGAAGGGTCCGTGTCTCTGATAACTCCGACATTTTCAGTTTTTTACTCAAAAACACACGATAAACTGTCTTCAAATCATCAGTGTTCTGTTGTCGCTGCACGTAAGGCAGCCATGTTCCGCGCGAGCTTATGACGTTTGGCGGGGCGTTGGCGGGAGAACCGAAGTGAGGCATGCTGGGAGATGAAGTCCACTATTATTATAATATTTTATATTATATATTTAAATAAATAATGTTCTTGTATTTGAAGTCCACTATTATTATTATATTTTTATATTATTTTACATTATATATTAGAATAAGAATATGCTGGTAGGTGAAATCCACTATAATTGTATTATTTTATATTGTTTTATATTGTATATTTAAACAAAAATAATGTGCTGGTATTTGAAGGTCAATATTATTATAATATTTTATATTATTTTATATTGTCTTTAAAAAAAAATAATATTCTGGTAGTTAAAATACATTATTATTATATTATTTTAATGTATTATATATTACAAAAATAATATGACGGTCGTTTAAATACATTATTTTTAAATAAAATGCTGGTAGTTAAAGTCCACTAATATTGTATTATTTTATGTTGTTTGATATTATATATTTAAAAAAACAATATGCTTGTCCACTATCATTATATGAAATCATCTTTTTTTAGTCTTTATTGAGCATGTTAAAAAAGAATAATAATACAAACTAAATAAAGCGAATGAGCCGTAAAAGAAGACGGGATCCTCAGAATCCTAAGCGACAAAAACATGACTCCAATAATAAAGTTCATGATCAAAATAAAAGTCAGTCAATCAGTCAACATTTTTTATTATTGCTTTGTTTTCTGTTATAAATCCTATTAATCACAGTTGCCTTAAATAAAATAAAAGATAACAATAATAACAATACACAACAGCAGTGATGTCTAATATATAAAACAAACATGTATGAATGGAAGCTTTGTTTACAGTGTTTATTGTAAAGCCGGACCCTCGGGGCTCATGTGGGGTACAGCGTGGGGTACAGCGTGGGGTACAGCGTGGCGTGCTGCAGCAGCTCAGGATCCATCCCCTCCTCCGTGTAAACGTCCTCTGTCCTGAGAAGAGAACAGACGACTGCCATCGTGTCCAACCAAACATGCGTGTGTGACTGTGTCGCTGTGACCCACGCTGAAGTTTATACCACGTAAACAACAACACTTACATGACTTCCAGAGTGTCTTCAACAGCGACCTCCTCCACCACCTCCACTCCGACCACCAGGCCCCTCCTCACTGCACGGAGCATCAACACAACATCTTTCTCTGTAATAACGACAATCTAGGCCCACACCGTCACAGATGACACACACGGGAGTTAAGATTCAGTTTAGTAGATTAGAACCGCAGGAAGACTGTGGAGGTTTAGAGCTGATGAGGCACAGTATACTTTTGGCAGTCTGTCAGTTTATAGTCATTTTGCATCTTTTTGTGGTGGTTTTGCATCTATTTTTAGTCATTTTGCATCTTTTTGTGGTGGTTTTGCATCTTTTTTTAGTCATTTTGCATCTTTTTGTGGTGGTTTTGCATCTATTTTTAGTCATTTTGCATCTTTTTGTGCTGGTTTTGCATCTATTTTTAGTCATTTTGCATCTTTTTGTGGTGGTTTTGCATCTATTTTTAGTCATTTTGCATCTTTTTGTGCTGGTTTTGCATCTATTTTTAGTCATTTTGCATCTTTTTGTGGTGGTTTTGCATCTATTTTTAGTCATTTTGCATCTTTTTGTGGTGGTTTTGTGTCGGATTTTAGTCGTTTTGTATCTATTTTTAGTGGTTCTGCATCTTTTTGTGGTGGTTTGCGTCTGATTTCAGTCATTTAGCATCTTCTTTTAGTCATTTTGCATCTATTTGTGGTGGTTTTGGATTATTTTTAGTCGTTTTGCAGCCTTCAGTAATTTTGTGTCTCTTTGTAGTCATTTTGTGTATGTTTGTGGTCATTTAGCATCGCTGTCATTGTTTTATGTTAGTTTGACACTTTGGGCCCCTGGGCCTGTGCCCGGGAGGCCTGTTCGGAAATCCATCCATGATGAGGCCAAAGATGCTAAATTGTGTCATGCCAATACAACCCTGCGATTTGTAATAATAATAATAATAATAATAATAATACAAAGTTCAGTTTAAACGTCAGGTGCCTCACCTCCGTAGACATAAGGAGATCCGGGCCAGCAGGAACCCAAACCTCCTGGTTCTCTCTGCCCATAAACACAGACACACCCCTGGGTCTCCATCGCAGGACGCCTCTCCCTGCAACAATCACCAGGGCAACGCAGCAAGGCGTCCGCCCCATCACCTCCCCTCACACGTGTTGGCTGCTGTGAGGGCGGAGGAGCACCAGGAGGTCGCCCGGTCAGGCCCGAGCTGCAGCCGAGGATCCCTGAGAGGACGAGGGGCTCCGAGGCCGACCAGTGGGCATCAGCAGCCGGACCGATGACGTCAGCACGACCTGCAGACACAGACGAAGGTCAACGAAGTTATCGGATTAACGGGGGGAGGAAAAAGATTTATCTGTTCAGTTACCGATAATGTAACGAATGACGTGCTACAGAAGGAGAAATGTAACGTGGGGCTCAGTGTGTAATGTGTGTGTAATGTGTGTGTGTAATGTGTGCGTCTGTCCGAGGACACTGTGGCACACGGACAGGAGCAGCTGCTGAAACTGCTCCAGTGACTGTTTGAATCATATGTTGATCCTCCTGTTTCCTGTCCCTGCTGATGAGACCTGCTGGGTTTGGACAGGGAAGGAAGTCTCACACACACACACACACATACGCACACACGCACACACACACGCACACACACACATACGCACACACTTACATATACACACGCACACACACATACACACACACACATACACACATGCTCGCACACACACACGCACACTCACACATACACGCACACACTTACATACACACACACACACACGTTACACACATGCTCGCACACACACACGCACACACACACAAACACATTGCACAAGAGATTTTTGGAAACGTTTTCTTTGAGCGTGGAAAGAAAACCTTTATTTCACTTCACTTTGTCTGTTTGTGTTTGTAGATTTCTCATAAATTCACCAAAACGATCATAAAATAATGCCTCATTTGCATATTTCCACTTAATTTATCCATCTCTCATTATCATTATGTCTATAATCACGCATCTTCAGCACAAAATATTCCTTCAGGATGAATAAAGTTTGATTTTATGTCATTTTACGCTTTAAAACACACCAACAATGGCCTGAAATTATGTTATATTTGACTTATTTCTCTTTATTGTTTTTAAAATATTAGTTATTGCCTCATTGTTTCTTATAATAATGCTTATTATTCAGTTTTTTTCTGCTACAACAGCTTAATTTCCACACGTAATTAAAGAAAAATGTTCTTATCTCATCTACCTGTTATGTAGCAGCAGGCGGCAGGATGCTCTCCTCCCTCCTCCTCCTCCTCCTCCTCCTGCTCCTCCTCCTCCTCCTCCTCTCGGTGGCTCAGCATGACTGAAGTGGCGTTCCCTGGATGCTGCAGGAGACACAGAGGAGGTCTGGGCGACCACAACCGTCCAGAGTCAGGATCCAGTCTCTTCATCTCACCCTGGAGCTCGATCTTCAGCTTCCTCCACGAGTGTTTGAGGTGAAGTCACCGAAGTCTTCCTCCCCTCCTCTTCCTCTCAGCTCGGCACGGACGGGTTTCTCCGGGCGCCGCAGGAGAGGCTGTGAGTCACTGTAGAGAACGAGCTGATTGGGCGGACCGTCTCGCTTAATGATGTAATGACTTCCACTGAAGTGCCTGAGTTTTACATCCATGTAAAAACCACTAAGATGACATTGATTTAAATTGGGGCGACAGTAACTCAGTCCTTGGGGGGCTTGGCTGGGAACCGGAGAGTTGCTGGTTCGAGTTCCTGTGTGGACGTGGACTGGTGGCTGGAGAGGTGCCAGCACTTCCGAGGTGCTGTTGAGCAAGGCACCGAACCCCAACTGCTTCATCTCATAAAGTGGATCATAAGCACAAATAAGAAACAATAAACAAGAAAAATATGAATAATGTATAATATACATTTGCATTTGACTTTTTTTTCTCGTACATTTGCTACTTTTGATCTCAATAATATGCGACTTTAATTTCTCGTAGATTTGCTACTTTTAATCTCGTACCTCTACGACTTTATTTTCTCGTACATGTGCTACTTTTAATCTAATAAATCTGCAACTTTAATTTCTCGTAGATTTTCTACTTTTAATCTCATAAATCTGCAAATTTATTTTCTCGTAGATTTGCTACTTTTAATCTCGTAAACCTGCGACTTTATTCTCTAAATCTTACCCCCCCTCCCCCGGTCCGTATTTCTTTTGTTCATATTTGGCGCTAATACGCCGTCATACAAAGGTTAAGCCAAAATCATTTTCTATTTCTATACAAACTAAGGTTTTTACTTGATGACCTCAGAACCGCCGTAGGCCTCGTGCTCGTGCGCACACTCGTGCTCGTACATGTGCAAACGTGCTTTACTAAAGCCCACCTCTCCCAAATGGGCCGTGGTCTGCAAGCGTGCCGCTCCTGGACGTGGTACGGTTGCACTAACACTGGTCAAGGGGACCAGACTTTAGCTGTGAAACGTGCTGGGGCACGGGACGGAGGCACAGTGGGAGAGCGCCCTGAATGACATAACAGACCAGAAAACCGCGATCTTTTCCTGACCCTTACCGTGTAGTTTTGATGCCTAAACCTGAGTAACGTTGATAGTTTTAGTTTAAAGTTAACCACGTTGTTGTACTGGAAGTTTAACATGTGGCACCTTGCATTATTTGCATATTAATTCAGTTTACCTAAAGGGAATTTGCATTAGATGTAGCTGATGTGCATAATTACATTATAATACAGAAAGTGAGTTCATGAGTTAACAGTAACTGCATTACCCACAATGCATTGCCATTCACTTCCTGTTTTGACTTTATGACTTTAGAAAGACGTGTCGATGTTTACATGAGATTATCGTTAAGTAAAAGTTTGTGTGTTTTTACCACAGACGCCGCCATCTTGTCAGACTTTGACTCCGCCTCATTTCCTCTTAAAACTGCAGTTCTCTGAGTGTCCACTAGGGGCAGGTTTCATAACAGAGCAGTTTCTCATTGAGCCCCATGTTAAACAGGCCGTTTACACAGCATCATTAAACCTGTTTAAGGACAAAAGAACATTCTAGTCTGTGTGTTTAGCTCATATCTCCATGACAACACTGAGGGGGAGGGGCTAGCTTTTATTTTATTGGAGGTTAAAGTTTATGAATAATTAGGGGCGTGGCCTCTTGAGTGACAGCTAGCCTCTGGCCCTCACTTCTCCTCGGAGGTAAACGTCAGCCAGAGGGACGGGGAGGGGCGAAACATCGCAAACACGACCAGCAACAGATCACGTCAGGAGTTAAATATACAAAGGTGGAATTTAACTGAGTACATTTACTCAAGAACACATTTGACGTACTTGTTCTTGAGCGTTTAAAGCCACTTCATACTTCTCAGAGGTAAATATGAGCGTTCTTTGAACTGCACCGCACTGATCTGACAGCTTTAGGTGCTTTACAGGTTGAATTAGATGAAACCTGTTTCTCAAAACAGGGCAAACTGGTTTCAGAGATGAGATCCAAAGTATAAGGGAGCACAGGGAAAACTTAACCGTCTGACTAACGTTTCCACCCCAAAGTGCGTCTTCATCAGAGTAAAACAGGACACACACAATTCACCTTTTCTCTAATAACTCGGGATAAAAGTCCTTTTGATCCCTTGCCGGTACTTTCATATTGACCTATAGTGCGTGCGCAGTGCAAACATCCACTTAATAGTTTATTATAGTTTACTTATCGAGCATTCACTGGGACTTCTTCTAACTCCAGTTCTTTTTAATCACACTAATAGCGTAAAAATCTCCGTCTTGATCAAAAGAGGCTGAAGGTCCTCGAGGCAGCCGACGCGGTTTAGACTCTGACCTGCGGCCCTTTATTTGAGGCCCAGGAGCTCCAGGAGACCAGAGTCTGTTTGAGCCTGTTTGAACCCGTCCCCTCCGGCAAATCACAGCATAAAAACAAGGATTGGAGGAGTTTGACTGACAGTTAGCGTTAGCCGTTAGCGTTAGCTGTTCCAGCTAAGTGCAGATGAAAGTGATGTTAGCATCAAGGAGCAGCGTAGCCATGTGGGTGTGCGTTTGAATGGCGTTCCTCTCCTTTCTCTCAGTCCATGGAGTGAATGCTCGGCCTATAGTGACTCTGGTTGTTGCCCGTCTCCGCTCACTCAGCTGCTGGGACAAAGAACGCCCCCTTCACTGAGGCTCCCAAGCAGCTGCACGATTGGCTAACTCCATTTCCCCCAGTGCCAGCTTACAGTAGCTGCACCCAACAACAGACAACCCTGGCAACCAGCAACGGCCAACGCTATTGGCTGCTACCATGGAAACACAAGGGGACAGAAAGTCATCGTCAAACCCGTCAAAAACATTTAAATTATTTATTCAGACTAAATATATTCTTTCATGGAAAAGCAAAACTTTTATCCTGTACCCCTCAAAACGCCCCGTGGGTGGATTATTTAATATATATATATATATATATATAACTTTTAATAAAGATTCTACATATTGAAACTATAAATGTTAGTTGTAAATGAAACCACCTGTTTTTGTCAGTGCAGTGAAACATTTTTGTAATGTCTGAGAAACAGCAGAGAGAGGAACCTGTGCCAACCAGCCCCGGTCTCCCCTGCACAATTACACGTGAAAGACTTTATTAAAACACTAAATATGTTAAACTCCTAACGTAGTTTTACAGTAGTAACATTTTAAACTTTAACCAGTTGTGACAGAGTGTTGTATGTCCCCTCTAAAGTATCTTTATTATCTTTAAGTAGCGCGTGTCTGCTCAGGTTTTATTACATTGTTTTTCATTGTAGCCAAAAGCTTCGCTCTGATTGGTCGATTAGAGGTCATGTGGTCACTCTCGGCCAATCAGAGCGCAGCAGCGAGGAAACAGGATATTTAACAAACACCAGGAGGTTTTTGACATTTCCCCCCGGGTCTGTCCGCTTAATCCGGGATAAACCAACATTCAGAGCCGCCTCGGTGCTCCAGGCTCATTTCAGCACTTTATAATCTTATTTTAATATATATTTGGTGTTTGTGTTCGTCTGCGGACACGCCCTCTGGAGTTAAAGAAGAGTAACTGTGGTGTAAATCTACTCTGGCTTTATTGAGTCGTGATAATATTAAGAATAATAATAATGGCTTATCCAGGATACGGCGCCGGCCCCGCTGGAGTCGCGGTAAGAAAGCGGTAAAAATGTGATGAAATGTCGGGTTAAAGCTCTTTACAGCGCCCCGTCCCGGGACACACATCCTGTCCGGACTGTGCGGAAGTCGTTGAGTTAGCTGAGAAAAAAAAAAAAAAGGTGTTTTTGTTCGTAAACACGCGCAAAGCTGCAGGTGTTTCATCTGTATCACGTGTGATCTCCAAGTTAAATGTGTGATGAATGAGGTGAACATGCAAACACAGAAGCAGAAGGGTTCTCTAACTGCTTCCGTGCACACTTTGTTCATGTTTGTAAGATTTCACCGGGGTGGAGCAAGTGTTCGGACCCGTTAAAGGGGAACTGAGCCACTTTTCAAAGGTCATGCACGTTACACCTGAGGTCTGACACAGCCCGGAACTATTACTACTAATACATAATAATAATAATACAATATCAAGACTAGAGGGATACATTAGGGCTGCAACTAACAACTGTTTTCATCATTTACTATTTTTTTCAAGCCTTTTATTATAAAGGACAGACAGGAAATGGGGTGAGAGAGAGGGGGGGAGACACGCAGCAAAGGGCCGCAGGTCGGAATCTAAACCGCGGCTGCTGCCTCGAGGACCTTCAGCCTCTTTTGATCAAGACAGAGATTTTCACGCTATTAGTGTGATTAAAAAGAACTGGAGTTAGAAGAAGTCCCAGTGAATGCTTGATTAGTAAACTATAATAAACTATTAAGTGGATGTTTGCACTGCGCGCGCACTATAGGTCAATATGAAAGCACCGGCAAGAGATCAAAAAGACTTTTATCCAGAGTTATTAGAGAAAATGTGAATTGTGTATGTCCTGTTTTACTCTGATGAAGACGCACTTTGGGGTGGAAACGTTAGTCAGACGGTTAAGTTTTCCCTGTGCTCCCTTATACTTTGGATCTCATCTCTGAAACGAGTTTGCCCTGTTTTGAGAAACAGGTTTCATCGAGTTCAACCTGTAAAGCACCTAAGGGCGTGATCACACTATCCTTTTGGCCGCGGCCAAAACCGGTTTTTCAGCTAAAGTCTAGTACCTTTAAGTAGTGTGAGCGCACCCGCTCCGCGCTCAACTGCGGCCAGCTGGGCCGCCACGGCCCGCTTGAAATAGGTGGGCTTTAGCGGAGCCGCTTGCACATGTACGAGCACGAGCGTGCGCACGTGTACGCGCACGAGCACGAGCCCTACGGCAGTAGCGTTATGTCCGCCTGTTCGGACATGTAAATAGAAGGACGGACCATGCGCGGACATTTAACAACAACAACAATGGCGGTGAAAGGTTCACGTTGGTGTGATGCGGAGGTGGAGTGTTTACTGCAGATTTGGTCGGATGAAAATATTCAAAAACAGTCGACAAGACGCACAAAAACTCCGAGGTCTATGGAAAGATTTGTAAACAAAGCCACACACACGCGATCAATGCGTGTGACGTGTTACGGCTTGAAGGCGTATGGACAGCAAGAAGTATTGGCCGAGGCCCAGGTAGTGTGAGTACAAACGGGGCTGGGGCGCGGGGGGGAGAGGGAGGGGGGACAAGTACCCTAAAGTCCGGGTCTCGGTCCGGGAGGATAGTGTGAGCGCGCCCTAAAGCTGTCGGATCAGTGCGGTGCAGTTCAAAGAACGCTCATATTTACCTCTGAGAAGTATGAAGTGGCTTTAAACGCTCAAGAACAAGTACGTCAAATGTGTATTTGAGTAAATGTGCTCAGTTAAATTCCACCTTTGTATATTTAACTCCTCACGTGATCCGTTGCTGGTCGTGTTTGCGATGTCTCGCAAACAGCCCGAGGGGTTTAATGCACATAAGTATTTTGCAGCATCATTAAACTCTTGTCAGGACCCAAAGAACCAGGTCGCGGGTACAAACGGCCGAAATGTGAGGGGGGGAGAAGTTCAGCATCCGTGAGGAACTCGGAGTAGAGCCGCTGCTCCTTTATGTTGAAAGGAGCCAGTTGAGGTGGTTCAGGATCATCTGGTAAGGATGAACCCTGGGCGCCTCCCTAGGGAGGTGTTCCAGGCACGTCCAGCTGGGAGGAGGCCTTGGGGAAGACCCAGGACCAGGTGGAGAGATTAGATCTCCACATTGGCCTGGGAACGCCTCAGGATCCCCCAGTTAGAGCTGGTTAATGTGGCCCGGGAAAGGGAAGTTTGGGGTCCCCTGCTAAAGCTGGTGCCCCTGAGACCCGAGGCTGAAGATGAGATGAGATAATTAAACTCCCTCTGGAGTCACGGTGGATTTCATATCTCGTTCAGAACAAACAAATGAGAGAGCAAATCCGGGTTTATGTGTCTCATCTTTAGAGCCGATAAGAAACCCCAGATGATCCATTAACAGATCACTAACACTCTACCCAACTGTCTCGCAGACTTTCTTGTTTCTCTGCTCTTCTCCCTCTGCAGCAGGATCCTCTGTACGGATACTTTTCAGCTGTAGCTGGACAGGTAACGCACCCGCACAATCCCCGTCAATATTCCTGTAATCATAGTAATAATGAAGCTGATGTTTCTCTGATCTTTGTGCCCGTCCCTTCCACAGGATGGACAGATCTCAGCAGACGAGCTGCAGCGCTGCCTCACACAGTCCGGCATCGCTGGGTCATACAAACGTGAGAATGCCATTTCTTTAGAAGCCCGACATTAAAGCAGGGACAATGATAACCATCGCTCCAAAAGATCGTGATAGCCGATATATTAGTTCAGCTGCCCGATCTTTGTGTGCTCACAGTCGTGTGTTTTCCCTTCTACAGCCTTCAGCCTGGAAACCTGCAGACTGATGATCAGCATGTTGGATGTATCCTTCACCCGTCAGACACAAGCCTCTCGTCAGGAAAAGCACAAGTTTAAATAATGAAACTACAGATGACTTCCCTGTGTCATGCATTCAACGAAGAATACCAGCGTGTGCGTAGACTGGACCAAAAAAAAAATAGCCACAATGCTAATTTAGCTGTTGCGTGACGTGATAGTTGCATGTGTCTTTGACATAGAATTAGACTCATTGGCTGGCTGGTCGGGGTGTTGCAGATGAAAACTGGTCATGAGGGTGGGGTCTACAATATGGCGAGCAGGAACCCAGGACCTTTCCTCTGGACTGTAACCCTCCCAGTCCACAAGGTACTGGAGACGTCTACCCCGCTAAGGAAAGCGAATTAGGTGCCGCACTGCGTACACCGGACCACCATCGACGATACGTGGAGGGGGAGGTGGTGGTGCCTGAGGGACCAAGGGACTGTTGTGAACTGGCTTAACCCTGGATACATGGAAGGTTGGGTGAACTCTCATGGAACACGGGAGCTTCAACTGACTGAGGACTCTCTGTATCGTGAAAGGCCCAATGAACTTGGGTGCCACCTTTCTGGAATCCATTCGAAGAGGTAAGTCTTGGGTGGAGAGCCACACTTGCTGTCCTGCTTGGTAGGTAGGTGCAGGTGTACGGCGTCGGTTGGCAGTGGCAGTGTAGCACCCACGGAAGGAAGGAGGGTGGAGCGAGCTTGGAGCCATGTTCTGCAGCAGTGGCGAATGAAAGCTTGGACAGAAGGGCAGGAAATCTCCTGGTCTTGGGCTGGGAACAGTGGTGGTTGATAGCCGTATACACACTGAAATGGAGAAAGGCCGGTGGCAGAGTAGAGAAGGGAGTTGTGGGCATATTCAACCGACAGTAGTTGTGATGACCAGGACCAGGGGTTCTGGGAGGCTGTGCACCGTAGGGCAGTTTCCAGTTCTTGGTTCATGCGCTCAGTCTGTCCATTGCTCTGGGGGTGAAATCCAGAGGACAGACTGGCAGTGGCCCCCAGCAGACTGCAGAACTCCCTCCAAAACAGACGAAAACGGGACCACGATCCGACACCACATCCACGGGAAGGCCGTGCAGGTGGAATACATAGAGCAGGACCAACTGAGCCGTCTCTTTAGCAATGGGAAGCTTGGAGAGAGGTACAAAGGGGACCATCTTGCTGAAGCGGTCCACGATGGTCAGGATGACAATGTGCCCATCGGAGGTAGGAAGACCAGAAACACAATCCAAAGATATGTGGGACCATGGGCGATGAGGAACAGGAAGAGGTTGAAGCAGCCCAGCAGGTGTCCGGCGGAAGGATCTGTTTTGAATGCAAGTGAGACAGGCTTTGACAAATTCCTGGATGTTCTCCTACAAGGTGGGCCACCAGAAACGTTGGAGAAGGGCCTGTCATGTCCGTTGTACCCGTGGGTGTCGGAAGAGTTTGGAGGAGTGGGCCAATAGTAGCACATCTCACCTCAAGGCTGGAGGAACAAAAAGGCAGTTAGATGGGCAGGAGCTGGGACCCGGCTGTCCTTCTGTGACTGCTCTCACTCTCTCCTCTATGTCCCAGGTCAATGTGGCAACAAGGCAAGACGTAGATAGGATGGCCTCAGGTTTCTCAACATTATCCTCTGTCCTCTGGAACTGGCGGGAAAGGGCACCAGGCTTAACATTGCGGGACCCTGGACGGTAAAAGATGGTGAAGATGAAATGGGCAATAAACAGGGACCAGCTGGCCTGGCAAGACTTTAGTTTTTTAGCGGAGCGTATATACTCCAAATTCTTGTGATCTGTCCATAAAAGAACAGGATCCATGGCGCCCTCCAACCAATGGCGCCACTCTTCTAGGGCCATCTTCACTGCCAACGGTTTCCTGTTGCCAATGTCATCATTTCTCTCAGCAGGGGAAAGACGGCGAGAGAAGAAGGCACAGGGATGGAGCTTATGGTCAGTGCTAGAGTGCTGAGACAGGACGGCCCCCACGCCAACATCTGAGGCGTCCACTTCGACCACAAACTGCCGTTCAGAGTCAGGCCTCAGGAGGATGGGGGATGGGTTAGGATCTTGAAGGCTGCTGGAGCTGGAGGTGACCACTGAAAGGGCACTTTGGAGGATTAGAGGGGCTGCCACGGAGCTGTAGTTGCGGATGAAGCAACTGTAATAGTTTGCAAACCCCAGGAACAGGCCAGGAAGTGACCGCAGAGACTTTCGCTGGTCCATCTGGATATTGCCTTGTGCCACATCATTCCCCAGGAAAGACACTGAAGAAACATGGAACTCTGCTTTCACATACAGGGAATTCTTCAGGAGGCGCTGAAGGAAGGACTGGACATGATGAATGCGTTGCTCCTTGGACCGGGAGAAGATGAGGATGTCATCGAGAAACAAAGACATATCGATTGAGCATGTCTCTGAGCACGTCGTTTATCGAGGAGCCGGGCAAACTGTGACAGTTTGGGATGTAGCATCTGTTTGTGGTCATCTTTCATTTGTTTTGTAACGTTGCACCTTGCATCTATTTTTTGTGTCTCTTTGTGGTTATTTTCCATCTCTGATTGTTATGCATCTGTTTTTAGTTATTGTGCATCCAGCCTGAGATGGTTTTTGTGTTTCTTTGTCATTATTTGAGGTCACTGGTAGTTTCATTCTGTATCTCTTTGTGGTCGTTTTGCAATTCTTTATTGATACTACACCTGTAAAAGTATGCTATGGTCCTTGACTGCGGCGCCTCAGAGGGACCATTCCAACAGCATGGGCTTTAATGAGTTCAAGGAACTGACGCAGGCGCTGAACGGCTGGAAGGCGTCCTTCCAGTCCTACGACCGTGACCGCAGCGGGACAGTGGAGGGCCACGAGCTGCAGCAGGCCCTCACCTCCATGGGTACGAGCAAACTAACAAAACCTTACCTGTGGTTTTATATCTTCATTTTTCATTTGTCCTAATAATCTGTGAAATCTAACACGTTGATGCCATTTGTTCTGGGTTCCTCTGCAGGTTATAATCTGAGCCCAAACGCCTTGAACGTCATCATGAAGCGCTACAGCACGCACGCCAGAATCGGCTTCGATGACTTCGTGAGCTGCTGCGTAAAGCTCCGCGCGCTGACCGGTGAGTGTGCAGGGTTCTTACGGGTGCTGGAAATCCTTCAACACTTTTTAATGAAGTGCTGGAAACTGCTTCACATCTCGGTTATACGGGACGGCAAAGTGACATTTTGAAACATGAAACTTTACTGTTTTCCTTTCATTTCCTCATGAATAACATCTGATCTGATGTGAAGAAGAGGTGCAATAATAAGTGTACTGTATAAACTTTATGTACTGTACACAAACACATCATTCAGCACAGCTGTGAGGTGCTGGAAAAGCTTGAGATAAAGAGACATAGGTCTTTGAAAGTGGCTGAATTTATATATCATTGAAATTGACTACATTGGACCTGGAAAGCCTTGAAAAGTCCTTGAAAAGTTCTTGAATTTGAATAAAAGGTGCAGGAATCCTGTTCCTGCATGTCCTTAAATCCCTTGAAAACTGTAATGTCCTTGAAAAGGTTTTCAATTTGATGTTTAAAATGTTTTGGGAACTTTGTCGTGGCTTAAAAAGGCTTTCAAGGTTCAAGTCCGTGGAAGTTTGTGAAAATAGAAATGTGATTTGAGGGAATTGGACCTGGAAAGCCCTGGAAAAGCTCTTGAATTTGACTTAAAAGGTGCAGGAATCCTAAACCCACGTGTCCTTGAAATCCTTGTGAGTTGAAGCAATTGGACCTGTAGAGTCCTTGAAGAGTTTTTGAATTGGACCCATGCATCCAACAGAAAATTCAAGGCCCTTGAACTTTCTGAAAATGTACATAAAGAGACATGGGTCAGTGACAGTGGATGCATTTATAAATCTTTAACTTCAGGGGGATTGGACCTGGAAAGGCTTGAAAAGTGCTTGAATGTGATATTTAAGAAGGCGTGGGAACCCTGAATCTGTTCCTGTTTAAATACAACACAAAACTTCACCATTAAATCTGTTACAAGTGTTTAAAAAGTGAATGGCGTTGTCTGTTGTTCTTGTGTTTTCAGATCAGTTCCAAAGAAGAGACACAACCAGAACTGGAACAGCCGCGTTTCAATATGACGACGTACGTTTCCACAGCTTTAATGTTTTCTGTCCTGCGTCGGGCTGATCGTTGAATAGATGTGTTGTGTCCCGACCCGACAGACTTATTTTAACCCAAACCACAATCTTTTCCTCATCCTAACAAAGTTGAGCCTTTTATTATGAAGGACAGACAGGAAATGGGGTGAGAGAGAGAGAGGGGGAGACATGCAGCAAAGGGCCACAGGTCGGAGTCGAACGCACAGCCGCTGCCTCGAGGACCTTCAGCCTCTTCACATGAGTCTCCATCTTGTTAGACTTTGACTCCTCATCCGTACCGTGCTCCAGCACGTTTCACAGCTAAAGTCTAGTTCCTTTGACCAGTGTGAGTGCAACCGTACCGCGCCCAGTTGTGGCACGCTTGCCGACCACGGCCCGTTTGGGAGAGGTGGGCTTTTGTAAAGCACGTTTGCACGTGTACGAGCACGAGCGTGCGCACGTGTACGAGCACGAGGCCTACGGCGGTTCTGAGGTCATTTCCTGTGCGCCTGTTGGGACGTAGAAAAAAGAAGGAGGGACCATGCGCGGACATTTCAAACAATGGCGGTGAAAGGTTCACGTTGGTGTGATGCGGAGGTGGAGTGTTTACTGCAGATTTGGTCGATGAAAAGATTCAAAAACAGTCGACAAGACGCACAAAAACTCCGAGGTCTACGGAAAGATCTGGAAACAAAGCCACGCATCGCCATGACGTCATCAATGCGTGTGACGTGTTACGGTGTGATGACGTATAGGCAGCAAGAAGCATTCTCCGAGGCCCAGGTAGTGTGAGTACAAACGGGCCTGGAGGGGGGGACAAGGACCCTAAAGCACGGGGCACGGGACGGAGGCACAGTGGGAGGGCGCCCTGAGTTTCACTAAAGTGTATCTTGACGGTTAAATCTAAACGGAAACTAACAGTGCAAACATTGTTCAGTAACCCTGGATCTATTTCTCTGCCTGTCTCCAGTTCATCCAGGTCACCATGAGCCTCTGAAGAGACAGAAGAGGTTCATCCAGGTCACCATGAGCCTCTGAAGAGACAGAAGAGGTTCATCCAGGTCACCATGAGCCTCTGAAGAGACAGAAGAGGTTCATCCAGGTCACCATGAGCCTCTGAAGAGACAGAAGAGGGGACACGCCGACCTTTGACCCTTATATCTCACATTAACAGCATGTTCTCTCACTGTGTATTTTTATGTTTTTAATCATTGTTATACAAACAGTTTAAAGTGTCACTTTTACATTCCATGAACAACATAACGTGTATTGTAACAAAGTAATAAACCGTAATAACCTCAGGCTGTGTAACAAACCCCTTTGTTCCTCTGTCAGCTCATAAAAGAGCGTGAAGACGCGTCCTGTACGTACAAAACTACTTTTCATCGACAAGGTAAATAAACACGTACCATCTGCAGTGACGGCTTCACGTGTCCTGTTAGGATAAAGCTCGTCGGACAGAACCCCGTGTCCCCCTCTCAGTGACTAGTTTGGTTTCTGATGTCACGACACGAGCAGGTGGAAAGTCCAGTGTCGACATATAAAAAGATCTAACCAGTAAACGGAGGATACACTATGTAACTGAAATCACACTGAATGTTTAATTGAATCTTAATTGAAACCATTCTTTACTCTGTATTGCATTTAACTTCATTAATGCAACTTAATAAAGACTCAAACAATAAAAAATCATTATGTTTGCATGGAACAATCAGAGGTTTCACCCCAAAAAATAACGTTAATGACTGTTTCAGCCGAGTATTTTTAACTTTTTTTAATGTAAGCGTGATGTTACATTCATCCATCTTCAACCTCTTGTCCCTGTCGGGGTCGTGGGGGAGTTGGAGCCGATCCCAGCTGACATCGGGCGTGAGGCGGGGTCCACCCTGGACAGGACGCCAGTCTATCACAGGACACATAGAGACGAACAGAGACAGACAACCATTCACACCTACGGGTGATTTAGAGTCATCAATGAACCCAACACCTGCACGTCTTTGGACTGTGGGAGGAAACCGGAGAACCCGGAGAAAACCCACGCAGACACGGGGACAACATGCAAACTCCACACAGACGTACGTTTCCACAGCTTTAATGTTTTCTGTCCTGCGTCGGGCTGATCGTTGAGTAGATGTGTTGTGTCTCGACCCGACAGACTTATTTTAACCCAGACCACAATCTTTTCCTCATCCTAACAAAGTTGAGCCTTTTATTATGAAGGACAGACAGGAAATGGGGTGAGAGAGAGAGAGGGGGAGACATGCAGCAAAGGGCCCAGGTCGGAGTCGAACGCACAGCCGCTGCCTCGAGGACCTTCAGCCTCTTTACATGGGGCGACTGCTCTAACCGCTGTGCCGCCCGCCGTCCAGAACAAAGTTGTTTTGATGCCTAAACCTAAGAAACGTTAGTAATCTTTGTTTGAGTTCACAACATGTTTAAAACTGCGCCTGTGGAGCGCCGAAAAGGGCGGATTGTAGCAGTTCAGACACGTTGGTATTCAACCATAGACTGTAAAAAAAAATGGACGTAGCGTCTTCGTCAAGTCCGCTCTCTCGACTTGATCCAATCGTCCTTGCCTACGGGAGTCTCCATCTTGTAGACTTTGACTCCTCACCCGTACCATGCCCCAGCACGTTTCACAGCTAAAGTCTGGTTCCTTTGACCAGTGTGAGTGCAACGGTACCGTGCCTAGTTGTGGCGCGCTTGCCGACCACGGCCCGTTTGGGAGAGGTGGGCTTTTGTAAAGCACGTTTGCACGTGTACGAGCACGAGCGTGCGCACGTGTACGAGCACGAGGCCTACGGCGGTTCTGAGGTCATTTCCTGTGCGCCTGTTGGGACGTAGAAAAAAGAAGGAGGGACCATGCGCGGACATTTCAAACAATGGCGGTGAAAGGTTCACGTTGGTGTGATGCGGAGGTGGAGTGTTTACTGCAGATTTGGTCGATGAAAAGATTCAAAAACAGTCGACAAGACGCACAAAAACTCAGAGGTCTACGGAAAGATCTGGAAACAAAGCCACGCATCGCCATGACGTCATCAATGCGTGTGACGTGTTACGGCGTGATGACGTATAGGCAGCAAGAAGCATTCTCCGAGGCCCAGGTAGTGTGAGTACAAACGGGCCTGGAGGGGGGGACAAGGAACCCTCTTGCTGTGAGGTGACAGTGCTAACCACCACACCATCATGTCACCCTTTGAGAGAATTCGTATATGTGAACTGAAACAAACTGACACAAATGTAAACTTAAAAAAGAAAAAGCTCAGACGCACAACAGTTTATTTTCAGTGTTTAATGTTTTCTGTACTTTATGACTGGAGGCTCAGAGATACATTCCTCCTCTGCTCCGGTTCGATTCCTCAGAGTATGGCTGACTTCATAAACTGAAAAGAGAGACAAATGCATTATTAAGAGTGCAATAACAAAGTGAACTGTTACACACAACTGGAAATAAATAGGTCAATTAAAGGGTTTAGTTGTAGTGTGGATAAAGGCTCCTGGATAACAACGTGCCCTGGCCTTGGTCAGTGTTGATCAGTGAACCAATCAGGCTGCAGAGCAGGGGCGTCCAATCCTGCTCCTGGAGGGCCACTGTCCTCCAACACACCTGGTTCTAATCATGTGCTCGTTATCAAGCAGCTGAAGCTCGTCACAGGTTTGAAAATCGTTAGACTCAGGTGTGTTAGAGCAGGGAGAGACCTAAAACATGCAGGACAGTGGCTACACGGTGGCGTAGTGGTTAGTGGCTCTCCCCGTGTCTGCGTGGGTTTTCTCCGGGTTCTCCGGTTTCCTCCCACAGTCCAAAGACGTGCAGGTGTTCGGTTCATTGATGAGTCTAAATCACCCGTAGGTGTGAATGGTTGTCTGTCTCTGTTCGTCTCTATGTGTCCTGTGATAGACTGGCGTCCTGTCCAGGGTGGACCCCGCCTCACGCCTGATGTCAGCTGGGATCGGCTCCACGACCCCAACAGGGACAAGCAGTTGAAGATGAATGAATGAATGAATGAATGAATGAATGCAGGACAGTGGCCCTCCAGGAGCAGGATTGGACGCCCCTGCTGTAGAGTAAACGAGTAGGTGAGCTGAACTTTATCTGCTCTGTTTCTGCAGTTGAAGAGTTGATTTGGAGTTTTAAGGAGCTGCGTGTTGCTGTCGCGTGCAGCTAAATGTAAATGCCGAACCTTTCTCTCCGTAAATGTTTTAGCAACTGTTAGTGGAAGGCTGGAAAATGTGTGGGAAAGAGCTCATGAAGGAAGCGATACACAAACACGTTTCCTCTCTTTATTGTTCCGATGAAAAATGCACATAAAAATGTTTCGGCTGATTTCTCTTCTGTTTTCTCTTTACGTGAAACATAAAATTAAGTGAAAATACAAGAGACATTTAAGAACGTGTTGCTGCGTGAAGTGCAGGATTAACGAGAACAACTCAACTCACCTGCTGGAGAGAGAAGCTGGCCACATGGCAGTCACACGGCAAACTCAGCAGATGAGCCTGAAAACGCTCTGATGACACAGGAAGCAAACATTCACACCCTGAACTCAGTCGACTTAACCCAGAATGAGTCTCATTATATTACTGTATATGAAGTATACAGTAAACGGTCACAAAAAGATGCAAATTGACTAAAAATAGATGCAAAACAATAACAAAGACAAACAAAACAACTCAAAATGGGCCTAAAAATGACCACAAATAGAAATAAAATGTCCACAAAACACCAAAGAGTGGACTGGGTGTGTTGTTCCTACGTAGAAAGAGTAGGGGGGTGCTCTCGCAGCTCTGTGTTTATAATACGTAACGTTATTAAAGAAAGGTTCTTACCTCAAATTGTACCAAACGGAGAACCTCGCCCACAGAAAGTGAAAGTGAGTGTAACAAACCCCCTCTGATTTTAGGGTGAAGTGTTCCTTTAAGTGCAGTACTGGGGTAAATGGACTTTGTTACCCCCCACCCCTGTATGTCGTGTGAACGTCGTGTGAACGTCGTGTGAACGTCGTGTGAACGTCGTGTGAACGTCGTGTGAACGTCGTGTGAACGTCGGTCTCCGTACCTCTGAGGATCTGAAGTTTCGTCAGGACGGTCACGAACTCGTCGTAGTCGATCCCATCTTTGGAGTGATGCTCCTGCCACAGGACTCTGAAGGATTCGTCGTCTAAGTGGAACTCTGAAGACAAACACCCATGAAAAGCAAATGAATGACCTTTTTCTAGCTTATTTCTAAATCCAGCGTTCTCTCATGACTACGTGTGCAGATGACTGGGCTTTGGCTTCCCTCTGTGTCCGCTGGATGCCAAACGCTGCTCACCTGCACACTCTGACGTGACACAGAGTTGATTCAAAGATGTGATGTCTTACCACGGCCAGACAGAGCCTTTCTCATCTGGGTTTGAGTGACGGAGGGGGGGTTCCTCCTCTCGTAGCTCTCCAAGTACTCCCTCCTGGTGGCAGCCACGTAGTGCTCCAGTTTGAAGACCTCCACCGCATCCAGGTCTCCGGTCTTGTCCGCCTGAAAGTGCTGGTTAAAGAATGAAAACCTCGAGCTCTTCACGACACCTGAACGCATAACGGCTCCTGTTAAAGCCAAATGGACACATCGTGATCGCTGCAGAACTTTCTTGTTGTTTAAAGCTCTTTTTTCTATCTATCTCTCCTTCAGCCTCTTATCCGGGGTCGGGTCTCGGGGCAGCAGCTTTAGCAGGGGACCCCAAACTTCCCTTTCCCGGGCCACATTAACCAGCTCTAACTGGGGGATCCTGAGGCGTTCCCAGGCCAGTGTGGAGATCTAATCTCTCCACCTGGTCCTGGGTCTTCCCCGAGGCCTCCTCCCAGCTGGACGTGCCTGGAACACCTCCCTAGGGAGGCGCCCAGGGTTCATCCTTACCAGATGATCCTGAACCACCTCAACTGGCTCCTTTCAACGCAAAGCAGCAGCGGCTCTACTCCGAGTTCCTCACGGATGCTGAACTTCTCCCCCTCTCTCTAAGGGAGACTCCAGACCCCCTCCTGAGGAAGCACATTTCAGACGCTTGGACCTGGACCTGGTTCTTTGGGTCCTGACCTGGACCTGGTTCTTTGGGTCCTGACCCAGCTTTCATGACCACAGGTGAGGGTAGGAACCAGGACTGAGCGGTAGATCCAGAGCTTTGTCTTCCTCAGCTCTCTTTTCATCACAACGGTGCGGTAGAGCGACTGCAGCTCCGCCCCCGCTGCTCCGATTCTCCGGCCAAACTCACGCTCCATCGTCCCCTCACTCGTGAACAAGATCCCGAGGTACTTGAACTCCTTCACTTGGGGTCAGGACTCATTCCCTACCTGGAATAACAACCCACCGGTTTCCTGCTAAGAGCCACGGCCTCAGATTTAGAGGTGCTGATCCTCATCCCGGACGTTTCACACTTGGGATATCTGTCTGTCTGTCTAGCTCATTCTTTTACGTATTTCTGTACCATGGTGTGGCTTAATATCATGTCTGACCTTCACGATTCAAGTAATGTTTAAATACAAGATAGGCTTTTATTTTTTTCAATTGTGCAGTTGGAAAAACATCATGACGTCCATATCGTGATGAATTGTGTGTTATTAAATCAGTGAAGTTTAAACCAGGAGGGGACGCTTGCTCTGGAAGTCTTGATGAACTGTGAGCACTTGCAAATTTCGTGATTCTGCGATGAAGTCGGGACATTTGGATTCAGCCTGAGGGGTTTGCAAAGGATACATCCATGAGAGTCAGCAGGAGGCGGGCTGTCCTGAGACTCAGGGCTAAACGTAGGGAAAAAAAATACAATCATGAGTGTAAATATGTCTCTCTCAGACGTTGCTGTTGTGAAAGCTGGGCTATGAAGTTTTTCTCCATTCAGCACAATTTCATTTAAAGTGAAATTACGTCGTTAAATCATCCTGTGGTCTTTTTCGACACTTGCATACATCAAATAAGCCATGGAGACATGAACTGTTAACAGAGAAATCCAGGAGAGATGCTAACAGCCGGACGTGGCTAACAGTGATTAGCTCGGGGCAGCACGGTGAAGGCATTCAAAGGTCTTTTTTAACCACTAATGCTGCTGAAAATAACAGCAAACCTCTGCAGCAGCATGAGAAGAGTCCCTACACACAAAACAAAGCACCAATGGGCTCCTTCCTTTGGGATTGACTTTGCTAATCCACTGTAATGGACTTTACTATGAGAGGAGCTGGTACAGGGGCCAGTAGGTAAGTCTTTAAAACACTCTTTAATAAACTCTGGCTTCACTAACTACGCTGTTGCTGCTTTGTTGTGTGTGTAGGGACTCTTCTCATGCTGCTGCAGAGGTTTGCTGTTATTTTCAGCAGCATTAGTGCTTAAAGAAGACCTTTGAATGCCTTCACCGTGCTGCCCCGAGCTAATCACTGTTAGCCACGTCCAGCTGTTAGTGACTCTCCTGGATTTCTCAGTTAATAGTTGTTGTCTCGATGGATTATTTGATGAATGTAAGTGTCGACTTACTTTCACTTCACACTAAATGACAATCGCTGTTCCAAGGAAGCATGTTAGCCTCATGTTAAGTGTCTGTAGCTACTTAGAGCCTTGAATCACATGATGATGTGGACGGTTGAAATAAACGACTAGCACTCGTACAGCTGACTGTATGAAAGGACGGGCTGAGGACAGAAAACCATGTCATCTTTAACGTTAGTGGAAAATAAACTGACATTTGCCACGAAATGAGTATCCGCCGGCGTTCAGCTTCACAAGAAGACTTTCAGCGTTCAGCATCTGTTGGAAACAAGGACAGGTACAGTTACAGGAATGGTGATCTGCTTCACACAACACGTAGTGACATGATAACTCTAAACATACTGGCAGGGACTTCTGTCCTTTCTTTCTGGGCTCCAAAACTAATAATCAAGCTGCTGGTAGAGTTTTCAGTGTCAATTGCAGATTGCATCTTTCAGGTAAACGAGGCCGTACACTAATCTACAGCAGGTTTCCTGACGCTCAACTCGACCAAATGACCCAAAAATAAAACCCTCTGGGTTTTTTTAATTTTTTTTTATGTATTAAACGTATTTCTTCCACTTAGGGCGCACTCGCACTGTCCATCCGTACCGTGCCCCAGCACCTTTCAAAGTCTAAAGTCTAGTTCGTTTTACCAGTGTGAGTGCAACCGTACCGTGCCTAGGAGCGGCATGCTTGCCGTCCACGGCCCGTTTGGGAGAGGTGGGCTTTAGTAAAGCACATTTGCACATGCACGAGCGTGCGCACGTGTACAAGCACGAGGCCTACGTCGGCTCTGAGGTCATTTCCTGTGCGCCTGTTGGGACGTAGAAAAAAGGAGGGACAATGCGCCGACATTTCAAACAGGTTCACGTTGGTGTGATGCGGAGGTGGAGTGTTTACTGCAGATTTGGTCGATGAAAAGATTCAAAAACAGTCGACAAGACGCACAAAAACTCAGAGGTCTACGGAAAGATCTGGAAACAAAGCCACGCATCGCCATGACGTCATCAATGCGTGTGACGTGTTACGGCGTGATGACGTATAGGCAGCAAGAAGCATTCTCCGAGGCCCAGGTAGTGTGAGTACAAACGGGCCTGGAGGGGGGGACAAGGACCCTAAAGCACGGGGCACGGGATGGACGCACAGTGGGAGTGCGACCTTATTCTCCAATTTGGACCATCCGGTTCCTCTTACTGTGTTTTTGAACCGGTTAAATGTCCATCAGAAGCTTCACAGAGGCCCTCACCACCCAGGGAGTCACTGGTGCAGTTAGAGGACATGATCCCTCACCGGCTTCCCACTTTTAGCCCGCATGTTCACCCCGACGACGAGCCCTTTACTTACTACAAGTATTGTAGCAATACAATTAAAGTAAAGATTTGTTTACACTTACAGAACACTTAGAACACTTACATCAGGCCTGCTGTCTTCCTGTGAAAGAAAAGAAAAAAGATGATATGTAAAGACAGATACGCAGAGAAAAATCATTTCCACTATCAAAATAAAACTTTTTCCCATCAAGAAGGTGTCCATCACTTACTGATACACACTTTTCCTCAGGGAATGAGTAACACTCCAGCTCCCTTGGCCAGGAAACACCAATACTGTTCATCAACCCCTCACAGCCCCGTCTGGCCCTCTCACAGAAAGACCGGCAGGGCCGCTGCACTTCCCCTGCCACACACTGGGGGGCGTACACCATACACACGAACATGCGGATGTCCAGTGAGCACATAGTTTCCACCATGGAGTTGAAAAAGGACATCTTTGCGACCGCTTCTCTTTGACTTGTGTGTCCCAGAAGGTTTGGAGTGATGGTCTGGTTGTAGGAGAGGCCCTGGCACATCGGGATGGTGATGGGCTCACAGACGCCCCCGCTGCTGCCCACTCCGTACTGGAACAAGAACCAAGTGCACAGGGTCACGCCGAGGCTAATTTCCTTTGGACAGGCCTGTGCTGCCTTTTTTAAAAACATCTGGACTCTGGACTTTCATAGCAGCTGGCGATGAACAATAAAAAACCTGGCATGCTCGCGGGACACCGGTAGATGCGTTCCTGTGACCACCGGAGACTGTGGCGAAGCGTGTGGGGCTACAGATGATGTATTGGAACTTTTATAGACAAATCTGGCGTGCAGTTCGTGTGTTCGCTATATAACTGCCATTACTGCGGTGGCGTCTTCCTCCAGTATGCGCGCGATTGAATGGGTCATGCTGTCATAAGTTTACCTTTTCTACTTTTACCTGTACTTTTTATGCTGCATCACATTTGACAACGATGTCGAGGGAGTCGGGAAGAACCTGCGCAAATCTCTGCTGCTGCAACAGCAGTGGGAAACTTCAACTTTGGAAACAAACTGAATGTGAACCACGCAAATCTTTACCTCATGAAGAGCGCCCCGTCTGAGGCCGTACGGTCTACAGGGATTCAAACCTTTTCCTCATGAAGAGCGCCCCCGTCTGAGGCCGTACGGTCTACAGGGATTCAAACCTTTTCCTCATGAAGAGTGCCCCTGTCTGAGGCTGTATGGTCTACATGGATTCCCTGGGCGTGCAGATTTTCTCCAGAAGTGGATCAAGAACATTAACAGAGGAGTCTTTGTTCCCAGCAGCAACAGACGCTCAGTTCTGGTTCACACTGGTCAAACTCACAGTGAGGAGCATGAGGCTGCAGCTAAGCTAACACTGCTTAGACGCCTCTATCAAAGCCCCCGTGGCCACACACAGTAAACTGACACAGAGTAAATGGACTCAATGTGGTGTTACATATATCGTAAGTTTCTCTAACTAAGGCGACCTAATGACCACAATGAAAACGTCAAGTATCTGAGTTAATCAGTGAGTTGAAGTTTCCCACTGCTGTTGGAGCAGCAGAGGATTGCACAGGTTCTTCCCGACCTTCTAGACATCGTTGTAAAAAGTAATGCTGCATAAAAGGCTGATTTCCTGTTGCCAGTAGGCGGCGCTGTGGCTTTGAGACTATATTGGAATACATGTCTTCAGGCTGGGACTCTTATCAAGCATGATGTAAACATGTATGTGCACAATGTACATTAGAGTAACACTTATTTTCTGTTTTATGGCGAAACGCACAAAGTGGCCACCACAACATTAGTCAAACATGCATTTTCAAAAAGAAGCATACTTACATGTTCGCAGGACTCTGTGGTAAAAGCTTCACACTTTAGGGATTCTGGCCAATCTAAACCAAACTTATTCATCAGTGGTTCACAGCCAGACCGCGCATGCTCGCAGAGCGTTCTGCAGGGAGGTCGAGGCGTTCCTGACACGCACTCAGGAGTGTAGACGGAGCACAAAAAAGTCTTCAGATAAGGGGAGCACTGCACTTTTACAAGGGGATAAAACTGATTTATTTCCACGCCTATGTCCTCCTGAGCTTTGTGGCCCAGGGAGTTGGGCAGGACGGTCTCGGTGTAGGGCAGGTCTACGCAGAGAGGAACAGTGATTGCTTCACATGTTCCAGAGGATGTCTGAGTAAAACTGTCGTGACTCTGGAAGAACAGAAACATAAGTCAGTGCAATTTGACTCATTCAGACACATGTACAGTCCCTGCCCCTTTTGCTTTTGGTAGTAAAAACTTGACGTTATGCAACAATTAGTCTGTCTGTCCTAGAACTGTCTGCGGGAGACAAGTTATTCTGCTTTGCATAATGTCCACTACAGCAAACTACAACTCCTAGACAAATAACCAAGTCCAGTTGCGTTTGACTGAAATTGCTTTGAGGACAAACTGCAACTGTTTATCATTTACTTTTAGCTTAGCATTGGAACTGTTTAGCGTGAGATACCTTGTATCTAATTCTATGAAATGAGCTCTACAAATGTATGTAGTTTATCATTAAGAGTGGCTTCTAAGACATAAACAACCTTGTGAACATCTCATGTCAGCAGACTTACGAGTTCACAGGACTCTGTGGTAAAAGCTTCACACTTTAGGGATTCTGGCCACGGGACGCCAAACCTTGACATCAATGATCCACAGCCGGCTCTCGCCTTCTCGCAGAGCGTTCTGCAGGGAGGTTGAGGTTTTCCTGACACACACTTAGGAGTGTAGATGGAGCACAAGAAAGGCTTCAGATCAGGGGAGCATCCCACTTTTATAAGTGGTGCAAACGTCTGTATTGCCAAGCCTGCGTCCTCCTGAGTTGTGTGGCCCAGATTGTTGGGCAGGACAGTCTCGGAGTAAGGCATATCTGTGCAGGTGGGGACAGTGATCGTCTGACATGTTGCAGGGGGGGTTGGGATTACACTGGCGACTGGACCCTGGAAGAACAGAAACATACCACTGTTACTTCTGTAGTTTTCACCAAACACACCTGCACACATTTTTTTTTCGTTTGCACGGTGCCAAAAAACTTCAACCAGGATTTGTCTGCCCCCTAATGGGACACTGGCCTTCTGGTTTTCCATACTTTGCTGGTGGTGCACATATTTTAATTTGCACCTCTACGGAAATGATCCTTCCGCAGGTTCACCTCGTAAACTCTACCTTACTCTACGTAGATGGTCAAGCTTGATCGTCCTCTCGAGGTGACGTTATAGAAAAATACTCCTCCTCGAGTTGGATGAGTAGATTGATACAGCACCACTCTGTTATGGGTTAAATATGTAGCTACCGCCAGAAGGTGATTAGCTTAGCATAAAGAGTGGAAAGAGGGTGAAACCAAACTCCACCTACAGTAGCTGATACTTCTAAAACATGCTCTTTGCGTTAAGCACGGTCAACAAAGTGAGAAGTTCATGATACCTACCTGCACACAGTTGGACTGTGGTAAAGTGTCACACCGGAGCCTCGTCGGCCAGACCAACCTCTTCGTCTTGAGGGTAGACTCGCAGTCTGTCTTGACCTTCTCACAGAGCGCTCTGCATGGCTTCTTCCGGGTGTCATCCTCCGAACCGCACTCGGGCACAACGACGCGACACATGAGTATGCCGACGTTCTGTGAACAAGCAGTCTCCACAATCTGACCGGCATCCCGCAGGCTATAGCCGGCCGCTCCAGTCGGATAGGAGCTGGTTGTGTATCCCACACCTTGACAAAAGCTGGATGTTACAGTCTTGCAGCTCGGCTTGCTTTGTGCCTCAGCCGAGCGCTGATGAGACAGCAGCAAACCCAAAACAACCAAGACCAAAGGCTTCATCGTGGCTCTCAGTAAATCTCTCACACTGTCCTGTGCTGTTTGAAAAAGCTTGTGGAGGGTTTGATACCAGTGTGTCTCTGCTGCTCTGCGCAGGAGGTGGAGTAGGAGTCCACGAATGGAGTCTCTACAAACAAGGCACTGATTTAGGACCACTGGTAAGGTCTCGCATCAACAGGATGCTCACCACAACACGAGAGCCAAACTGGTCCCAGAGCAGCAGCCCTATTCTGAGACTCCAGAGCTTTGTGAGAAGCGCCACATCTGGTTGTGATTGAGAGCTTTCTGAAGAACCTGGGGGCAAGAATTAGTTGCACAAAGGCTGGCTCCATAGAGCTGATCTCTGGATGGAAAGTATTTCAACACCAATATCCAGAAAACAAGTGTCAACATGCGATTTTAAAACCCGCCCCCCCCCGGGTCTCTGGAGATTTGAAATAAAGACTTGATGTCCTGAATCACCATGTGGCATGATGGTTGTTTACACGGTAAACAGGATTAGTGGATTCTCTCTATAAAGACAGCAGTGAGAGAGAAGAGAGAGTACTTCATTTCACTCCAAATGTTTTGGTGGCATCTCGGCACGCTCAACTGCCATCTCGGTCGATCACACGTCGGGTTACATCAAATCGATTGTTGCGGAGATTGGCTGCGAGTAAAACAATACAAATCTTGTTTTTAAAGTTCTGGGTACGAAAAGGATCAAACGTAGATATCTTTTGACTGGAGAAGTTTGGTATCGGGTTCTTTTGGTCGATCAAAAACACTGTTTTAATTAACCCGATTGAGACCCGAGGGGCGCTGGCGATCTTGGCGGACATTACTGTCTTTCAGAGGCTGTAGTGGGCTCCTTTTTTAAAGCTAGAGAGAAGATATCGGTATCAAATCTAACAAGACCACATAAGGAATCCAATCATGTGCTATCTTGTTGGGAAGTTCGCGAAAATAACGCTCTATTAGGGCTGGGCAATTCCTGTCCCCGGAGCACCACTGGTCCTGCATGTTTTAGGTTTCTCTCTGCTCCAACACTCATGATTCTCACTCATGAGTTGCTCGTTATCAAGCAGCTGAAGCTTGTCACAGTTTGATTATTGTTAGACTCAGATGTGTTAGGGTAGGGAGAAACTTAAAACATGCAGGACAGTGGCTCTCCAGGAGCAGAATTGTCCACCCCTGCTCTAGGTTGAGCGGGGGAAGAAGTGACGTGGCAATTTCCAGAGGGTTAGGGTTAATTTTTGACTGTTTAAATGTGTTGTAATGTAACTCCAGCCATTGACTCTTTCACATCAAAATGTATCAATGTATGCATATGATGGTGTGTTATTTGTACTATGACACTTTCCCCAAAATTTGTATTTATTTAAAAGACAATTTATCACCTTGTTTAACAGCATCGCAATAGACCGCAATGTATTAATGGTAACCAATGTATTATGATCTTGCAAATACACAGCTACATAAAATAAGGTTCAATTAATTTGGTACATACAGCATTTCATGACAAACATGATCTTTAGGTGAGTCCTGATAATCCTCAAAGTTTATGGAAGCAGATCTGAGACATGTTTCCCATCATGAAGCGTTCCAGTGCAGGAAAACATGAACTCCTTCAGGCAAAGAAAAATATATCCGAGGTTGTCCAGCAAAAAAAAAAATCAATAAAAACAAATGTTCCCTTAATGTTCATAATTCAATATCTCTAAAAACAAAGGCTGATCTCAAGACAGGGTTCCTTGTGTTGTTTAAAAGAGAACTAGACTTTCGTAATATTGAGTTCTTTCTCAAAAAGGAAGTGTGACAGTTTGGACTTCCTCCTCCTCATCCACGCGCCTTCAGAGCCACCAGCACAAAGTTTCTCGGAGAAAAGTTTGCGTCAAAGAGAGGAACCAGCTGACTGTCGGCACCTGCAGAGAGAAAAGGCTTCAGTTAAAGAGTTTAAGGCGACTTCAGACCAAAGATTCACGATGAGACGAGTTTAAACTTGCAGCTGCTCGCAGTGTTGAGGTCTGCAGCGTTCTGAAACCTGCCAGTTCACACCGGTGAGACGGTGTATCATCTCCACAGCAGTGCCTTTGTGTACTTCCGTTCTGACTTTTGTTACTATTTTATAGCATTATAAAGTATAAATGAGGACGGAAATATAATCAAAATATAAAGAAAATATCGTTTCATTTCCCTGATTAACCACTTTGTTCTTGAAAAACAGCACTCCCTCTCTTCGTTTACTCTCTAGCTCTTATTCTATCTCTCTCTCCGTCTCTTTGTCTTTCTCTCTCTCGTTAAGCCTCCGTCCAAAACTTACATTTTGACCAGCTGACAGTTCATGACTGACTTGAGCAGCAGAAACGGGTGACGTGTTTTACGTTTCACAACCAGCCAGAAACTTGAGGAGCTGAGTCGCAGGAGACAACATCAGTTCACACCGCTGCAACTTTTTGCCCACAACGTTCTAAAACGGTTTGTCTCGTCGCAAATTTTTGGTCTGAACTGGGCTTAAGGTATAAGTCCGGCAAAAATGGACCCTATGATCTTTTTTCGGCATGAAAATCCATCTAATAAACCAAGGAGACAGTTTTTTCCGTTGATCAATCATGAATAGAGAATGCCCGGAAAGACGCTCACAGCCCCAAAGGGCTCACACTGATCAGCTCGGGGCGGGGCGCTGCTCAAACTGACACCAAACCTCTGCAGTAGCATGATAACCAGCTTTAACCAGCGGTTTTTAGTGCTGCCACGGTTATACGGCGGCTCACTCACCGTTCTCCTGCAGGTAGATCATCCTGTCCAGGAGCACCAGCGTCTCCACCACAGGAGCCAGCAGCAGGGCCAGGCTGAAGTAGACCACCACCCTGCCCTGCTGCTTCAGCATGGCCTCCACCCGCTCCGGGTCCAGAGGCAAACCAGGAGGCAGGCCGACCCGAGCCAGACCCAGACGGGCGTACCTGAAATGTAGACAGAGAGGGGACGTTATCATTGATAATCAGATGGTGGTCTGTATTTACCTCAGCTTGGAAACAGACTTAAATAAGAGTTTATTACTTATTTATTCTGATTTATAAGGAGAATAAAATCACTTTTCCCCATACATTTTTGCTTGATGAATGATTTAAATTAGCCGTTATATAAGTTGACGATCAACAACTTCAGACTTTAAGTTCAAACTGTGAAAAAAACAAACACAATAACTGTGATTTTTTTTGGACAACTTTACGAAACTTCCTCGACAAACCAATAATATTTAAACCTCAGACGTGTCAGACGGTAAAACTGGCGACTCACTCTGTAAATGGTAGTAAGTGAGCTTTCTTTATGGTCTGGATTCCTGCCCTGCGCAGATCCGGCCTCGCCTCCCTGACGAAGGTCTCCAGCGTTGCCCGGTAACAGTGCGTCCTCAGCAGCTCGCTTTCCTCCCGAAGCCTCCGTACGTAGTCCTCGATAGCATGACACGCCCCCTCCCGCGCCTTATAGGACAGCTGGTGTCCCGGCAGCGCCCGCACCCAGGAGCTCATCGGGTAGCCAAACTCTGAGGGCTGTGCGTCCAGACCCGGTGTGTGTGGCGCTTCGACCAGCCCTGGGGGGGTGGGGTTTTCTTTGGTCGTGATTTTCATGTAGCAGCACGCCACGGAGGTGATGCCGCGTACATGTGGACAGTTGACGAAGTGGCGGAGCAGGGTGGCGCTGAGGTCGCCGCAGGCGTGGAGCCCTGTGAGGACAAAGTCTGGATGTCTCTGTCTGTGTTCCTCAGGACGTGCGCCCTCCTGGCACGCACACGGGGGGCAGCAGCTCCCAGCACGTTGCTCGTCGTCTGACTCGTTTAAGTGGCGTTGTGACGTCGACGCAGAGTCCTGTGAGTCTGTGGAGCCACGACGTGATGGAGTCTGGACCGAGTGAGGAGGACCCTGACGCTCACAGCCCCGCGGCCTCTTTTTGCTGGGTCCAGATGGAGTCCGGGGACCTTTGGTGACACAATCTGCGACACTCAGCTGCTTGATGAAGGCCTCCCATGATTCCTTGGGGTTTACCCAGCCTGCCACATGGCGGGGAGACGACTGCGATACCGGGACCAGAGAGGAGCCGTTCTAGGAGGAAGCGAATGTTTATTAGCTTATGTGTTGATGGTTTGATAACGCATAAGATAAAGCACTTTAAAGGTAAAATACATCTGCAGCGAGGAGTCTCTAAGGGCGCCCCGTGCTTTAGGGTCCTTGTCCCCCCCTCCAGGCCCGTTTGTACTCACACTACCTGGGCCTCGGAGAATGCTTCTTGCTGCCTATACGTCATCACGCCGTAACACGTCACACGCATTGATGACGTCATGGCGATGCGTGGCTTTGTTTACAAATCTTTCCGTAGACCTCGGAGTTTTTGTGCGTCTTGTCGACTGTTTTTGAATCTTTTCGTCAACCAAATCTGCAGTAAACACTCCACCTCCGCATCACACCAACGTGAACCTTTCACCGCCATTGTTTGAAATGTCCGCGCATGGTCCCTCCTTCTTTTTTCTACGTCCCAACAGGCGCACAGGAAATGACCTCAGAACCGCCGTAGGCCTCGTACTCGTACACCTGCACGTGCTCACGCTCGTGCTCGTACACGTGCAAATGTGCTTACGGTACGGTTGCACTGACACTGGTCAAAGGAACTAGACTATAGCCGTAAAACCAGTTTGGGCACGGTAAGGAGGGACAGTGTGAGTGCGCCCTAACTCAAAACGGTGACAAAAGACGGATAGATTCTGTCAACTTACTTCCTTCAGTGTTCATCGTTCAGGAGTTTTTACAGTTAAACACTGAATAAAACAGCTTTGTGTTAAAAAAACATTTCTTTAGCGCTGTTAGGCTCGTCGGGCTGAGCCGCCACTAACGTTGTTGTTTCTCTGATAACTTCAGATCCAGACGTCTAATGACTAAAACCCTCCATCCGCTTCAAACATAGAGTTAAAAAGCAACAGTATCTAACGAGTGTTTGGTGAAAATGTGTCTTAAAAACTGGATAAAAAGACAATTTTCGACGCTTGGAACATGTGACACTGCTGACAGGTGTTCAAATGTAACGTGTTACCCTGAGTAAAATGACAAATTTCTCTGGTTTGAACATTGTCGCAAACATCTGGAATAATGCGAGTACTAAATTACATATATAACCTTTATGAAATGACTAATGGATGTGAAAGGTGTCCCTCAAAGTGACAAACCAACAAATACCAAAAAAAAGCTCTGATGTTTGGCTTTTTTCGATGCGTTGAAAGTAACTTTGACAGTTTGAACGCTCTTTGAAAAGCACCAACCTTTCTCTGCTTCTCCTTCTCCAGGGCCCACAACAACTCTGCGTCAAACTTGGACGCCATAGCAACCAGGGTGCGATCGGCCTCAATGGCGGTAACGGACAGTCCGAGCCCGAAGGACAGGAAACGAGTCAGGTGACCCTGTTGAGAACAGAGTGGGGTAAAACTCACCGTGAACACACACACACACACACACACACACACACACACACACACACACACACACACACACACACACACACACACACACACACACACACACACACACACACACACACAGTCTTGCTGCTACAAATACTCACTAGAGCACCAAAAGTGGATTCATCCGCCGCTAAAAATAGTCCCTAACAAATTCACTGTTTCCTGCTGTTTGTTCAATACAAACTACAACGAAATGACTTTAAAAAATGATATTTTTTTAAAAGTTTTCTGTCTTGTAATGTGTTGATAATTAAAAAGATATACAGTATCATAGTATCAGCCTTACTTAATCAAGTTTTAGTTGCTTAAATTAACCTTAATCATAGTTTATTTGCACAAACACAATCTCACATAGCTGTTTTTTTGCACATTTAAGGAAAAGATATGGGTAATAAGGGAATAGAATAATACCTGTCCAGAACCCACATCCACCACACTGTTGCAGTCGGTCTGGGCACAGAGCTGTTTCACCAGCTGGGATAAAAAAACAAACAGATTAAACAGAGTAAACAGAGAAACAAGTCACTAACTAAACAGCAGTGAAGTAAACAAGCCCGTACCGCGCCCAGCTTGCGGATCTCGTGCTGTTTCTTGGGTTTGACGTGTTTCCTGAATATGTGTCCCAGCAGCGAGCTCTGACTTTGGTTCTCCAGAAACTCCTCTGGCTTCACCGCGTCGGCTGCTGACCCGGCCCGCTGCCGCTCCCGCCCGCTCTCTCTGGGAAACGCCAGAGCGTGAGCTGTAGCACGAAACGCCAGGAGCGACAGAGGCCACGCTGAAGGATATCTGTGACGACAAAGTCAAAGAATCAGACTGTCAGAGAAGATCCACATTAGTCATTTCATCAGCTGTTTTGGACTATGAACTGATCTGCTGCCTGTGATAAGTCTGCACTAAAAACATATTCCTTATTTGAGACTAACTATTCCTGTAGTTCCCTCATCCAAGGAGATACTGCACGGGCCTAACTCTTAAAATGTTGTTGAAAAAAACACAAAACAACCACAAAGAGATGCAAAATGACTGAAAATAGATGCAAAACCACCACAAAAAGATGCAAAACCACCACAAAAAGATGCAAAATGTCTAAACACAGATGCAAAACCACCACATAAAGACTAAAATGGATGTAAAATGTGTGTGGACTCTGGATTTTGTGTGTCTTGTTCCTAATTTTTTTAACTTGCAGTCTAGCCGTACCTCCTGTCTCTGTGTGCATCATCCAGTAACAGGTCTGCGATCTGTGGATACGACAGGTCCTGCAGCGCGGGCTGCCAGCTGCTGGGTAACGTGTTCCAGAGATCCTCAGTGAAGAACTCCTGAAGGGGAAACAGCAAAGAGACAGATCTTAGAGAAACCTCAAAAAGGATCTTCAGCCTCTTGTCCCTGTCGGGGTCTCGGGGGGCTGGAGCTGATCCCAGCTGACATCGGGCGTGAGGCGGGGTCCACCCTGGACAGGACGCCAGTCTATCACAGGACACACAGAGACGAACAGAGACAGACAACCATTCACACCTACGGGTGATTTAGAGTCATCAATGAACCGAACACCTGCACGTCTTTGGACTGTGGGAGGAAACCGGAGAACCCGGAGAAAACCCACGCAGACACGGGGACAACATGCAAACGCCGCACAGAAGGGCCCCAGCCGGGATTCAAACCTGGAATCCTCTTGTTGTGAGGCGACAGTGCTGACCACCACACACCGCCTTTCCATACAGGTAGGTCTTCAAATGTGTTTACCAGAGATGAGCTCATAAGTGTCCTGGAAATAAGTCGTTCAGTGTGAAAAAGGCCAAATTAATAATCCAGTAAATACAAAATTGGATGATTTCTTCAGTCAAAAAGTATTTTTATGCTCTTTTCCTCCTGCATGCAGCAGGTGAGTGCATGTTTGACTGCTGTGCATCAGTGCTGCAGCTGATTGATGTGATTTACTGGAGATTAAAGAGAAAGGGCAGAGGTGGAAGAAGTGTTTGGATCCTTCAGGTGTTAAAACCACACTGTGGAAATACTCCGCTGCAAGTGAAACAAACCAAGTGTACGAGTGTTATCAGCAACGTTTACTCAAAGTTATTAAAGTAACAGCATGTGTAGTGCAGTAAAACTTTCCCTGTCAGTGTTTTATTATTAAACATGTGTATGGGTGGATATTCCTGCTGCATTTTATATAATGTCAGGCAGTTTAATCTGCAGCAGTGCATCATATTTTATTTTTTTTTTAGGTTTTCAGCCTTAAAAACATGAAAAAAACAGCTTTTCAAGGTCAAATTCAAGCACTTTCAAGGGCCATTTTCAAGCTTTTCCAGCACTATACACTTATGGTAAATTTCAGATTGCTACAATTACAAATAGATATTGAAAATGAATATTGCACCTTTCATTTGTTCCATTCAAATCCCGTTAAAAGAGATGTTATTACACTATAAACACCACAAATGTTTCGTAATACCAGAAGGATAACAAATGAAAAATACAGTATATTTCTATTCTTTAGCTATTTATAAGAAATGCAGATACAATTTCAAGCACTTTATTCAAAATTCAAGCCTTTTTTAAGGATTTCAAGCCCCGGTACGAACGCTGTTTGAGACCAGTTAGCCGACCCAAGAAGCTTCTTTAATTTCATTTTGGTTGATTAAAAGTTTCTATTTGGGTGAAAACATCAGAGTTACAGAGTTTAGCAGTTCAGAGTCTTGTTAATTCAGTTTTTCAGAATTGTGCATAATTTACATTTTTGTGTGTTTACACTGGAGAAAAACTGAAACACAGCATCCAGGAAATGTCACAAATGCAGATTAAATGTTAGAAATTAAATATTCTGTGTAATACTGCAAATATATAAGTATTACACTTTCACCAGTGGACCAGAGGCTCATCAGTATCGTGTATAAGTGAATTAACAGACATTAATTAAAATAAAGATCCTTAAAGTAGAAGTTTAAAGCTGCATAACATGGAAACACTCATCTCACAGATGCACATGAGTGGTGGACACATGATCTGACTTTAAATGTGCATAATAACGACCTGTTGTCATGGAAACCAAGTTGCCAAGGCAGCTTCTCTTTTCTTTTTTAAAAACCACTTAATTTATAAACCAAAACAAGACTTCACAGTTCCAACAAAGCCAGGCTGAACCGGGAAAGGCTGCGGGCTGTAACACGGGCTGTAACACGGGCTGTAACACGGGCTGTCACCTTTACGCACAATTATAAAGGAGTCGGACACTTCGCTGTACTGGGACAGGAAGGCGGTGAGTCTCTCTGCCAGGTCTCTCTGCTGCTGTGCTGAGAGGCTGCATGTAAACATCTCCACATCTCCAGCTGCTAGCATGGGGCTACGAGGCGAGCTAATGCTAACCGGAACTAGCTTCTTAATGCCACCTTATGTTTCCAGTTAAGACCAAGAGTATCTAAAACACACTCGCTAACTTTAAGTACTTAAAATCTGTGTTTAAAACGCATTTCTCCTGCTTTTCGTGACACGGAAACGCTAGTTGTTGTGATTAGCCGTTAGCATCGCGATAACTGCTTCCGTTCACATGTGGGATGCGTTCAGGTGCCTCCCGTAAATCAGGGTTGCGCTCGTTTCTATGTTGACGTCAGGTAACTATTAGTTACAGTTGGTATTACTCAATCAATTTTACCAAATAAAGATCTATTAGAGATGGTCTAATACTGGTTTACCACACTCTGTGGACCAGTGTTAAGTCAGTTTGATATTCAACATTTATTTGATTTTGCAAAGTAAAATCATAAAAAAATATATATATATTATTAAAGAAAAAGCCCTGTGGTACATGAGGAATATTGGTCTTTATGTTGGAGAAGTAGTTTGACATAATTGAATGAAATGGTTTGATTGCATAGCAGTTTTTTATTCTGAATATCAAATGAATGTTGAATATCAAACTGACTGAATACTAATCTTTCCGGCTGTCCCTGAAGGCAGCATAACCCGGATATTGACAGTTTATGAGCCGGAAGTAGCGGTTGGTCCAGAGAGTGCAGCAGGTCTGGCTTGCCTTTTTTGTTAAATAAAAGTTATTTTCAGGGGTTTTTCATAATAAAAAATCCATCGGTATCAAACTAAAACACGGTTAGCCGAAATGTGACGTAAAGAGACAACCATATTTAGCCACCGCGGGGTTACTATAGCAACGGTTAGCATGAGCGAGCTAACGACAATATCCGTGTTGGCTAAATGTCAACAGCGAGCGTCTGGTTTGCATTGTTTTTTAAATAACGAGCTAAAAATGACATTAAATGTGTGGTTAATGTGTTTTTACACATTTAAGTAAATACAGCCCACTTTAGAAAACTGCCCGTTACCCCCTAAATTATCATATTTCCCTTTGTGCCTTGGTGGTGTAAATTAGAAACAATAATAATAAAAAAAACAAATTTCTTTATTTGATTTTTGCAGACAGGCAAATAAAAGTACAACAGTTGCTGCTGTATCTGCTTCAAAGTGGAAAATAAAAATAAAATCCCCAACAAGAGGCTTAAAAGTGTAAAATAAATATAAAAACCCAACAAGAGGCTTAAAAGTGTAAAATAAAAAACCCAACAATAGGCTTAAAAATGTAAAATAAATATATAAAAACCCAACAGTAGTGGAATAAAATAAGTTTATACTTCTTCCCACTCCTTTTCGGATATGTAAACAGTTATTGTACATTTATTTTTCTCTCTGTTTTCTCTATAATTGCCTGTTAATGTATGATAATTTAGTTTTTTTCACTAAATAAACTAAATCTAAACTAAACATGAGTCCCACTGTCCCTCCCAACATTTGCACCACAATCAAACCGCTTATTTCTACATTATGTGTCTGTGTGTAAAGCTGCTGTTACACTGCAAGTCCTCAGCTTGGGAACAATAAAGTACGTCTGTTCTATTCTAACCCATGTCAGACGCACTCACAGTAAATAATTAGGGAATTAAACAGCATCTAAAACAAGTACATAATTAAGCTACATGAGACAAAATAGAGTATAAAACTTAAAAGTAAATAAAGGGAGGGGGGTTCTCTCCCTCCAAGCATTAGGAAGCATCCTCAGCATCATCAGGAATAACATTTACTAATAACAATAACTAATAATAACAATTACAAGTAATAACAATGACTCGATCCCTTCTGTGAAAAACCCAAACTTCTCTAACCGTGTGTGGAAGCTTTTATTGTTTTCTGTAAAAGCAAAGCAACGTTGTAAATCCACAGAGTAACGATTCACTCACATTTGACTCTCTGCACATATGTTTTTGTTCACTCCCAAATATAACTAACTTTGATAATAAGGTAATATTTACGCTTTTACGGATCCTTTTCCCTTCTTCTTCTGCTTCTTTTTTATTTATTTGCATCATTTTGTCCAAACTTTAATCAACGCATATCTGAATTAACCTCATAAATGTGAGGTGCAACCATCTGCACGTGTGTATTTTTGTTTTGTAAAGTTTTATCCACAAAAATAAGTAATGACTTGCAAATATGTAGAACGCAAGAGTGTGTTTTATCTCATCTCATCTTCAGCCTCTTATCTGGGGTCTGGTCTCGGGGGCAGCAGCTTTAGCAGGGGACCCCAAACTTCCCTTTCCCGGGCCACATTAACCAGCTCTAACTGGGGGATCCTGTGGCGTTCCCAGGCCAGTGTGGAGATCTAATCTCTCCACCTGGTCCTGGGTCTTCCCCGAGGCCTCCTCCCAGCTGGACGTGCCTGGAACACCTCCCTAGGGAGGCGCCCAGGGTTCATCCTTACCAGATGATCCTGAACCGCCTCAACTGGCTGCTTTCAACACAAAGGAGCAGCGGCTCTACTCCGAGTTCCTCACGGATGCTGAACTTCTCCCCCTCTCTCTAAGGGAGACTCCAGACCCCCTCCTGAGGAAACACATTTCAGACGCTTGTACCCGCGACCTGGTTCTTTCGGTCATGACCCAGCTTTCATGATCATAGATGAGGGTAGGAACAGAGATTGGCCAGTAGATCGCTACCGCACCGTTGTGACGAAAAGAGAGCTAAGCCGGAGTGTGTTTTAATTTCACATAAAAAATAATAGATGTTATCACATGCAAACCTGGATTCATGTAGAAATGTGTCCGTTAATATGTAAATATGAGTTGACATGTCATCTATTGTGACATCTATGATAGTGTAGGATGGAGAGGGGGGCAGTGCGCGGCCGCGCTCCATGGCAAACCCGGCCACCGGGCGCTCGGCCACGAGCCCTCGGTCTATGTTCTTGTGTTAGCGTTCAGGTCGGTCGGTGCACGCAGGAAAGAAGTTACACAAAGTCGTGCCAATCCAGTCAGGGTTTGATAACGTTGTGTGTGTGTTGCAGGATGATACATCTAAACCGGTCTCAGCGGACTCAAACTAGACCACGAGGGGTGAAGACCTGTTGAGCAAATCTACACAAGTGCTCTGAGAAAACGTTACTTTCGACCTCTGCTGGACCGTGAGTCTGCGACCATAATGTCGGACATTCTGATCAACGTGTACCATCCCGAGGACCCTGCTGCACCGAGGGAACCGCCGACAAACAACCAGAGGAGGAGAAACAGTTGGCGTCATAAGAAAAAGGTCCAGAATTCAGAGCAGAGTGGCTTCAACCACAGAACGGGACAGAACAGATACGAGCCGCCTCCACGCCAGAACGGAGCGTTCCCGGCGTCTCCCACCCCCCCACACAACAAAGGTTTACCTCGGCCCAGCGGCACAGCCAACGCTTCACACTACAGCACCCAGCCTTCGACAGCCACGTGCTGCCCGCCTTCCTCGACTGTCTCTGCGAACCGCCCTGGCAGCCACGAAAAGCCAAAGGAACCCTTGAACTCAAAACCACCAGCGGGCGCCGCCCCCCGCTCGTCCCCGTCATGCAGCAACAGACCCGCTGCCTCTCAGACATCAGCAGGAATCCCCACAAAGTACCTCGCCATCGACTGCGAGATGGTGGGCACGGGGCCGAAGGGGAGCATCAGCCAGCTCGCGCGCTGCAGCATAGTGTCCTACGAAGGAGACGTGGTCTACGATAAGTTCATCAACCCCCCCGCGCCCGTCACTGACTACCGCACGCGATGGAGCGGCATCCGGCGCTTCGACCTCATCAACGCCACGCCTTACCCGGAGGCCAGGAAGGAGGTGAGGGGAAGCACTTGCACCGGCTCGTTGTTGTTGTTTCTTGTCGCCTCTGAGCCGCAGAAACATATTATAGTGTAATGTTACATGTACCTGTGTGTGTGTGTGTGTGTGTGTGTGTGTGTCCTCAGCTTTTGATTTCTTCAGTTATTTTTCAGATGAATTATTTAATTAGCTGCAGAAAATAGTGAATCACATTTCCCCGAAAGCCCACGGTGATGTCCTCAGATTGTTTTTGTCCATTTCAATACAAAAAAATACAGATTTTTTTTATCCTGGAACAAATATTTCACAGTTTTTGTTTTACAAACTGCTTAAACGCTGAACCAGTTTTTAAAAAATAGCAGGTAATTGACATTTGCTGTCACATCACAACAAGGGCGACTACAGCGAACGGCAGCATCGATTTTACTGCTCGATCTGAATCAACGAGGACAAACTTTAGAAAGTCACCAGGATCAGGGGAGAGGAGGAGGTTCAGACAAACCTGAAGCTGGACCAGAATACAGCTCAGTGTTTGGAAGAAAAGGGGATAAAACAGAGAGAAACTGTGCTGGAATATATTTAAAAAAAAGAATATTTTTGAAAATCAATAACAAATGAATGCTGCTTCTTACAGTTGAATGTGTCCCACTGCCTTTGTCGTTTTAATGGCAGATATCCAAAATGTCCTGGTGTGAAAATGATGACAATGCGAAAAAGAACATGGTTCAACATTGACTTTGCAAAAACCCAGGGACAAAATAAGATGTTTCCTCTTGTACGGATCGAAACAAAGGTGTTTCCTGTCGTCTGTAGATTCACTGGGCGGGACGTCTCTGCAGCAACACGATATTAATTATGAAAAAAAAGATCAAAGATGTTTGTTCATTTGCCCAAATCCAGTGTGAGAAGTTAAAGTTAAAGCTGTCAGAGCCGATAGTATGTGTAAGTTGATCTCCTGCATAAATCTGCTGGGTTCAGTGAGTGAGCGTGTTCTCTGTGTGCAGATCCTGAAGCTGCTCATGGGGAAGGTGGTGATCGGCCACGCCGTCCACAACGACTTCAAGGTCCTCGGTTACGCTCACCCCGGCGTCTTGACCAGAGACACGTCTCGCATCCCTCTGCTCAACCTGAAGGCCGGCTTCGGAGCGCACGAGTGCGCCTCTCTGAAGAGGCTCACCAAGGCCATCTTCAACCGAGACATCCAGGTACTCTTGAGTCTTCGGCACCTCTCACACACGCAGCTTTATCCGTTTATCATGTTGCTCTCATGTTTGAATGAACGCTTTTACGTAAACGCCAGAGCAGCAGCGCAAGGTTAAAGATGGAGGGAAAGATTAAATCCACTTTCTGTTTCAATCATTATAACAGTTCCTCAATTATTATCTCTTATGCACAAAGAACATGAGTTTTAGGGCGCCCTCCCACTGTGCGTCCGTCCCGTGTGTCTGTCCCGTGCCCCGTGCTTAAGGGTCCTTGGTTTGTACTCACACTACCTGGGCCTCGGAGAATGCTTCTTGCTGCCTATACGTCATCACGCCGTAACACGTCACACGCATTGATGACGTCATGGCGATGCGTGGCTTTGTTTCCAGATCTTTCCGTAGACCTCAAAGTTTTTGTGCGTCTTGTCGACTGTTTTTGAATCTTTTCATCGACCAAATCTGCAGTAAACACTCCACCTCCGCATCACACCGACGTGAACCTTTCGCCGCCATTGTTTGAAATGTCCGCGCATGGTCCCTCCTTCTTTTTTCTACGTCCCAACAGGCGCACAGGAAATGACCTCAGAACCGCCGTAGGCCTCGTGCTCGTACACGTGCACACGCTCGTGCTCGTACACGTGCAAACGTGCTTTACTAAAGCCCACCTCTCCCAAACGGGCCGTGGACGGCAAGCGTGCCGCTCCTAGACGCGGTACGGTTGCGACCTTAGTTGGTGTGAAAATCTGCAAAACGTGCTTATTAACTACAACTAATGGTAAGAAAAAAGCACTCAAACAAGCGTCTGAAATCTGCTTTAGTCATGCAGGAGTCAGCAGTCAGCTTGTGTTGTGTTGTGTTTCTAAATGTCTCACGCTCACCGTCTCTCGTGTCCGCAGACCGGGAAGAAGGGCCACTCTTCCGTGGAGGACGCCAAAGCCACCATGGACCTTTACAAAGTGGTGGAGGAGGAGTGGGAGAGGAAGCTGCTCTCCAAGTCCCAGGCCAGCTAGTGCCAGGTTTGAAGAGACGACGTGGAAATAAACCAGAGTTTTTAAATGTACCTTTTTCTGTGTGTGTGGCGGGGTTTGTGGTGTGGACTGCTCGGTTACAGGATCCGCTCCTCCTACTGGATGCCTGGGAAACGGCTCATTCAGTGAAGCGGAGGGACTTTTTACCAGCTGATTTTAAACAAACTGTCATTAATGGATCATGATCGGAGGAGACACTTTGCTCTGACCTTCAGTTTCAGCAGTTCTTTCTCAGGGTTTGCATCGTGTTCAGGTGCTTCTCCTGCCACCAGAGGGCAGTGGCGTATTCATTCCAACCACAGATGTAACTTCACTGAAACACTCTCAGTGGTCCCACGCACCAAAAACAGACAAAAAGAGGTTTTAAGTTTCCACAGGTCGGTGTTTTTTATCTGATCTGCAGCTTAACTGTGAACCCAGAGTCGTGCTTCATCACTGTTTGTTCTTCCTCTGAGAGCAGACGGCGGAGACGAGTTCAGGTTTCACCAAACTGCCACTAAAAGAGCTCACGTGTATGTTTAGATTTTTACAGTTTGAATGATCCTTTAGTGAAGAGTTGAGACAAAATGCTGCTTCGATGAACCAATGATGTTCTTCAGGGAGGTTTTAGAGATACTGAGCTCAGTAGATAGGAAATGCTTCGGCCTTTGTTAGGGATGGGAATTGATTTTAAGATTTGATACCAGTGCCTTCATCGGTCTGATTCTCGATTATTCCCAATTTTAAACATGTTTTCAGCGTCTTTAACTATTTTATTATCTCAGAGTCTGAACACAGCGAAGAGCAAACAAGAACGTTTGTGCAGCATTTGTTTTCATTCAGGTCAGGGGTCTCAGACTGATCCAGTAAAGAGCCACCGTGGCTCACCTAATCATCTCATCTTCAGCCTCTGATCCGGGGTCAGGTCTCGGGGGCAGCAGCTCCAGCAGGGGACCCCAAACTTCCCTTTCCCGGGCCACATTAACCAGCTCTAACTGGGGGATCCTGAGGCGTTCCCAGGCCAGTGTGGAGATCTAATCTCTCCACCTGGTCCTGGGTCTTCCCCGAGGCCTCCTCCCAGATGGACGTGCTGCAGGTTTTCATTCCAACCAAGCAAAAACACACCTGACTAGACTGACTGACCTGACGTCTGCGTGCTCCTTTACAAACGTCTTAAGGAAGATGTAGGTGCAGGAACACACCTAACTCGACTTATTCAACCAGCTGAGTCGCCTTCACACAGGTGGATTTGTTGGATCAGGTGTGTTTTTGCTTGGTTGGGATGAGAACCTGCAGCCACAGCGGAGCTTTACTGGATCAGTCTGAGACACCTCATGGCGTTAACGTTACCGACGCTCTGAAACTGTTCCAGTTCTGAGTCCAGTTAGTTACGGTTCTCAGCTGAAGCCGGTTCTCGATTCCCATCCCTGTGGTTCCACTTGTTACACCGTCTCCAGACACGTTTTTAAATGTGACTTAATGTTTGTCTTTTTTAAATTTAAATGTTTGGGAAAAAAAGATATGTGTTAGAAAAGCTGTGTAGAAAGAAAGCACTGTTGAACAAAAGTAGTCGGTCAAAAAAACCCAAAACAAACATGATTATTCTCACCAACAGGTCTCGAACCGTACAAAATATTACAAATTCTCTTTAACGCTGTGAAATGTTATCGCTCTTAAAGTGTAAAGCCGCTGCAGAATCATCCCATGGTCTGTTTCTGCACTTACGTACATCACATAAGCCATCGAGACAGTTTTTTTCTGTAACAACTGTTAAAGGAGAAATCTGGTAGAGTCGCTAACAGCCGGACGTGGCTAACAGTGATTAGCTCGGGGCAGCACGGTGAAGGCATTCAAAGGTCTTTTTTAACCACTAATGCTGCTGAAAATAGCAGCAAACCTCTGCAGCAGCATGAGAAGATCGTCAGAAGAGAAAGACCATGGTATGATTTTGCACCGGTACTACACTTTAAGGTGCGTTCAGACCGGATGCGATGGCCGCGATGTTAACGCAAGAAACACCAGGGTCGCATTGCCGGATTATATTTGGATCAGGCGAAGATGTGAACCCGTCTTTGTAACATTTTGTCCCGCTAATTTCTTTCTCTCATCATCTGCTGTTGGTGAAATCCGAAATACGCCGTTGTGTCTGGGTTGATCATCCTCTGGAGCTCGGGTGCTCGCAGACCGCCGCGATGATCCTTCGTGCTCCCACGTGCATCCACCGTGCATCCACCGTGCATCCACGTTCATCGTCCGCTCATCCACCGTGCATCCTCCGTGCATCCTCCGTGCATCCACCGTGCACCCTCCGTGCATCCTCCGTGCATCCTCCGTGCATCCTCCGCTCATCCTCATGACAGTTTGCCATCTGGAGAATCAACCTTACAAAGTATATGTGCAGTGGCTTTTGCGACACAGCGTAACGCTTATTTACTGCAGCTATTCAATCTTTTGTAATCGAGTATTCTACTGATTATTCCAATGTTTCAGCCCTACTTTCCATTTGCGCGTTGAGGCGTTGGAATCGCGAATCTGTGTGAAAGTGAAAGATGCAACTGGCGTCGCCCGGCCTGAAACGCGTGGGATCGCTTCTGTACGTTGTCTTTGTACGTAATCTTGCCGCGTACATCGCATCCGGTCTGAACCCTCCTTTACACGACGTCACCAGATTTACTTCTTTGCTCCCGACGTAATTCCTACGGTAATAAATATATGTGGATTTCATACATTACCTTTTGTCTGTACACGTACGGACAGTGAATGAGAACAGAACAGATACAGTACAGAGCAAAGTTTGGACACACCTGCTCATTCAAAGAGTTTTCTTTATTTTCAGGACTGTGAAAATCGTAGATGCACTCGGGGACACTTTCAAAGTTTTCCCAGTGTTTCCGACTGACTGACCTTCATTTCTTAAAGTGATGACGACCACTCGTTTTTCTTTACTTAGCTGCTTTCTTCTGCCATAACACAAATTCTAACAGTGTGTTCAGTGGGACCATCAGCTGTGGATCCACCTGACTTCTGATGCTCCCACCCCCATTTATAAGGCAGGAAACCCCCCTTATTGAAGCTGACAGGGCACAGCTGTGGAGTGGAAACCATTTCAGGTGACCACCTTTTGAAGCTCATCAAGAGAATGCAGTGTGCAAAGCAGTGATCAGAGCCAAAGGTGAAGAAACTAGAATATAAGGAATAAGAATATAATTTAAGTTCATATTTCTACATGTGTTAATTCAGTTTTGATGCCTTCAGTGTGAATCGACAACGTCAAGAGTCTCATTGAATGAGAAGGTGTGTCCAAACTTTCGGTCTGTACTGTGTATATATATATATATATATATATATATATATATATATATATATTACATTAAAGTACTTTGGAGCAAGAAGACTGCATTTTAAAATAAATGTTGATGAATTCCCTCATAATTCTCCATTTTAACACCTGATTTCCACAATAATTCATGTTATTGTTTCATCATGACCTCTGTGTGTGTCCTCGCTGGATGTCCTTCACATCTTTATAAGACGACACACGACCAGCATCCAGTTGTCCTCTCGTCGACCCCTCGTCCCCGTCAGTTAATGCAGTTGTGCTGTTTTTGGAATCTACAGAGTTCAGTACAGTTTCCTATGCAACCTCAAGACGCGTTCAGTCTGCTGTAGATTCAGCTCGGTGCTTAACTTCAATAAATCATTACCACAGTCATTCTGAGGTGTCATGGTCGTTATTGTAATAAGTTCAGCCTGAACGTCTGAACTGAACGATGATCTGCTCCGAGGCTAAAGCGCAGGAAACGGTGAGTATTTCACTTTTATTCACTTCTGTTTCTGCTGCACGCCGTCTTCCTGTCAGCGGACGACACACTGAGGTGCAGCTTTATCGTTCTGAGGCGTTTATTAAACTTTGCATCTCTGATTGTTATGCATCTGTTTTTAGTCATTTTACTTTTCTATGTGCCTATTTAGTGTCACTGTATTCATTTAGTGATGTTTTTTCATGTTTATCTTTAGTGGTTTTGCACCTCCTAGTGGTCATTTTGTGGTTATTTTTATTGTTTTGCATCTATTTTTTAGTTGTTTTGTATCTTTTGCATTTCTCCTGTGGTAGTTGTGTGTTTCTTTGTCATAGTTTTACATCACCTGTAGATGTTATGTCTATATTTTTGGTGATTTTGTGTCTATTTTCAGTATTTGAGCGTCTCTTTGCGGTCGTTTTTGATCTCATTTTGTGTCGTTTGTGGTCATTTCTGTCTCTGTGATTTGTGTTTTTTTTCAGTAACACTTGAGAGTCGACCCCTGACCCTCTGACCCTCTGGGCCTCTGGGCCAGTGCTTGGCAGGTCCGTTCAGTAATCCATCCATGTGTTAGTTCCCTGTTGTGTCCAGGTCCCCCCTCTCTCTCCTCGGGGCTCATCCACAGCTCCATCATCGAGTCTGCTCTCCTCAGACCTGGCAGCTGTGGGCCGCCGTGCACGCTGGTGTAAACCCGCCGCTCTGCTGCTCCACTTTCTTTAACCTCTGGCGAAGCATTTGTCCTTAAAGGTGAGCGATCAGCACTGTTTCCCTGCTGTGAATTCAACACCTGCTCATTAATTATACAGCATGCCACCCTTCCTGAAAACAACACACCAGACTCGACTGGAGCTCATTAAAGAGGCAGGAACGCACAAAACCTCACAACCAGCACTCTGCTCCTACACTGGCACTTTAAATCAGGACGGACTGGAGGTCTCAAGGACTTTACAGAAAGTGTTAGTTTGTGTGAACACCTGCGCAGGTTTTTGTTAAAGAAATATATGAATTCGACAAAATCCTGCCAGAGTTTGAAGCACGGAGCGAGTGAGAGGTGTCCTGAGGTGAAGACAAGCTCTTTGTCCGCTGTCCAAACAAAGCAGCAGCTGAACCCCCTCAGTGTCACCACAGAGGAAGCCAAAGCCTCCGATGGTCACAGTCCTAAATAGCTGGCAGAAGGAGGCAGTGGCATCTCCTGCACTAGAAATGCTTCAGCTGTGAACTCGACAGGGTCTTGGGGTAGTCAAGAGAGGACAGGGATGAGCCACACAGCAGAAATCTGGAGCCACGGTCCAAGACAAGAGTCGGCTTAAGATCATTAAGGGTCTTTTGTGAACATCGAAAGACCACGTTTATAAGGGTTTGCAGTTTCTTCACAGTGTTTAAAGTAACTTTTAACTCCATTTTCTCATTTCCCCCAGAGATCACCATTATAAAAGAAGCTGACGTCACCTTTAACTGCCAACACGGTCCATTATTAATCTTTGTACTGTGTAATGAATGTTCAAAACAAGCATTTTTTATGTGAGTAAAACTTTCCCTGTGTCCGTCTCCCAGTGTAAAGTCTATGGGAGCTTAAACAGTGGGCTGATCAACACAGTAACAAACCCCAGGTGTAAGAAAACCTATGCTTATTTTGCCCATGAGCACTTTTTAATTGAACTGACTGGGCGCCATCTTTGACTCCGGTATCCAGCTCTTGGGTCCTGCCCCGAGCGCATCAGTGTTAGCCACGCACGCCTGTTAGCGACTCTCCAGGATTTCTCCGTTAATAGTTCATACACAGAAAAAACTGTCTTCTTTTTGCGCAAACGTGAATTGACAGGAAACTACCTGGATAGGCAAAGTAAAAGATGAAGGTTTGTGTTGAAAAATGTATTTTTGTTTAAGTTCCGTACGGACGTTCAAGTGTAATTCTGCCGCAAAATCATCCCATGGTCTTTTTCGGCACATACACACATTTTTTCTGTGTCTGAACTATTAACGGAGAAATACAGGAGAGATGCTAACAGCTGGACGTGGCTAACACTGATTAGCTCGGGGCAGCACGGTGAAGGCATTCAAAGGTCTTTTTTAACCACTAATGCTGCTGAAAATAACAGCAAACCTCTGCAGCAGCATGAGAAGAGTCCCTACACACACAACAAAGCACCAATGGGCTCCTTCCACTGTAATGGACTTTACTATGAGAGGAGCTGGTACAGGGGCCAGTAGGTAAGTCTTTAAAACACTCTTTAATAAACTCTGGCTTCACTAACGACGCTGTTGCTGCTTTGTTTTGTGTGTAGGGACTCTTCTCATGCTGCTGCAGAGGTTTGCTGTTATTTTCAGCAACATTAGTGGTTAAAAAAGACCTTCGAATGCCTTCACCGTGCTGCCCCGAGCTAATCACTGTTAGCCACGTCCGGCTGTTAGCGACTCTCCTGGATTTCTCTGTTAATAGTTCATACACGAAAAAACCTGATGGGATGAGGATACGTTACGTAAACAAGTCAATGATGACATTTGGTTACGCTCAGGATTCAAACCGGTCTCCTGGGTGAAAGCACATCCATCTGACCTGACTTCCCTACACCGTGTCGTACAGAACAAACGTAATCTGGGACTAAAAACATTTCCCTTGAGAGATAATTGTCAGTGCAGTTTTGTGAAGATGAATCTTCGGAGGCTTGATTGTGAAGTGTCCGTCCTTCACTCACGATGTGACCTTGGACCTCTTCGACTGTGGGGTCACAGACGAGGCTGAGCAAGAAAATATTGCAGCGCCTCATGTGATTTAAGTCTAGATTATCCCGCGCTGCTTATCCCTCCTAAATCTCCTTGTTGCATGGGCAATAATGTGAGTCATTCCATTTTATGCCCCGTTATTAGCTCCATAAGTCAAAGCCAGAGCTTTATAACCACAAGAGTTTTTTTTTTTTCATGTGGATGTGTTAATATGTTCAAAACAAGATTTGCTCTTTTGGATTGAGGCCTTATAACGACCCCCACCCCCCCAACCCCCGGTCTGGCTGACCCTTTCTGTGATTAAGTTAAATGCACGTCCACATATGAAGTTGACTTAAATACTGTTCTGGACATTTGAAATAAAAGAGGATTAAGTGTTCACCTGCTGTGTTAAGACTACATGAAAGAGCGCCGTTGGTCTCATTAGTCAATAAATTATGGATTGTACCCCCCCCCCCCCCCCCCCCCCCACGGGTCAAGTTATTGGGAGCTTGACTCTGCAGATTACCCTTTCCATACACACATCATAATATTGGTGGCCCAGCAGCAGCAACATGTGCATAATTCGGCTTTTATTACCCACTGCAGAGCCGTCAGGAATTTGTCCGTTTTGCACATTGGTAGTTAACCACACACACACACATACACACACACACACACACACACACACACAGTACACACACAGTGGACAGTCTCAGTGTATATATCAGCATGTTTTATGTCATTTAAATAAATAATTAGTCTTTATAAAATAACTGAATAGTCATGGGTGACAAAGTACTGACTACTTTCTCATTTTATTAAGAACTTTATTGCAAAATCAACACAACATCAGAGCGTAAAGCACCGTAAATGTTGCCGTAACGCAGTTTGGCTGCTGTTTTTTTGACATTGCGATAGAAATGATATAGGAAAATATGTAGGATAGACATTTTAGTATCATGTTGACGTTAGATCGTCGCGTGCACAGCCGGTTGGAAGCAGGATCGAGGTCTTGCATGTGTGAAAGCTGCAGAGGGGGAATAGAAGTCTCACCAGTTATCATCCAGGATAGGTTCACTGATGTAAAATATGTTTCTTTGTCATGTCCAGTCGGCACTCAAGCCCCCAAAAGGACGTGAACAAAAACATTTGTCAATTTCAGCCCCTCTCAGAGTAAAAGGACTCTTAAATCCATATTTATGACCATTAATTTGACAAACTTCATGTTGTGTCTTTAGAAGTTGACTTATTCCGATAAAAAGCTGTATGAGTTCACAGCTCCTGTTTGTAACACGCTGAAATGCAGAAAATCACATTTTTACCAGACATTTTTTAAGACAACGTTCATTTTTTTATGAGTCACCATGGCAACAGTCTTGGCCTTGTTCTCTTTGATGTAGCATCAAGTGTCCTCTAGGAGCCAAACATGTGCTAAATGTGTGCTAAACTGCCCTCTAGGAGCCAAACTTGTGCTATAGTGTCCTATAGGAGCCAAACTTGTGCTAAAGTGTCCTCTAGGAGACAAACATGTGCTTATGTGCCCTCTAGGAGACAAACATGTGCTGATGTGCCCTCTAGGAGACAAACATGTGCTATAGTGTCCTATAGGAGCCAAACTTGTGCTAAAGTGTCCTCTAGGAGCCAAACTTGTGCTAAACTGCCCTCTAGGAGCCAAACTTGTGCTATAGTGTCCTATAGGAGCCAAACTTGTGCTAAAGTGTCCTCTAGGAGACAAACATGTGCTGATGTGCCCTCTAGGAGACAAACATGTGCTGATGTGCCCTCTAGGAGACAAACATGTGCTATAGTGTCCTATAGGAGCCAAACTTGTGCTAAAGTGTCCTCTAGGAGCCAAACTTGTGCTAAAGTGTCCTCTAGGAGCCAAACGTGTGTTAAAGTGTCCTCTAGGAGAAAAAAGTGTGCTAAAGTGTCCTCAAGGAGCCAAACGCGTGCTAAAGTGCCCTCTAGGAGCCAAAACGTGTATTAAAGTGTCCTCTTCAGCGGCAAGGACGCGCTATGTCCCCTTTTTTTTTTACCTTTTCGCCCCTGCCCTTCAAAACGTCAGTGCAGCCACTGCGTGAGATACATGTTTGATTTGACCATGTCTTCTTATTCATGTACTTTTGTGAGTCCATGTTTATGTGCATGTCACCTCCCTAATGTTCAGGGTCCATGCACAGCTCCTTATATCACCTTCTATAGTCTGCAGACTTCTGCATGATTTTACACATTTAGTCCAACCACAAAATGTGAACAAAAAGAAAAGAGCAAGCATCCTTCATTCTTTCTTCTACCTCAGCAGGATTATGGTTTACGGAGGAGGAGGAGGGGGAGGAGGGGGGGTGTTGGTCTTTAACACTGCCCTCACCCTCTCCCTCCTCTCTTCACCTCCTCTCCTCTCGGTGGTCAGGACGCACGGACCCAAGTCGAAGCCTCCAGCTCCGTCGGTCCGTGTGTGTGTCGGTCCGTGTGTGTGTGTGTGTGCGTGTCGCTGCTCCGGTGCACCTGTGCGGAGGCTCCGCGAGGACACCGACAACTTCCGCTGCTCTGCACCGAGACTCGACCATTTCTGAAAATGAAGTAAGTGCTTTTAATAATTATAACTAAAAAACCTGACAGTTATAGCCTTTATTGAGCACGTGCTTTGATTTGCGTTCATGCACCGCATCGATCGACCCTTCCTGCGCGTTTTTGGATCGTTTAACTTTAAAGAAATGCGTGATACGTGCGTGATATGTGCGTGATGGGCTGCGCATCCCGATGTAAAGTCACGCCGGCAGCGTCCCCTGCTGCAGCATCACTGAGCGTTTTCACAGCCACGGGCATCCAATAATAATCCAGGTCAGAGAAGTGATGGAAGAATGTAAAAATAATCCAAAACTAACATAAAAATCTGGAATTTAAAGTTAAAGAACATCTGGAAATTGTGCTTAAAGTATTAAAAGTGCTCACTGTGCAACATCCCTTATGCTGTGTCATGTTAGTGGGATACAATGATGTAAACAGAGTATTATTATCATTATGAATGCATGAATATGAGAGCATTTTAATGCTGTGGCTGGTTTAGTGCAGTGGGGGAAGAAGGACTCACATCTGTGAAAGTAGCTGCAGAAATACTCTGTTACAATATGCATTCAAATGTTTTCTCAAGTAAAAGCATCAAAATAAAGTTAAAGTACAAAAAGTAAAAGAAGAAGAAGAAGAATTACTTTAATTTTTTCACTATACATGTTACACGCACACACACAGGCCTTAAATACACAGACAGGACCTATATACGTGCAGTTAATGGAGAGATGTCAGAGCGAGGGGGCTGCCAATGGCTCAATGGTGCCTTGCTCAACAGCACCTCAGCAGTGCCCAGGAGATGAACTGTCACCTCTCCAGCCACCAGTCCACACAGGGACCCAGCCAAGTCACCTATGGACTGAGCTGCACTCTTCATGCAACCAAAGGCCCATTTCAGAATAACGTTTATTATATTATTGTTTTATTTTATTTATTATTATTAATGCAACGACTTTAGAAACTGGATCTGCTGGGGAGCCGTGAATTATTAAATCTTCACCTTCACATTTTCTCTCCTGTTTTCTATTTCCGTGCGTTCATAAACCAAAAGCAATGCACTGTAATGTGAATGTAATCCACATATGTATTATTGTGCATCATCAGCAAAGAAGGAGATCCGCTGTACTCATCTATGATGTCACGTAGCGCTCACACAGAAGGGGAGTGGTCCTGCAGGCGCGCTCTGTCTCTGGACTCAGTGTCTCCAGCCAGCAGTTAGCACACCTGTCCGTGTTCAGTCAATCAGCCCCGCAGCTTTAGTTCTCATCGCAAACACATTTAGAAAGTAACATTACCATTCCCCCGAAAATGACGTCATTTCCCATGACGAAGACAGAATTGACCCGCATCTCATCTCATCTTCAGCCTCTTATCCGGGGCCGGGTCTCGGGGGCAGCAGCTCCAGCAGGGGACCCCAAACTTCCCTTTCCCGGGCCACATTAACCAGCTCTAACTGGGGGATCCTGAGGCGTTCCCAGGCCAGTGTGGAGATCTAATCTCTCCACCTGGTCCTGGGTCTTCCCCGAGGCCTCCTCCCAGCTGGACGTGCCTGGAACACCTCCCTAGGGAGACGCCCAGGGTTCATCCTTACCAGATGATCCTGAACCACCTCAACTGGCTCCTTTCAACGCAAAGGAGCAGCGGCTCTACTCCGAGTTCCTCACGGATGCTGAACTTCTCCCCCTCTCTCTAAGGGAGACAAAAACTCAGAGGTCTACGGAAAGATCTGGAAACAAAGCCACGCATCGCCATGACGTCATCAATGCGTGTGACGTGTTACGGCGTGATGACGTATAGGCAGCAAGAAGCATTCTCCGAGGCCCAGGTAGTGTGAGTACAAACGGGCCTGGAGGGGGGGACAAGGACCCTAAAGCACGGGGCACGGTGCAGAAGGACAGTGGGAGTGCGCCCTAACTAAATATTGAGTGCAGAGCGGTTGCTGGGTCTGCTGTTGTGTTTTCTGTCACCACGTCTGAGGTTTAAGCTCTCAAAGCTTGCAGCAATTCAGCTTAATCCGCTTGTTGCTCGCACACAAACCAGCGTCTTGTAGCTCACGGCTCTTGTCACCTCTGTAAAAGTTTTACCCTGCAGCGTGCACAGTCTAATAAGACATGTCTGCTGCTGCTGCTGCTGCTGCTGCTGCTGCTGCTGCTGCTGCTGCTGCTGCTGCTGCTCGCGGCCCGGCTGGTGAATCGTTTCCAAATCACCCCCCTGAACTTAACGTCTCTCTCAGCTCTCAGTCGTGCTGCACGGAGGCTCTTTCTCCCTCTCTCGACACTCTTTTCTCTGCTTCCAGCCCTCCCCGGCTGCTCCTTGCTTCCTGTCACATTGTGTCTGTCAAGGGGGTGGGGGTTCAGGTTGCCCCTGGAGATGGGGAGGCCGAGTCATTCGAGGTGGCGTGATGTGGGGCGGCGTGATGGAGGACGGCGGTGGTCCTTGCTGTGAGAAAGCAGAGGGGTCCAGCGCAGGGGAACAGAGTCGCCGGGTTGATCCAAGGGCGGCTCATCATCCCATTCTCCAACCTGAAAGAGGGAAGCAGAGAGGGGCCGTGTTGGGCTTTGTGCTGCGCGTGAAAGACTGAAAGAGTCCGCGCTCCCTCGCTTTGATTGATTTTGAATATTCAATCTTTTTTGAAATGGTCTATTCTGTCGCTCTGTATGCTTCGATATATCTGAACTATCTCCCGGAGCAGCAGCATTCTCATCGCACACACAGTGACAGACGGGCCGGACTCTCACGGAGCCGGTGCCGTCCTTTAAGAATGCAGTTCACTCACTCCCTCCCCCCTCCTCCTCACTCCCTCCCTCCCTCCCTCCCTCACCCCTCTCAGCCTCAAATGACCTTTCCTGGAAAACGGAGCGGTCAAACATCCTCTCTCTCTCTCTCTCTCTCTCTCTCGGTCCCCGCCGTCTTTTTCCCTCAAGGTGAAGTCATCGACCATTCAGCCCCTCGTGATGCCCGTCTTTGCACTCGTGATGTTGCCTGGGACGTGTCTCCCTACAGGGAAACCTCCTCTCTGTGTGTCACTCGTTCCTGCTCGCTGAGGCCGTACAGCCAGCTTACAGTGTCACACAGACAGCTGATACGTTTGAAATGAGGGGATTGTTAGATTTGAGTTGTCAGACATTGGTGAAGAAGTGTGTGGAGAGAAAGAGAGACCAGTGTGACAGGAAGCTGACGACTTATCAGGCTTTTATGGAGGTGGATATTTGCCAAAGTTACGTCTTTTAACCACTTTAAAATGAAGGTGCATTTGTACTCACACTACCTGGGCCTCGGAGAATGCTTCTTGCTGCCTATACGTCATCACGCCGTAACACGTCACACGCATTGATGACGTCATGGCGATGCGTGGCTTTGTTTCCAGATCTTTCCGTAGACCTCGGAGTTTTTGTGCGTCTTGTCGACTGTTTTTGAATCTTTTCATCGACCAAATCTGCAGTAAACACTCCACCTCCGCATCACACCAACGTGAACCTTTCACCGCCATTGTTTGAAATGTCCGCGCATGGTCCCTCCTTCTTTTTTCTACGTCCCAACAGGCGCACAGGAAATGACCTCAGAACCGCCGTAGGCCTCGTGCTCGTACACGTGCGCACGCTCGTGCTCGTACATGTGCAAATGTGCTTTACTAAAGCCCACCTCTCCCAAACGGGCCGTGGACGGCAAGCGTGCCGCTCCTAGACGTGGTACGGTTGCACTCACACTGGTCAAAGGAACCAGACTTTAGCCGTGAAACGTGCTAAAATGAAGGTGCATTGGTCCTGTCATTTTTTATTCTTACCAGCCGTGACAGCGTTGCTAGTTTTGTTTTCATCTTGTGAGTCTGTGTGTGTGTGTGTGTGTCATCAGGGCAAAATGTGGAGTGACCACCTACTGTAGTGGGAACTACCATAGAGGAGGTTCTGAGGTTTATACCCGTCTGTTGGTTTTGAGACGGACTTTGTCACCTCGATACGGTCCACAGCGTGCAAGGTAGAGTCACAGCATGCTACAGGTGAGTAGGTAAAATCAAAATGAAGACAGAGTTCAAAGATGGGGGTGGTCTGAGCAAGGTCACCTAAAGTAGGAGGGTCGGAATCTTAACGGAATCTTTTGTCGTCTAAACTTAACCTTCTCCTAAAATGAAGAAATAGTCACTCATAACCTTAATGTAGTAAGCTATTCGTTCTTAAAGACATGGTGGCAGCCATTTTGTATCTGTCATATGTGCCGTTGACCTTGAACGGTCATGTTCCCTGTTGTCTGCAGCTCTGTTCAGTGAAACACTCGGACCGAGCGGCTTTAACCCAAATGGCATTTCTGTCTTCAAAGCGTTGAGTTTGGAGCGACGGAGCCAAACTCAGGCATTAAAAGTGCTGCTGGTGATTATTCATTAATCCTGTTTTGATTAGAAATGTGTCACAGCGAGTTCCACCAAACAAACGTTTCCTTCCCTTCGTCACCTCGAGTATAGATCCAAGATTCAAGAAGCTTTGTTCTACCCCGAGGGAAATTATGGTGCCGCAGTTTCAATGCAAAGATGAAAGGATCAGAGTGACAATAAGCATAAAAACATAAATCAAACAAATAACTAACTGTGACAGAGTGCAGCGCTCCTTCCAAAGGGAACCGCTCTGGGACGTGCAGTGGTGGTAATGTCTGCCTCAGCTGAGACTCTTCCTCTCTGCTCTCCTCCGGCTCCTTGTCGGCCATCTTTATTTATACAGCACATTTCATACCAAGGCAACGCAACGTGCTTTACCTGAAGACACAAAAACAAAACCTTTTTTAAAAACATAACGGGCGACACGGTGCTATGGTGGTTAGCACTGTCGCCTCACAGCGAGAGGGTTCCTGGTTTGAATCCCGGCTGGGGCCCTTCTGTGTGGAGTTTGCATGTTGTCCCCGTGTCTGCGTGGGTTTTCTCCGGGTTCTCCGGTTTCCTCCCACAGCCCAAAGACGTGCAGGTGTTCGGTTCATTGATGACTCTAAATCACCCGTAGGTGTGAATGGTTGTCTGTCTCTGTTCGTCTCTATGTGTCCTGTGATAGACTGGCGTCCTGTCCAGGGTGGACCCCGCCTCACGCCCGATGTCAGCTGGGATCGGCTCCAGCCCCCCGAGACCCCGACAGAAATAGATTCAAAACCACCACAAAAAGACACAAAATGACTAAAAATAGATTCAAAACAACCAAAAATCCAGTTTTTTACTTTAAAAGTCTTAAATTCTCCAGAATCCGAGCAGAGCGCCACGTTTCACCGCCTGCTCTGAAATAATCTGAGGAAAACTCAGTCGCAGGCTGCAAACAGCAGTTTCACTCAGGACTGCTGACGTGAAAACAACTCCCCAGAGACACAAGTGAAGGTCAGACATTTCTGGGACATAAACACAAGACACACACATTTTGAGTGGAGGAGATCTTTGAATTTATTTATGGGAGTTCATAAAACCTCCATCTGTGCCACTGAAGCCTCCAGGAGGTCTGCTAACACGACACACAAGGATCGAGTTGGGATCAATTCTTGAGTCATTTTGCATCTTTTTGTGCTGGTTTTGCATCTGTTTTTAGTCATTTTGCATCTTTTTGTGCTGGTTTTGCATCTATTTTTAGTCATTTTGCGTCTTTTTGTGCTGGTTTTGCATCTATTTTAGTCATTTTGTATCTTTTTGTGGTGGTTTTGCATCTATTTTTAGTCATTTTGCATCTTTTTGTGGTGGTTTTGCATCTATTTTTAGTCATTTTGCATCTTTTTGTGGTGGTTTGCATCTATTTTTAGTCATTTTGCATCTTTTTGTGGTGGTTTTGCATCTATTTTTAGTCATTTTGTATCTTTTTGTGCTGGTTTTGCATCTATTTTAGTCATTTTGCATCTTTTTGTGCTGGTTTTGCATCTATTTTTAGTCATTTTGCATCTTTTTGTGGTGGTTTTGCATCTATTTTTAGTCATTTTGCATCTTTTTGTGGTGGTTTTGCATCTATTTTTAGTCATTTTGCATCTTTTTGTGGGGGTTTTGCATCTATTTTTAGTCATTTTGCATCTTTTTGTGGCGGTTTTGCATCTAATTTTTAGTCATTTTGCATCTTTTTGTGATAATTTTGAGTAATTTTGCATCTTTTTTTGATGATTTTGCATCTATTTTTAGTAGTTTTCTTCTTTTAAACCCTTATATAACATAAATGTACAGGAGACAAAGTTAAATAATTGTTGAGAGTTCGGGCTCGTATGGACTCAGAGTTTTCTTGCTGGCTTCATCTTTTGGCCACTTCAGTGACCCTCAGGGTTGTAAAAAACTCGGACCCTTGGATGTTTGCAGGCGCCTCGTGCAGTTTTTCTGTAATATGAAGTCTTCTTCTTGTCGGATCAAAGTTTCTCTGAAGCGGTTCTGAAAGGGTGTTAACTCCAGAACAAGAACAAAGAAAACACGGGAGAGAAGAAGAAAAGAGTCCGGGTGAATATAGAGGCTGATGAAAGGAGCGGGGCTGACGGTAAATCTGGTTCAGTTGGAGGTTGGGCTTCAGTCCGACCCTCCGGGAGGTTCTGAGGGAATCTGGATTCAGCTCACGCTCCGCAGCTCCTGAAGTCTGACTCACAGCAGAGCGCTCCAAGGACACACAGACAGTCCCTCTGTCTCTCTCTCTCACACACACACACACACACCCGCACACACACCCCGATCATTGTGTTCTCTATGATGTGTTCTCTGTGTATATGTGACAGTATAAACGCTGATATCCGTATGTCTGTGATAGACCTGTTGTTGTTGCACTCAAAAGACTAAACACAGAAGCCAGTTGATGAGTTTGAAGCAATATAATTAAAGAAATACGTTGTTCATTGATTCACTCTCGCTGAGTCTGAGTAATCATCCTGTTTTTATGCTTTAAATGAGAGTTAACACGTCATAACTGTTTGTTAAGGACAGGGGTGGGTGATTCTGCTCCTGAAGCAGTCTTTTCAAAAGAAGCCTAATTAGTTTGTTGTTTGGAACACACTGAATCATTATTATCTTTAGTGTGTGTGTGTGTGTGTGTGTGTGTGTGTGTGTGTGTGTGTGTGTGTGTGTGTGTGTGTGTGTGTGTGTGTGTGTGTGTGTGTGTGTGTGTGTGTGTGTGTGTGTGTGTGTGTGTGTGTGTGTGTGTGTGTGTGTGTGTGTGTGTGTGTGTGTGTGTGTGTGTGTGTGTGTGTGTGTGTGTGCGCCCATATAGAAATGATCCGAAATGACCAAAAGGTTTCTTCACTTTCTGAGGATGAATCAACAAATGAATAGTCTGAAAAACGTCTGTAAAGGCGCCCTCCCACTGTGCCTCCGTCCCGTGCCCCGTGCTTTAGGGTCCTTGTCCCCCCCTCCAGGCCCGTTTGTACTCACACTACCTGGGCCTCGGAGAATGCTTCTTGCTGCCTATACGTCATCACGCCGTAACACGTCACACGCATTGATGACGTCATGGCGATGCGTGGCTTTGTTTCCAGATCTTTCCGTAGACCTCGGAGTGTTTTGTTCTCATTTTGGGTCTCTCTGTGCTCATTGTGCACTTTTTTTCAATTTCATTTTGTGGGTGAGGGCCCCTGACTTTACGGGCCCATGGGCCCGTTGCTATGCTAATTATCAATTCATATTTGAGTACTTTAACACTTTAATGCTTATGCTGCGAGTTTCTCACTCATGTAGTATTTCAACTTTCACTGGGATCCATTATCTGTGCATTCGTTTTTCTCCTGAGACATTTTAAGATATCATTATTTTTTTTTATCATCGTTTAATTTTAATTCCCCACTTTTATTCTGAAAGCCAGATGCACATCCTGAAGTCTCGCTTCACATTTGATTCTTAAACGTCGTCTGTTTCCAGTGTTGTTTTACCTCCGTCTGACCCCAGAGGCCTCCCAGGATTCCTTTATACATCTTTTTTATCGCCTTGTTTTATTTCATTTTGCCTCTAACCAAATAAAATGTCAGCTCTGCACCGACATGTCTACATGAGTTGTGTTGTGTTTGCGTTGCGGTCCCTCGTCACGTTCAAGTTCAAACCTTGTCCCCTTCCTCCCTCCTTGTCTCTCAGACACAGACTGGATGCACCTCTGCCTGTGCTGCTGTGTGCCATCTGTCTCCTCGTCCTGCTGCCGTCGTCCTCTACCCACCACCAGGAGTCAGGTATACCCCCCCGCTGACCTCCACCACTCCATTAAATCATACATGACCTCTGACTTTTAAGGGCAGCGGGGTGCCGTTTAATCATTTCCTGTCGTTCAATGTGTTTTCGCTGACACGCGCTCTCTGGAGGCCGTTGTCAAGGGTGTCAGAGCGTCCTGCCACTGAAATATCAGACTGATGCAGCTGAATGTGCCGCGTTGAGGATACTGACGGAGGGAAAGCAAAACTGTTTGGAGGGGAAATGGAAAGTTTTCAGAAGTGAATGGGCTGTAACCTGAAACAGGAAGTGCAACAACACGACAACAGATGTGTTCTTGTGCTGCAAGTCTCTGAAAACAAGCCAACAAGTCCTTATTGTCATTGTGTGCTTTGAGGCAGCAAACAACACGTCTGTATGGCCGTACGCTACACCAGGGGTCTGCGACCTTTACTATCAAAAGAGCCATTTTGCCTCTTTCCCCAGATACAATTTGTCTGGAGCCGCAAAACATATTTGATGTCACAACGGTTTCCTGTCCTAAAACTGTGGTTGTTCGCTAATTTCTCACCACATATCAGGCACACAGGTGAGACACCATCATGTGAAATCAAATTAATACGTCCACGAAACACGATTTTTCTTTGCTAATGTTTTTTGGGGGTTTATCCAGCAGCAGTGTGGGTCACCAACTCCAGATCAGCCACATGCAGGTAAAGGCTCTGGGCCGTACACCAAGGATGTGACGCATATTTCAGTTACACCTAATATTTTTTCAATATCACCTTGATCTCCAAGATAAAATGTTTTCCCCTGTCCACTGTGCAAAAAAAACATGTTTTTTACACATTGTTTATATATTTTTTTGCCAAAGCTACAGGGAGACACTGGAAAAGGGGCTGAAAAAAAATTTTGGGAAATCCTTTTATTTGCACACAACAGGGACTTCCTGCAGAGCCATCACATGTAACCAGGCAGAAATATGGATTCAGCAAACAAGGACAGGTTCAATGTCGAATATGTAGAATCTTTATTAAAAGCTATATTTTATATATGCCAGGGTTGTCTGTTGTTGGGTGCAGCTACTGTAGGCTGGCACTGGGTGAAATGGAGTTAGCCAATCCTGCAGCTGCTTCTTTGTCCCAGCAGCTGAGTGAGCGGAGACGGGCAACAACCAGAGTCACTATAGGCCGAGCATTCACTCCATGGACTGAGAGAAAGGAGAGGAACGCCATTCAAACGCACGCCCACATGGCTACGCTGCTCCTGGATGCTAACATCACTTTCATCTGCACTTAGCTGGAACGGCTAACGCTAACGGCTAACGCTAACTGTCAGTCAAACTCCTCTAATCCTTGATTTGATGCTGTGATTTTCTGGAGGGGACGGGTTCAAACAGACTCAAACAGACTCTGGTCTCCTGTCTCCTCCCCTGACACACTCCAACAAACCTGGCAACCCGACTGCTGGAGTTATTTTTTGTTGTTGCGACTACGATCTTGAGACACTAGATGCTGGTGTTCTGCTCATTCTTCATATTATATCATATTATATCAAACAAAATGTCACTTATTATGAAATCTTGCCTCTCCTCAGATGATTCAAAGCTTCTCCAGGTGACCATCCCCAACTCCCCGCCTGTGGTCGCCGTGCTTGGCGGCTCTCTCACGTTACCCTGCCTGGTGTCTCTGGCCCACCCGCCGCCATCCCCGTCCACCAACGGCCGCCACGCCGTGCTGTCTCTGCCCCGGGTCAAATGGAGCGTGCTGACTCACGGTCGAGAGACGGAGATCCTGGTGGCCCGCGGCGACCGGGTGAGAGTCAGCGAGCACTACAAAGACCGAGCGTCGTTGCTCAATTACGCCTACTCCCCCGCCGACCTCACGCTGCGGCTGGAGAGCCTGAGGCAGAACGACACCGGCTTCTACCGCTGCGAGGTGCAGCAGGGCCTGGAGGACGCTGACGACGTCGCTCAGGTCAAGGTCAAAGGTGAGACGGATGTCAGATACATCAAGAATTCCTAAAAATTTTAAAACTGAAAGAAGTTGTCATTCATCCATCTTCAACCGCTTGTCCCTATCGGGGTCGTGGGGGTGGTGGTGGTGGTGGGGGGAGCCGATCCCAGCTGGCATCGGGCGTGAGGCGGGGTCCACCCTGGACAGGACGCCAGTCTATCACAGGACACATAGAGACGAACAGAGACAGACAACCATTCACACCTACGGGTGATTTAGAGTCATCAATGAACCCAACACCTGCACGTCTTTGGACTGTGGGAGGAAACCGGAGAACCCGGAGAAAACCCACGCAGACACGGGGACAACATGCAAACTCCACACAGAAGGGCCTGAAGGAAGTTTGATAATCAAATTAAAGCTAGCAGCTTCGATTTCTGTGGAGCTCATGATGTTTTTTTACTGTCAGGCTGCCCTCTTGAGTTAACGTGAAGGTTTGCTGTAAAGATCCGCAGACTCTTCCGTGCCACGTTAAAATAAAATTTACAAAAACAGTTATGCCATCTTTTTTTCTCTTGATCATGTCGACAGAAAGGAGACCGATGTAAACGTTTTATTTTACCAAAATGTCAGAAACTCACTTTAAACTTTTAAACGGAAACCACGACTGACTGCTCCTGTATGTCACTTTGCACCATGTCACCATTAATGCTTCCATTTTCCACATGAAACACGACACGAGTCATAAAGCTGTTGTGTTTTTTGTTTTTTTACAGGGGTGGTGTTTCATTATCGTGATGCATCCAGCCGGTACGCCTTCACCTTCGAGCGCGCCAGAGAGGCCTGCGAGGAGATCGGGGCTGAAATTGCCACTCCGGAGCAGCTCCTGGCCGCCTACCGCAGCGGATACGAGCAGTGTGACGCGGGCTGGCTCTCAGACCGCTCAGTGAGGTGAGCACAGGACACACCACTCACCGATCAAGTGGCCTGTTAGGTAGAGTCCAGATGTGCAGTGTGCGTTTGGCAACACGCAGCTCCACAAAACAACAACAACACTAATTTGCCGGACAGATCCGTTGATGGTGGAGCACTCAGCTAACGCATGATCTGCACATCAGAACACACAGATCATCCCGTAGCTGTGATGTTTGGTGTGCTGCCCATCCATCACCACACGAGAGGTGTTTCAATGCGACACTATCCTCCCACAGATATCCCATCCAGATGCCAAGAGAGGGCTGTTTCGGGGACATGGACGGTTTGCCCGGAGTGAGGAACTACGGACTGTTAGAGCCCGACGAGCTGTATGACGCCTACTGCTACGTGGAGGACATCGACGGTAAGACACGCAAAAAAGGTATTTCATTTGTTGGGAAGACATTTTTGTCACCAGGTGTTGAGGCGCCCAGATTATAAACGTACACCGCATGGTCAGAAGTACGAGGACCCCCCCCTGTTAATGGTTTGGACCCCTTTGTATCAATATCAGCTCGAGACCCAGAAGAGAAATTTGGTGTCTCCCTCGGACCCAAACCTACAGAAATGCATCATGAATTCATGCAATCAATGCAGATTTAAAACAGGATGAAACATTACGACATGAGATACTGTTAAAATATGAACCGTTCTATATTCTAGTACAAGGATGAGAACTTGAGGTGACAATAAGAATTGCTTTCAAAATGTATTTTCCCGGGCCACATTAACCAGCTCTAACTGGGGGATCCTGAGGCGTTCCCAGGCCAGTGTGGAGATCTAATCTCTCCACCTGGTCCTGGGTCTTCCCCGAGGCCTCCTCCCAGCTGGACGTGCCTGGAACACCTCCCTAGGGAGGCGCCCAGGGTTCATCCTTACCAGATGATCCTGAACCACCTCAACTGGCTCCTTTCAACGCAAAGGAGCAGCGGCTCTACTCCGAGTTCCTCACGGATGCTGAACTTCTCCCCCTCTCTCTAAAGAACAAACTTTGACGGCCTAAAGTCAAAAGGAACAATAAAGGAGTTCCAATAAGAACATAGAGATTAAAAAGCCCTAGTCGATATTATCATCTTCATGGTTTCGATTGCTCGCGTGTTTCAGCTCAGCTCAAAAGCTAAAAAAGTCAAAACATCCTCAGAACTTGACGCCTGTGTCCTCGTTTAAAGGTGAAGTGTTCCACGGCTCCGCCCCCCAGCGTTTCACCTTCTGGGAGGCCAAGGCCTACTGCCTGAGTCACGGCGCCGAGCTGGTCACCACGGCTCAGCTGTACACAGCCTGGAACGACGGCCTGAACCTCTGCAGTCCGGGCTGGCTGGCGGACGGGAGCGTACGCTACCCCATCGTCACCCCCAGGGAACGCTGCGGAGGAGGTGAACCAGGGGTCAGAACCGTGTATCGCTACAGCAACCAGACGGGCTTCCCCGAGGTCCACACTCGACACGACGTCTACTGCTTCAGAAGTAAGAGACGCGCTCTGTGTTTTGAAAGTAGAGTTTTGAAGTATTCTTCGACTTCAGTTGGGTTTTCACTAACTTGATTTCTTTCTCCTTATGATTGGTAACTTAATGTCTTATCTGGGGGTTCCTGTTTAGATCCTTTGATGGGAGGTCAAATTGTTCTTGAAGTTGAGAAAATGATTTAAATTCTGTTCCTTTGAAAACTTGATTAATTGTACAAAGACCTTCGTCGGCCCGTCTTCTAAACCCACTGTCCCACAGGGAGGGGGGGAACATTGAGATCCACACCGGTCCCCTGAGCATTTTTGATTCCTGTTGTCCAGACTTTTAAAGTGTGTTTTATCTAAATAACATGTTCTAGTAAAAGCACAAATCACATGCATGGACCTAAGAACGTGTCGAACGGGTCCCATTTAAGAACCGATTTACGACAAATCCTTTTGAACGACCGTTTGTCCCTCTGCTCTTTCTTCCAGGCGATAACGGCCCTTACACAGAATCTCCTCAGGACTTTCTTGCCACGGAGCCAGAGGACATTGGCCAGGACATTGTTTTCCTAACTAATCCTGCAGAGGAGGGGGAGGAGTCTAGCCTGAGCGAGGGGACGGCAAAGGGGGGTGAAGAGGTCAAACACGCCCAGACGGCCAATCCTGTAAAGCAGGTCCCTGTGGAGGCTCGGCCCGTAACACTGAGTTACAGCAAGGAACCACCGACGACTGTAGACCCTCATCGCTCCGTCACTCCTCCGTCTGAGCATCATTTGTCCACACAGGAGGACACCTGGGAGGTCATAGAGAGGGCCACCTACCCGGAGTCCTATCAGCCTGCACCTGAAGAAAACCCGGTCACAGATCACCAAGAGTCCCACGCACTTCCAACCACTCCTCCTCCGAAGGCCGATGGAGTGGTAACCGCTCATGAAGAAGACTCCGCTTCACCAACAGCTGCAGCCACAACGTCAGAGTGCAGAGAGCCCTCAGAGCGTCCGGAGACCCAAAGTCCGGAAACACCAGCTGTTAACGCGACATCTGGAGGTGATGCGGGCGAGCTCCTCGGCAGCTCTCCGGAGGTTTTACCAGAGGACAGCACCCCACATGTCCACCCGGAGCTCCCCTCTGAGGCTGAGCTCGTCCACACGAGCACCTCCAGTGACGTTTCAGCGCAGCCAGAAGAGACCAGCGCTAGTTCTGTCGAGGAGATGAATACTGACGTTCACTCCACCACCACGCCGCCGTCTTTTGATAACAGCACGCCTGAGGACGGTCTGACAGAAGAGCAGACAGGAGCGGAGAGCGCAAACCCTCTTCTAGATGAGGAAACTCCAAACTCAGTGACTCAAAGTTTGGTTGGACTGGACACCGCTGTCGCCTCTGAACTGGTCCCCACGTCTGCTCCAGGTAAGTATAGAAGTTAGGATGCTATTGCAAAGTCAGCCACACTCAGATAGACATCTTTAACACGTCATTTCAGATGATCTCTCTTCTCGGCAGGTTACGATCACACCCCAGAGAGCTCGGGTGTTACTGTGGAGGCGTCCGGCCCGGTCGATCAGGCTGATGAGGACTCCGGTAGCTCCTCAGAGGAGACAGCAGCTGATCCAACCGACCACACGCACACCAACCCCACACAAACACCCACAGCACAGGTCATCGCGGTCACAGATGGCTCCAGTGTGAACGCTTCGGTCCTAAACAGCGACCCGGTCACTCTGTTGACATCCCCTGCACCTGTAACACTGTCTCCTACATATGCGGAGGTCGAAGCCAGCTCCCTGGAGATCCTAACCCTCGCACCCGAAAGCAATGCTTCATCTGGGGCCGAACCTCCGGAGAACATCCAGGACAAACAGGAGCGGGAGGTATTAGGAGAAAGCACTGCACTATTCCTCAGCACAACCCAAAGTATCCCAGCCAGCGATCCGAAGGACAGGGGACACGAGGCGGCGGAGGCGGCGGAGGCGGCGGAGGCATCAGGCGACTCGTCAGGAGAAAACCCGGAGGTGGAACTTCTGTCGGCAAGTCCAACTCTCTCAACGGACCACGCTTCTGAGGGAGCCGACGGTGAGGACGACACTGACGCGCCTCCTCTGTCGGAGGTGAAAATCACGCTCATCCCTCATCTGACCCTCACGCCCGGCTGGGAACCAGAGCAGTCCTCTTCGGCTTCCACACCGCAGGAGTCTCGCTCCGATCTGGAATACAGCGCCGAGACGCCCGTCGAATCTGACGACGCCTCCAAGGAGCAAGAGGCTGTGACTGAGATCAGCAGCAGCAGCCTCCACGGTGAGATTCTGCCGCAAAATCACCCTGTGGCACTTACATACGTCAAATAAGCCATCGAGACAGTTTTTTTCGTGTATGAACTATTAGAAATATGATAAAAACTGTGTCTACAGAGCACGGATCAGAGGGCGCTGAGGGGGAGACCAGCACAGACGAGGCTGCGGTTAAAGCGTGCACATGGCGCCCGGATGAGGAGGAAACCCGCGGCCCGACTCTCACAACCGACATCAGCGACGTCACAGCTCCCACTGTGTTCCCACAGCACTACTCTGCCATGGCTGCGTCCCTGCCTGCTGCCGGAGTGTCTGCTGCGAGACGAGCAGGCCCCTCAGGTACACGTGCGCCATAACAACACAGGAGAGAAACCACAGCTGGTGTCTGTGTGCTCATCTGTCTGTGAAAACGCCCAATCAGGAGAGAGATGTACCCCTCCAGCTGACTCGGCACAACAGAGAGATTAGCTTCACATTCTGAATTGATTCATTCTCGTAGAACAGGGGTGTCAAACTCAGGCCCGTGGGCCAAATCTGGCCCGCGGTGTTATTATATTTGGCCCGCAAGATCATATCCAGGTTCTCTGAGAGCTGGCCCACGAGTATAAAGCTCATACACGTCTACTTTTCTGTTCACACACATGAGCATCCATGCTACCAGTCTCTGCAGACACACTGAATCCAGCCCTCCCCAAAAACGAACAGGAGCTTTCAGCAGCGGTGGGAGGCAGATGATCTTTCTTTTTTATCTTTTTTAGTAAAGAAAACCACAAAAACATGACAAAATGACTAAAAACAGACGCAAAACACCACAAAAACATGACAAAATGACTAAAAACTGATGCAAAACACCACAAAAACGTGGAAAAATTACTAAAAACAGATGAAAACACCACAAAAACATGACAAAATGACTAAAAACTGATGCAAAACACCACAAAAACGTGGAAAAATTACTAAAAACAGATGAAAACACCACAAAAACATGACTAAATGACTAAAAACAGACACAAAACACCACAAAAACATGACAAAACGACTAAAAACAGACACAAAACACCACAAAAACATGACAAAACGACTAAAAACAGACACAAAACACCACAAAAACATGACAAAATGACTAAAAACTGATGCAAAACACCACAAAAACGTGGAAAAATTACTAAAAACAGATGAAAACACCACAAAAACATGACAAAATGACTAAAAACTGATGCAAAACACCACAAAAACGTGGAAAAATTACTAAAAACAGATGAAAACACCACAAAAACATGACTAAATGACTAAAAACTGATGCAAAACACCACAAAAACGTGGAAAAATTACTAAAAACAGATGAAAACACCACAAAAACATGACAAAACGACTAAAAACAGACACAAAACACCACAAAAACATGACAAAACGACTAAAAACAGACACAAAACACCACAAAAACATGACAAAATGACTAAAAACAGACACAAAACACCACAAAAACATGACAAAACGACTAAAAACAGACACAAAACACCACAAAAACGTGACAAAATACTAAATACAGACAAACTGTTGTTTACAAGCAGCAGGAGGGAAAAATAACAGTCATAGTTTTGTCAATAACAGTAAAGTTAACGCGCTCACTTGTATCCAAAAAGTGCTGAAAGTTGATTAATGTAAAATGTTTTCTGTATAAGTATTAAATGAATAATGCTGTAACACTCGTCTGTGAGGTTTAAACTGTCTCAGGCTTTTTAAACGTCACCATTTACCCTCTGGTTGCAGAAGTCCTTTTTTTATTATTATATTAATATTGATTGAATCCAGACATTGATGCTGCGACGTGTCAGAGCTGAACAGTGCGTCTCATGTCTGGTGTAACAGCCCCCTCTGCTGGTGCTTCATAGGGTTTCATGGGAACAATTATTACTTTTAACACACACACACACACACACACACACACCTCCAGCCACCAGTCCACGCTCCATTCATGGTCCACAAAGGGATTCAAGTCACCTATGGACTGAGTTACAAATGGTTAAAAATCAGATTATTACATAACAACAGTTATCTCAGGACACTTTACAGAGTAGGTAAAGACCACACTCTATGACTTATTTATGATTTACAGAGACCCAACAATTCCCCCGTAGAGTACGGTGGAGACGAACACCTTCACTATAACAGACAGGAACGTCAGACAGACCCAGCTCTGTGGAGGACGGACATCTGTCTGCACCGGAGAGAGGGAGAGAAGGAGAGAGAGAGAGAGGAAAGACGGACAGATGGACAGATGGACATAGAGAGACAAAGACAGACACAAAGACAGAGACAGACACGCTTCCAGTAACTATAATAATATCTATAGTAATGTGAATATGACTCACATGTTATGGCAGTTAAATAGCAGAATAGTAGGAACAAGCACAGCTAAGGTGACAGAATATGAATAATTATGGTGGCAAACATAGAAAAGGTAATGCATGACAGTGACTTCCCCCAGTGGATCAAACCACGTGCAGCACTTGATAGTGACGGACAGAATGAGCTGGTAAACATCTGGAGCGTCCCTGTTCACACCCCCTTCCCCTGTGCAGAGTCCTGCCTGGAGAACCCTTGTCTGAACGGAGGCACGTGTGTCGACGGTGAACCCACGAGGTGCTTCTGTTTGCCCGGTTACGGAGGAGACTCGTGCCAGACAGGTCGGGTTTCAGCTCCCTAACAAACATACGCACACGTTATGTTCCACATACGCTGACGCACGCCTCAGTGATGCCTCTGTCTGTCCCCGTGCTGCAGACCTGGAGCTGTGCGAGCCCGGCTGGGAGAAGTTCCAGAGCTTTTGTTACCGTCACTTCGCCAAGAGGCAGAGCTGGGAGGCGGCGGAGCAGCACTGCCGCATGTGTGGGGGACACCTTCTCTCTGTCATGACCCCTGAGGAGCAGGACTACATCAACGGTAACCCCCCCCCCCCCATCAAAGTAATCTGAGTCCTGTGACAAGCAGATTTGGGTCTGTAAACAACATGACACACACACATCGGCCATTGCTCACTTAGCAGAAACAGGTTTTGCATGAAGCTTTACTACAAACATGCAGCCCAATGTGCTCCACACAGCAAAACTGACACAGCACAGACACAAAGAAACATTTTTAGTCATTTTGTATCTGTATTTGGTAATTTTGCATCTCTTTGTAGTCATGTTGTGTCTCTTTGTAGTCATGTTGTGTCTCTTTGTAGTCATTTTGTGTCTCTTTGTAGTCATGTTGTGTCTCTTTGAAGTCCTTTACTTGTCTATTTTTAGACATTGCACTTTATTGTGATCTCGTAGTTGTTTTGCATCTCTTATTGATAATTTCTCTTTTGTAGTAATTTTGCATCTCTTTGTAGTCATGTTGTGTCTCTTTGTAGTCATGTTGTGTCTCTTTGTAGTCATGTTGTGTCTTTTTTTGGTCTATTTTTAGACATTTGGCACTTTCTTGTGGTCTCTTTGTGCTTGTTTTGCATCTCTTTGTTGTCATTTTGTGTCTATTTTTTCGTCTTCGTAGTTGTTTTGCATCTCTGTGCTTGTTTTGCATCTCTTTGTAGTCATGTTGTGTCTCTTTGTAGTCATGTTGTGTCTCATTGTAGTCATGTTGTGTCTCTTTGTAGTCATGTTGTGTCTCATTGTAGTCATGTTGTGTCTCTTTGTAGTCATGCTGTGTCTCATTGTAGTCATGTTGTGTCTCTTTGTAGTCATGCTGTGTCTCTTTGTAGTCATGTTGTGTCTCTTTGTAGTCATGTTGTGTCTCTTTGTAGTCATGTTGTGTCTCTTTGTAGTCATGCTGTGTCTCTTTGTAGTCATGTTGTGTCTATTTTTCTGTCTATTTTTAGACATTTTGCACTTTCTTGTGGCCTCTTTGTAGTTGTTTTGCATCTCTTATTAATCATTTGTCTCTTTTGTAGTAATTTTGCTTTGTTTGCAGTCGTTATGTGTATGTTTTTGGTGGTTGTTGTGTCTTTGTTCAGTCACCTAACGTCTCTCAGAGATCGTTAAGTGGTTTGTTCTTTTTCAGCAACGTTTAATGAGTCGGCGCCGTGGACCTGAGTCCAGGACGCCCGTTCAGCAATCGATGCGTTGGCTGGAAACATTTCTTGCAGCAGATATTAAACTGTAATCTTTCGTTCTAACATTCCAACAACGCAGACCGTGGTGTTGTTTTAACAGCGAGGCCTCTCAGAAGAGTGCAGACGAGACACAACACTGACCTTTTCATCTCCTCCCTTTTATTCAATCTGCTGTCCCGTTTTTTTTGAAGTTGGCGTTTCGTCTGGCGGCGAGGCGTTGAGATCAGACATTCCTCTGGGGTTTGCTGTTTGCGCTGCGGGCGGTTGCCATGGAGACCACAGACTGATACTCAGATTGTTAGGGGGAGTAAGTGTCGTACATCTGGAGACTTTATCGTCTTTTCCCAGAGTAAGAGTCGATACGTTCTGGCCTCAAACCCAAACTAGAAGAATTTTTAGTGTAAGTGAGGTTGTTTTACACAGTATAATAAAGGTGAGGGACATTATTTGGTCTCAAGCTGTGATAGAGATGATTATTCATGCTTTTAACTCCAATCCTGAACTCTTTATTCACTGACTTCCTGTCAAATCCAGGACGGGAAGCTGCTGCAGCGTCAAGACTAAAGGAGACTTTTGCAGCTACGGAAAAAAAGTAACTTAGAAAAACCCTTTTATTATTTAGGACAGACAGGAAATGGGGTGAGAGAGAGAGGGGGAGACATGCAGCAAAGGGGTGCAGGTCCGAGTCAAACCTACAGCCGCTGCCTCGAGGACCTTGAGCCTCTTTAGACGGGACGACTGATCTAACCGCTGTTCCCCCCGGCCGCCCGTCTTTTAAGTTTTCAAACCACAAAATAACTGATGACTTTTACTGTAAAGATGTTTATGACATGTGTTTTAGCCGCTCTCGTGTCGTCAATAGCAACAGCAGACGTTACACAGAAAGAACTGGAACATCTGTGGAAACATATCGAACATTTGTGACTTCAAGGACGTTTTATGAAGCTGAAAACTACGGTTTGATTCTCGACCAGAGGTCACTGGGGCAGACTCTTCAACCCTACGGTCAAAACCGGACTTATGTGAGACGTCTCAATAACAGCAGCTGCGTCTGAATGAAACACAGTTCAGTTTCCCACAGTGAGAAACATGTTTGAGCCTCACTGAGGATCTTTCTACCTTCAACCGCAAATCCATTCAGTATCAAAGTGACTTCCTCCTCACAGCGAACAAACCGATCCATTAGAAATATAAATATTGAATATAAACTGTTGTTTATCAAAGTTATCACCCTGTACTTATTTCAGGAATCATGCGTGACTGATACAAAGACCTCCCACATTTGAGAAAACGGCTCTACAGAGAGTCGACTGCACAGAAAGGAAGTTTCCTTCTTAAGGATTTATTTGACTGCGCTGCGGCCCGACGCGGCCCGTCTCACTCCTCCTGCCTGCTCTTGTGTTGGCGCCGGGGTTTGGGAGTGACCAGCTTCTTAAATCTCCTCCAGCAGGACGGCTCCTCGGGTCTTTGGGGAACCGTCTTCGGGCCGCCCTCAGCTGTCTCCGTCGGGGGAACGTCCTTCGGGATCAGCTGCTTGGACTTCTGGAGCATCATCTGCTTCGCCAGACTCTGCCGGGCCTCCTCCTGGGCTCTGAGTCTGGAGGCCAGCTCCAGGTTGACGAAGGACATCACGTCCAACTGCCTCTGCAGGTCCTCCAGCACACGGGCCATCTCCCTTTTTTTGCAGACTCGTCTCAGAAGGAGCTCCTTCTGCTGCTCCAGGGACGCATTTTCCTCCTGCAGCCTTTGAACCAGCTCCTTGTTCTTGGAGGTGGTCTCCAAAGTCTTGACTTTGACTTCCTGCTGTTCTTCCTTGAGCTCTGCCTGGAGCTGGTGGTTGAAGTCCCTGATGGTGGGAACCTCATCTCGAGGGGCTGCGGAGGGCGGTCTCAAACTGCTGATGTGTTGTCTGAGCCTCTGCACCTCCTCCTGACGCTTTAGTCTCAGTCGTTTCTCCTTCTCAAGAACCTTCTGCATTTCTTGGAGCTTGTGCCTCTGGATCGCGGCTTCGTGCTCTACGCTGTACCTCTCGTGTATTTCGTCCCAAAGAAGTTTGTTTGCCTCCTTCAGGCGCTGATCCTCGTCTGGCACAGGCTGGAGGCTCTGGACCTCCTCCTCGTAGACCTCCTCCTGGACCTCCTCGTGTCCTTGAGTCTCAGGCTCGAGCAGAAAGGAGAACTCTTCACAAGCTCCTTCCCACTCCACGAGTTCTCTCAGCTCAGTCGCCGGCTTGGTGGGGAGTTCTTGGTCCACCTCCGTCTCTGGCTGCTGTGGAGTCTCTGCCTCCACCGTTTGGTGCTTGGGAAGCTCGAGGCTGACCGGATTGGGGCACTCCATGCTGAACAGCTCCTCATGTCTCTTTCTGAAACCCACCATGATCTCGTCCGCCTCCAGTTCCCACAGCTGTGGACTTTCACGCTGATCTCTAACTTCCTCCATTATCGATCGGATTGTTGACGTGTTGTTTCCAGAAGTCTCTTTTTAACAGTGTTGCTCTCAAAGGTTCGAGGGTTTGTGGCTCAGATTCTCCGGAACATTCAGAGTCTGAAGACGGAAGATTCTAATTGGCTCTGACGCATCACAGTCTGCAGTGGAAGCCCCGCCCCCTACACACACACACACACACACACACACACACACACACACACACACACACACACACATATGGATAAAATGGCCGCCTGACCATTAAAAGCTTAAAGTCAGTCCCACACTGACCCACAGTTCTGACTGTGAAATAAAACAACTACACACTAATTAAAGTCAATGATTCTTTGTATTCAGTTTAATTAAATACTCAAGTCGTGTACAATTAATTACAACTGTTAGTTTATTTAATATAGTGTATTGTTAGTGATTAAACTATTAAATATTGGTTAAGTTGTGAAAATTCAGCTCCATATTTACAGTTAGATCAACACCAGTAACATGCTGCAGAATGCATCAGTAATAATAAGGACATTTGCATAAAATCAAATTATATGATAAATATAACACTTATGTAATAGCACTAATAATCTGTACTTTCCTTCAGTAAGATGTAGTAATGACAATAATCCTGATATTAAAACCATCTCATCTCTAGTTTCAGACTTCATTCAGCCGGACGCTAACAGTGATTAGCTCGGGGCAGCACGGTGAAGGCATTCAAAGGTCTTTTTTAACCACTAATGCTGCTGAAAATAACAGCAAACCTCTGCAGCAGCATGAGAAGAGTCCCTACACACACAACAAAGCATCATCGGCGTAGAGAGTGAAGCCAGAGAGGAAACACATTTCAGACGCTTGGACCTGGACCTGGTTCTTTGGGTCCTGACCCAGCTTTCCCAATATAACTTAAATATAATAAATATAAATGTACTTATCTGTATCTGCAGCTACTATGTGTGCTCCTTTCTTTTCTCACACCTTTGTATCTCCAGACAAATACAGAGAATACCAGTGGATCGGACTGAACGACCGAACCATCGAGGGAGACTTCCGCTGGTCGGACGGGAACCCTTTGGTGAGTTTACGCCATTGTGCGTTTTGACGTTCGGAGCGTATCAGAGTTCAGTCATCAGTCACAGAAGAGAATAAGAGCTTTTGAATTGCTTTCTGTGATTGACTGATGTCTGAGTCAGGTTGTGGAAACACCAAACACCTTCTCTTCTCTCCGTCAGCTCTACGAGAACTGGTACAAAGGTCAGCCGGACAGCTACTTCCTGTCCGGGGAGGACTGTGCGGTGATGGTGTGGCACGACGGCGGCCGCTGGAGCGACGTGCCGTGCAACTACCACCTATCCTACACCTGCAAGAAGGGCGTCTGTGAGTCCACCTGGACCGCGGCTCTGGTAAAGACCTGTTTTTGTATAATCCGGTGGTGACGATCTCTCCGTTTGTCTTCTAATCTAACAGCGTCCTGCGGCGAGCCCCCAAAGGTTCCCAACGCTAAGGTGTTTGGGAAGAAGCGTTTGCGTTACGAGACCAACACCAAGGTGCGGTACTACTGTGAGGAGGGTTACGTGCAGAAACTGAATCCTGTCATCAAGTGTCAGCCCGGCGGCCGATGGGAGGAGCCTCTGATCACCTGCATCCTGAGTAAGTGCGCCAACAGGTGGACCTCTACTTATTATGTATTATATATTATATTGTACTTTTAACCCTCCTGTGCTCCTAAGGGTCAATTTGACCCCATTTAATGTTTAACATCTCTAAATAATGACGTTTTTTTTTTGTTTGTTTGCTTTAAATTTATGACTTTTCCTCATTTTATGGGGACGACTCATAAGAAACCTAAAATTATCATGATTATATATATTCTTTATTGTTCTTATCGTACATGTACTTGTGGCATCGGTGTTCCTTTGGGTCAGTTTGATCATCTGGATGATTTAATCATTATTATTATTATTGTTTATTTTACAATTCAAATATTATATGAGGTCAAATTCATGCTGCTGTCCTTGATAACGGACGTTACTTTCATTCCAGATGTTACAAATAACACAAAATAGCATTAAAATAACAGAGTTACTTTAAAACACACACACAGAAATCCCTCCATGCAGTTTAACATCAGTGATATTTTTCATTCTGTTAAATAAAAACATAAAGTACCCGACTTAACTTGAGTCACACATTGATTATGATCATTTTCCAGATGTTTAACGGTCAAATTGACCCCGAGAATAAATGGTGATAGTCAAATCTGAGGGCAACAGGAGGGTTAACAGAATAACCGCTACAAGAGGATAAACTATATAACATAAGAAAGGAAGTGCGCTGTGTTGAGGAGGACTACCGTTAAACCGCTGTGTGAAACCTTCAATATGACCAAACCTGGAACATTATCCCACAAAAATGTTCTATAAACGAAACATTTTGTTTGTCCGACACACGCTGAACGACGATGACAATACCTGGCTCTGGTTCCACAATGGTGGAGCGAGCTCTCCACTCACTTAAGGCGCCGTATTCACAAAACATGTAAAGTCTCAGAGTCAATCGTAACTTTCTGTAAATGTTGCGACCTGGAATTATTTGGGAATTGGCATTTTCATTATTTAAGTTACAGTTAATCTGTTTAAACAGAAGCTATTCTTTGTTTCTCGTCACAGTTTGATTTTGTTAATATGCCAAATATAATCCTGATTAATGTCACTGAGGGCGCACTCATACTGTCCTTCCACACCGCGCCAAAACAGTTTTTTCAGGTCAAGCCTAGTGCGTTTGACCAGTGTGAGTGCAACCGCTCCGCGCATAACTTCGGCACGCTTGCTGTCCACGGCCCGAGAGAGGTGGGCTTTAGTAAAGCACGTTTGCACGTGTACGAGCACGAGCGTGCGCACGTGTACGAGCACGAGGCCTACGACGGTTCTGAGGTCATTTCCTGTGCGCCTGTTGGGACGTAGAAAAAAGAAGGAGGGACCATGCGCGGACATTTAAAACAATGGCGGCTAAAGGTTCACGTTGGTGTGATGCGAAGGTGGAGTGTTTACTGCAGATTTGGTCGATGAAAAGATTCAAAAACAGTCGACAAGACGCACAAAAACTCCGAGGTCTACGGAAAGATCTGGAAACAAAGCCACGCATCGCCATGACGTCATCAATGCCTGTGACGTGTTACGGCGTGATGACGTATAGGCAGCAAGAAGCATTCTCCGAGGCCCAGGTAGTGTGAGTACAAACGGGCCTGGAGGGGGGGGCAAGGACCCTAAAGCACGGGGCACGGGACGGAAGGACATTGTGAGTGCGCCCTTGGTGGAGGTCAGAGTCCAGGAGTGATGTCATTAATGTGCGCGGTGGAGCGTAGGAAACAACTGTGGAGTCACGGTGTGTTTTTACGGCCCTTGTTTTGTGCTGAGGTGCGGGACAGTTGTGTTTCTTGTTGTAATTCTGAGGTGAATTAAAGTTGCCAAATGGAAGAGTCGAAGTCATGTCTGCTTGAGGATGCAACATAAATGTGGTAATCCACTGTAATGGACTTTACTATGAGAGGAGCTGGTGCAGGGGCCAGTAGGTAAGTCTTTAAAACACTAATAAACTCTGGCTTCACTAACTACGCTGTTGCTGCTTTGTTGTGTGTGTAGGGACTCTTCTCATGCTGCTGCAGAGGTTTGCTGTTATTTTCAGCAGCATTAGTGGTTAAAAAAGACCTTTGAATGCCTTCACCATGCTGCCCAGAGCTAATCACTGTTAGCCACGCCCAGCTGTTAGCGACTCTCCTGGATTTCTCCGTCTCCATGGCTTATTCGATGTGTGTAATGATTGATGATTTTACGCTGGACTCATACTTTAACTGAGAAGTTTTAGTGCTCCGTAGGAGAACTCTTGGCTCTAAGATCAAATGTTTTATGAATACAGCCCCAGAACAGCAGAACCCCTTCACACCTTCCATCGCAGACTGAAAACTCACCTGTTCAGACTGCACGTTAGTCCGTGAATCGATGAAACACATAAAACAATGCTCATTTGCACTAAGGTTCAGCAGACCGCGCTGGTCTGGCTGTAACTGTTTACTTCCCTGTTTGTCTCACACTTACAGCCCAGACGATGGACGGGGACTCCGTCACCTCACGTCCTTCCCATCGTGAGGAGGCCGCAGAGGCCGCGGAGGCCGTGGGCACAGCCACAGAGAAAGCAGCTCCGCTCTTCTGGGACATTAAGTGGAGCGTCTGAAGCAAAAAGAACTATATTCCACCTCCTTCTTTCCTCCTTTTCTTGTTTATAGAATATCTTTTCCATTCCAGTTTCTGCATTGAGGTAAACTGATCCGATCTTTCCTGTTAAAGTCCTCACAGTCATGGGAAACCTGGAAACCGTGCTGTAATCCAAATACGTGATGCGTGTCAGAAAACGTTACGGAAGCTTTTGGTGATTTTAGTCACATAAAACAAAAACACTGCATGAAAGAGACAAGAGAGGGTCCTTGACACCAACATCCATCTTCCTTCACTCGTGTTCGTAGCTCCAGACAGTTTCTAAGATCCTTTCTTATCTTTTTTTATCTTCTTTCACACAGAAGGAACACATTTATGCAGGAGCATGGATGCATTACTGAACGAGCCCACAGGGGCCCTGGTTCATCAAATGTTGCTGAAACTGCACACAATTGTCACAAAGAGATGCTAAATGACCCCAAGTGTACACAAAATCACCAAGAAAGACCATAGGGATGCAAAATGAGCATGAAAAGATGCTAAATGACTGAAAATAGACACAAAACCACCACACAGAGACAAATCTACAACAAAGACACACAAAATGATAAAAAAATATATGTAAAATGAGCACAGAGAGAAACAAAACGATGACAACAAGATTCAAAATGACTAAAAATAGATGCAAAACCACCACAAAAAGATACAAAATGACTAAAAATAGACACAAAACCACCACAAAAAGCTGCAAAATGACTAAAAATAGACACAAAACCACCACAAAAAGATGCAAAATGACTAAAAATAGACACAAAACCACCACAAAAAGATGCAAAATGACTCAAAATAGGCTCTACATGTCTGTGCCCAGGGGCCCATCGTCTGAGAATACTTCCGTGTGCAGGAAGACGTGTTTGATAACAGACAAATTAAATCTAATTAACCAAATGCACATGAACCCTAAAACGATCATTTATCAACATCACAATAAGACGGTTCATGTTACTGTACTGTACTGAGTCTTAGTCAGTGTTTGGGGGGTTTAGGGATCCACAAATCTAACTTTGTCCTCTGCGGCACACTTACTTTACTCCCTCTCTGCCCGTGGGGAGCTCTACTCTCCTGTAACTGTTCGATTAAAATCCTCCTCTTCAGAGACAAAGTGGAATTTTTGAGTTTCACTGCTGCGTATTTTAACACGCTGTGCTTCTAACGGACTTCATGAGGATCCGCAGCATCAGCCGGTCTGACGTTCACTGACGCTGAACTGCTCCTTTGTCCCGTGTCACAGTCGACAGCTGCTCATAAGGGCGCACTCCAGTGACGTGCAGTGAGGGTTGGGGTTGGAGAGGCACTGACTCACAAGTCAGATTTACAAACATACAGTAGGACGCTGACAGGATAGGATGAGAGAAGAGGAGCGAACAGGATGCTGAGAACCATTTTAAACACCAGTGCAGCTGTTTACTGCAGTATCTCTCACCTTTACGTGTAAATGACTTCCTGCTTTGACTGAAAGTCCAACTTTGAAAAATGTCTTAATGTAGAAATCAGAAATGACAGCTTGTGGCTAAGCTCTACGGCGTGGCACAGCACACTTCTGTGTTTACTTTTTGCACACGGGTCAGAGTTCACCGTGACCTGGCTGGTGATCAGGCTGCTCACTATCGCCGCCCTCCTTGAGGCAGAGGTACTGCCTGCCTCAGGGCGATCACTTCCCCTGTGGATTTATGTCTCATCAATAAGATGTAAATATTACACACGTACGTAAAATACATCACTGAACACCATGGAGAAGAAGACGTATCCTTTTATTACAGTGTCCTCAACCATCATATTGGAAACAGCCTCACCTGCCTCCCCTGACTGCACGTCACTGGTGCACTCCCACTGTCTCTCCGTACCGTGCCCGAGCATGTTTCACAGCTAAAGTCCGGTTCCTTTGACCAGTGTGAGTGCGCCCTAACGCTCTGACAGAGAAACAACAGGGACACAAAACCAGCACGAAGCCGAACCACGTGAGGATCGGCGCGCACACGTGGCTTCACCTGTTTAAAGGTGGTTTCTCTGTGACTCGTGTCCCGATCAGAGAGTTAATGAGAGACGTATGCAGATGAATCTACACTGGCCTTTGACTGTGACGGACAGTACGACAGTGTCAGTGCAGGTGGTGTTAACTGCTGATCTCATAAAAACACATTCATTAATGTACAACCAGAAATAATAGCGTAAAATAGATCCAATGAGAAATGAATTGTGTTTTTTTTTTTTTAAATGTAGTCTTTTTACTGTTGTTACTGCGCTTGATTTAACTGTTTAAATAAATAACACATTCAAATGGTTGTAAAATTCAGTTTGTAACATATGTATCATGATCACATGACTCTTAATTCGCAGCACGGTGTCTGATTAGACTTGTTGTCCTTGACTTTGCAACGTTCTTTTCACTTTATGGCAAATTTACGCACTTTGTAATTATCGTCCATGACTTTTTCATTTAAAACTAAAACCTCCAACACTTGTTATCGTTGGGGTTCCAGGTACAGTTGCGTTCACCTGTGATTCACTCTCTAATTTACTTCTGGTTTAAAGTCTTTGCTAATTATTTGAGAGGTAAAGGAAACTTTTAGAACGACAGATGATGGAAGTGAACAAACACAAAGCTTGTTATTTAAGACTTTGGGTAAATCAATGCGCTGAAACGTGAACGTGTCTTTATTGGATAAATTACACGTGGCCGGCTGTTTTCATAAACGGACATTTCCGGTGTCTCCGTTTTCAGAGATAACATCATGCACACCTGCCCGTTTATAGAAAAGTGTTTGTTTACACTTTAAACGCCGTCAAGAGAACGCCAAACCTGTAGGTGTCAGTGCGCTCTGTGCAGCTGAATGTGGCTTCCGTCAAAAACACACTTGGCGCGTTTCTTGCTGCTTCTGAGATGCGCCGCGGTGAGCTCTGACTTGAATGGCCGCACGCAAACTTGCTAAACTTCACCTTCATTCATTACCCAAAGCAGAAATGTTACATGTTCAGTGCAGGATCGATGATTGTTTACGTGTAACATGCTTTATACTCTTTACTACCATAAACTAAACTGCATCTCAATGAGGTTTCGTATTTTACGTTTGTTTTTGATGCATCAGAAATACGTTTCTTTCAAACAGGAGACATGAAACCAAAACTTACGTTAACTCTGAGTGTTATGAGTTATGTAACAAACCCAAACATCTTTTTTAATGATGAGTATTTTCGTTCCACTTCATGTGCATGTGTTTAAAACTTTAACCGTATTTAAAATGTGCAAAACAAATCTCCCTTGAAACATTATAAGAATGCAGTTTAGTTGCTTGGGAACGTAGTTTCATAGGAGACAGGTTTGGCCCATTCTTCCATTATCTAAAGCGATTTCCAAAATAAAATACTGTTTCCATTTTATTTTTGAATTTTGGGGAACGTAGTTTTGTTCTTTCTTTATCTCAAATGGAAGAAATAAGCTCCATCCATGTCCAACCTCATCATCAGTCTCCTTTCTTACTGACAAACGCGTTAGATGTGAACTGTTTTAGAAATTAGACTAAATTATCCAACTAACTCGTTTTAAATAAACTACATTTCAAATAAAACCTCATAACTCTGTCAGTAATTGTCTGTAGCGTCAGATGTGGCGTTGCTTGCTCCGTTGATCCATCGGTGGATGATGAGACACTCTCAGATGGAGAAAGTGTATTTGTGCTTTGTCTTGGGGCTACCTATAACAATAGGCGCCGTACAGATGCGTCGTCTTGTTGGGGAATCCAAATGAGCGCACCCCTGCTTCGGGGATGCCCCCGCAGTGCTCCCTGGGGTTGCTGATGGGAAACCGCACGCTGCCATCTTTCAGCCATCCGCCGTCACACTGGTCGTAGTTTTGGAAACGCCAGGCGGAGTAAAGCTGGCCAACCAATGCCAGCTCTGCTCCCTGACGTTGACACGCGTTTCCCGCCTGCTCGAAGGAGAAAGACCCCGATATGTAGGAGATTGAACCTGAGACGGAGAGAGGGAGAGATTTATGGAAACACATCCAGAGAACTTACACACCAGTGGATCCTTATCATTAAAATGCACACATAGTTTTGTTAAAAATGGGAAAAGTCATTTGTTTTTAACTCGGTATTTTACCCCTAATGTACTCTTTCGTCATGTCCAGGCCCTCACCACAGCGACTTCCTGGTTGATCCAATCAGGAAGTGCCAGAAACTGTTTTGGCAAGTTCTCAGAGTGTCCACTAGGGGCAGGTTTCATAACAGAGCAGTTTCTCATTGACCCCCATGTTAAACAGGCTGTTTTCACAGCATCATTAAACCTGTCTGTGTGTTTAGCTCAGATCTCCATGACAACACTGAGGGGGAGGGGCTAGTTTTTATTTTATTGGAGGTTAAAGTTTATGAATAATTAGGGGCGTGGCCTCTTGAGTGACAGCTAGCCTCTGGCCCTCACTTCTCCTCGGAGGTATACACCAGCCAAATGGACGTATCTCCCCCCCCCCCCCCAACCGTCACATACATGTCCTTTTTTGGTCAGAGGAAATGAGGCGGAGTCAAAGTATGACAAGATGGCGACTCCCAAGATGAGGACGATTGGATAAAGTTGAGAGAACGGACCCTGACAGGTACGCTATGTCCATTTTTGATACAGTCTATGGCATGGGTGTCAAAGTGATCCAGTAAAGTGTTGCTGTGGCTGCAGGTTTTCATTCCAACCAAGCAAGAACACACCTGACTCGACTTACTCACTCACCTGAACTGTCTTCACACAGTTGACTTGTTGGACCAGGTGTGTTTTTGATTAGTTGGAATGAAAACCTGCAGCCACAGCGAACCTTTACTGGATCAGTTTGACACCCATGGTCTATGGTCGTGTCACAGTCTTGTGTTATTCTTGCCCCCATTCTGCTTCTCTGTCCCTCCTTTCAGACACTTGACCACAACACAAGAGGCGACCACTCGTTAAAAAACAACAATGGCAGCTCCTAAAGAGGTAAGTTTAGACGCTGCAATAGCATCAGTTTTATCAGTTTTTCATCATTGAGTGGATGAGGCAAACAAACACGGGACTACCACCCAGAAGACCGTGGTGTTGGTCCTGTGCGTCAATGTAGCCATGTTACAAACGCACTTATTTTAACTGTGTGTATCACAACAGTAAGTGGAGCGTCATGGGTTTGACGTGCAGGGCTACCCAGTGCATTGACAAGTAGGGTCCTGACAAAATGACAGGAAGTGACAGGTTGGGATGAGGACGGGTTGACCTGTACCTGTACCTGTTCCTGTTCCTGGACTTGTTATGCATCCAAACCTTACCAATAAATCCCTGAACTCTTCCTCTCTCCCTCGACTGTCTGCATTCGGTCGTTTCCCTTCTTCCTTGCACATCATGTCTCACAGACGAATTTGTTTGTTCTACAGTATCAACCTACTGTCAGTCCCACTCCCACACTGTAGCTAAAGGTCATCTTGTGGCTACAGGCCTGACATTTAGTATCACTACACTGAAACACTACAAACACTACTTATATATATTTGTTTTATTTCAGATCCAGACTCTGCCTGGGACTAAAAACCTGATTTGCTTCCAGCTTTCTGTCAGAGAATTGGACTGAACTCAAAGCTTACCAGATGTCTGGGAGGTGAAGCAGAAAGCGTCGAACCGATCGTGATTCTTGTCTTTTGGTCCGTAGCTGCGAATCCCGGGGAGCAGCTCTCCTCCGCAGGCAGGTCGGGGATGAATGATGGGGTAGTGAACGGTCCCATCGCGGAGCCAGCCAGCGTTACACCAGTCCAGACCCTCCGTCCATGCTGCAGGAGGAGACATGCTGGTTTAGGAGAGCTGACACACCTGCAGACAACATGGTAAATGTTGCACAGTGTGTGGTACCTATATACAGCTGGTCGAATGAGGCTAATGTGCCATCTTGCTCAGCACACGCCTCCACAGCCTCCTGGAAAGTGAATCTGTATCGACCACTTTTACTCTGATATGGGAACACCACTCCTGGAGATAGAAGTCGTTTGTTAGTGCTTATGTTTTTACACTTCAGTGTTGTTAAAATCCATGCCCCTCTGCAGGTGTAACACCCTTATTGCTTTAATTACCTTCAACCCTCAAAGTAATGACAACGCTCTCATCCTCGATGCCGTTGACAACCTCGCAGCGATACCTGCCGCCATCATCCAGCTCGAGGCGGCTGAGCTGCAGGGAGGCGTCCATGGTGTGAGCCTTCCGGAGGGAAGCCCGCGGACCAAGATGGCCGTACGGCTTGAAGGCGTGTGAGTTCGATATCATGATGATGTTCTCCTGTCCTACGTGCTCCGGCTCCAGCTTTGTCCATTTCACTTTGTAAAGGGCGGGTTTGGTTCTCAGGATACACGGCAAGGTGGCGTTTGCTCCCCTTCGGGCAACGACTTCAGCGTACACAGGTGGCTCGAGGAGGTACTTTAGCTTCCTGGGTACTGCAGGTTAAAGAGGATGCAGAATGTATCAACTGTGTAATTGTTTAACCCCATCTCCTAAATAATACCTTCCCATACAACAAAACTGTCTCATTAGTCACGTTTCCAGGGAAAAATACGAGTAATGGTCACTGTTTTAAACTTGTTTAGGATTAGGCAACAAAGCTACTGGGTTAGTTAAAGATTTGTTACCCAATTTAAGTTACGTGACATAGGTTATGTATTAGTACGTCATATAAACAAGTCGACGTTGACTGTGAGGAAGTGCTCCGGGCTTGGAACATCGATGTATAAACAGAACTGGATACAGTGTTGAATTACATTACTATAATAGCTGCTCATTGTCGCACAAAGACAAAAAATTCCACTTCCACTTACATTAGTCTATGACTAACTGCGCTTTCAAACTAGGGACCTGGAACTGTTCCTGGGCTCGATTGCCCTCAAAGTCCAGATCATTCGGTTAGTGTGAACACTGCGTCTCCGTCTCTGGTAACGGATCAGCGGGACTATTTGAAAAGGTGTTCTCAGGAACAGTTCAGGCATCCCTTTGGCACGAAACGAGCTAATCAGTGTTAGCCACGTCCGACTGTTAGCGACTCTCCTGGATTTCTCCGTTAATAGTCTATACACAAAAGAAACTGTCTCGATGACTTTGACAACTTTCCAAAGCAGGAAAGAGGATTGATGTAAAAACGTGACTTGATGACGTCCGTCCTGTCTGAATCGGCGAAAACGACCATGAAAGGATCGCTCCGGTCTACCAGTCTAAGTGAAATGCCCGCTTGAAGTTTGGGTAGATGAAAGTATTCAATCACAGCTCGACAACACCAGCAAAAGCGACGAGATTTACAGTCTTATTAGAGAATATCCGCATGCCTCTGGGTGGATCATTGGTGGATCGAGTGGGGAGTGGGGACAATCGTTCTCTGCATCAGTTCCTAATGTGAAAGTACCCTAAACATACCAGGGTGATCGGCTCTACTCCTGCACCATTGGGCTCGTGAAGCAGCGCTTCAGCTAACCGTAACGGGGATTAAATGGTTTGCAGATTTTCTTGTGTTGTTGGACTGAATGCATCGAACTCTGATATCAACACGAGTCATTTCCCGGGGGTTGGTGCCATCAAAAAAATGTATTCCCAGATCCACAGATTAAGACGTCTCTTTCGTTATGGAAATCAACGTAAAGAAATATATTTGGGCGAGAGGGCGTCACGAGATGGACCCTGTAGTTGTAATAACGCTGTTTGGTCAAGATTCAAATTGGCTTTGAAGCCTGACACCCTTCCTTGGGGGTTGGTTCAAACTCGGAAGTTTGGTCCATTCAAATGTTTAAAGTCTTGAAGAGTTGCATGATGTAATTTCCAGAGCACCTCTGAGCAAGGCCCAACCTCGAACACTGTATCCAATTACCTTTATGCATCCACGGTTCAAACCCCTGCCTACCTTTACACCTCCACAGACCTGACCGATCGCTGCATATGCGGACATGCTTATCGGATTGTCATGACACAACTTTGACACTGTAAAAACTGAACTCACTGATCACATGCATTGCTGTACCTGCTCCGTTGGACGTATATATAGCTGAAGACCAGGTGAAGCAGCCGGATGTTAACAGGAGAATCACAGCACAGTTCATCATGAAGGGAGTCGCTCGTTCAGCTCCTGCACTTC